>NC_138827.1:78343831-78825317 GCF_965183815.1 Platalea leucorodia
CATCTGCAGGTTTTTTAGATGAAGAAAAAGAAAGCCTGAAAGCTGGGGAAAAAAATTGAGTTGTTTTAGTGTCCTTTATCTTAAGACTTGCCAGGATTTACAGATTTACCACCACATAATGCCGATGGCATTTAAGCACCACCGATTCAGTGGAGGTTAAATTATTTTTGTATATATTTTATATGTATGTAAAACCAGATCATGTCAAACTGAGGAGTATTGTGGCTGTCAAATTCTGAAGCTGAAGTAGTACCATTTCTTTACCAAAATGTATTTAAATAAGTACAATTTGAAAATACTATAAAACGTCTAATGAAATAACCCATTTTCCTTTTGTCTGTCCCATTTACAGGCTGCTGGAAAATACAGACAACAAGGCAGAAATTACATAGTGGAGGATGGAGATATTATCTTCTTTAAGTTTAATACACCTCAACAACCCAAGAAGAAATGAATATCAGATGTTGTCCGTTGCTCAGAAATAAACTGTGCTGCTTCAAAAAGCATACGAATTTTTATTTAGGATGGAATATCTGGAAACAAAAAGCATACAGTTTCTACCTAGGGAACTTCCCCTCCCCCCAGTCAAATTATTCTTGTTTGTTTTGAATTAAAATATGGCACCTCCAGCAAACATGCAAGTTCACTAAATGTGAACAGCTTTGCATTTCAAACGATTAAGACCCTACTCCAAATTGTGGAAGCTTTTCAGGAACCATATTACTCTCATGATACTTCATTAATCTCCATCATGTATGCCAAGCCTGACACGTTTGACAGTGAGGACAATGTGGCTTGCTCCTTTTTGAATCTACAGATAATGCATGTTTTACAGTACTCCAGATGTCTACACTCAATAAAACATTTGACAAAACCAGCCTTGGTGTGTTTGGGGATGTCTGTATTGACTGACTGTGGTGTGCTGAATGCGATACGGCACCTGGTGGATGCTGATTACAGAATTTTAAGACGTGTATGATACAGTAACTGGCAGTGTGGGGCAGCTGCAATTGTATCTCGAAAGTGAGTCTTTCATGGGAATCAGCAGATTAGGATGCCAATGATTTGTCTCAAAAACGTTAATGAATTTGTAGATGGACATTCGCTGAAAGATGATAGTAAGGATAATAAGAACGGTGCAGCGTAAATGATTTTTACTGTAGAGAGGAAGTATATGTAGAAAAATCATGTTATCTTTGAGACTGAAGCTTTTTTGTTCAAATAATTTTGAAAAAGTATTGCATTCTTGCCTTGAAATTATTAAATTGCGGAGGCTGGAGCAGCGGTGCCTGTTGTGTGTTGTCCGCTCGGGTCTGGTTTTCAGGCCAGCGGAGGGTGACACAGATAGTGTTGTGAAGGAAGAGGTCCCGCCGTGCTGGATAGGTAAGTCGTTCTGCCGAAATAAGGCTGCAGCCGTGAGTCCTTTTTACCCCTTTAACCACGAGGGAGAGCCAGTCTCTTTGGGTAACGCAGAAGAAGAAGTTGTTGGCAAAAATAAAACCAAGTTTGTACTTTTAATGCAAGCTGTAGAACTGCCCTTACTTGCGGTATGTTTAATGTATTTAAAACAGCCTGCCTTTTTCTGAAGCGCCTGTCGTTTCAGCTACAGATTCAGTGGGCTCGGGGCTGGGAGAGATGCTGAGGTTACCTGTGGCTCGTTGGCGTGCCAGACCTCTCACGTCGCTGTGATAAATTGACTTGCTGTAAACTTTGAAAAGGCAACTTATCGCTGGCTATCCTCCCCTCTGTGTTTAAGATATCGGGAGCGCCGGTCATGTCCTGCTCGAAGGCTTCCCTTGAGACGCCGCCTTTGAGCTTCATTGCTCGTTTCTGAAAGAGTAAGACGTGGGTCAGCCAGAGCCACGAGGCTCATTGTTGAAAAGTTGGCATCGTGCCTTTAATTGCACTGAGGAGAAAGAGGGAGGGCAGACGACTTCAATACGTAGTTGTTGATTTTGTTTTAAAGAGCGTCTCCCTTTTTCATGGTGGCAGGAGGGGGGAGAGTATTGTAAAGCAGGGAAATGAGGACTTCAGATGGTTTGGAACCCTTGAAATTCTCTTTTGTGTCGTCTCCCTGGTGCAGCTAGTGTTTGTTCTTGGCGTTATTTTGATGTTACATAATTGAGAAGAGATTAGGACCACCAAATCTTGTGTTAAAAGTCGAATCCAAAAGAAAACAGAGCCTACCTGTTTTTCTTGGAAGTGAGCAAGGCGCCAGTAACAGAGAAGGGCTCATGCCGGGTTTGAGATGCAATGAAAGGTGAGAGAGAAGTGGAGTAAGTATGTGTGTTGGTGAAAGAGAAGTAACCTCTTTACTGCACTAATACCTGCTGAAACGTGTTCTCGTGTCCTGTCTGAAACTCATCCTGGTTTCCAAAGTATCCCCACGCTCCCCAATTTTTACATGTCAGTGAAGAAGTTGTTAGAAAGGGCAGCACAATGGATTGCTTTTTGATTTTGCACCTCTCAGTTACATTTAATAAGCCATAATTGTTTAGATTTGAATGTGTGTACTCGTGATACCTCCCTGTTCTAAAAATAAACATAATTAAAAATTGAACAAAGTTGTTCTTGACAGGCAGAGGGTTTTGAGGTTATTACAGTATTCTGAAAATGAACTTAAAATATGAGACACATCTTCTTTAAAAATATATATTCTATAACGTTTTATGTTTCAGCTTATTAACTTGCCTGAATAGTATTTCTCTTCAGCTCTTTTAACTAATGTTCTTTTAACTACTGAAGCTAATCAATTATTCCAGAATAAAAACAAGTTTTATTAAAAGAAAGAATAATCTGATAAGCTCTGTTACTCCTATCACTGGTGACCTGTGGCAACTGCCACGTTCAATAGGTGCCGCCTGGGTTTCTCCTCAGCGGGTCTATGCATTTAAGATGTACAACTCCTAAAAACTTGCAGACATATGTAGCAAGTTTCAAGCACCCTGTTTTAAATAGAATTGTGATTTAACTGAAGCCAAGCACACATTATTCATGCATTTCAGCCTGCATGGGTGACTCCAGGTGCAATGTATCCATCCTATTCACATTTGCTATTTAAGAAAAAAAAGTGAAATCTGCTTGCGTGCTCTTCACTGCATCTCAGTGGCCTGTACTCACTGGCCATGATGATGGTGAGTAGGAGACATTTTCTTTCTCCAGCTGGAGAAGGGAGAGAGAACATTGTAGGCACTGCTCTTCCAAAATACGGACAGCAGGGAGTTTTGCAAAGGAGGGGAGCACTGGCCCATCCTCCTACCTTGCCTTCCTCAGTGCCCGATAGCCCTGGTGTTGATGGCGTGTTTCTGGGATTAACAAACGCTTCGATACCCAAGGGATAACCAGTTTGCCTGCTGCGAGACTCCCATGCGACGCGGAGCAAAGCAGGGAGAGTGCGTGTGCGTGAAGAGGCGCCATCAGGAGATTCGCTTTTAAAGGTACGTTCCTGGTCAAATGAAAACACAGCTGTAGACAAGCAAGGGCTTACTGCTGTCTTTTATTGGCAGCACCAACAGCAATACCTAGGTGATGTGCTTCGGCACCCCAATACGTGACATTTCCGACCACTGGGATGCACAAAGACGAAGAAATTTAACTTTTGAAGACGATTCTACCCACGAATACCTCTCGTGTAAGACACAGTTTTCTGTCCTAATCAGCGTCTCCCCGAACAACAGGAGGGGAGCAGGCTTGGGCTTTCTGTGGGGGTTAATGTATCATGGTAAAACATAATATTGTTTCCGTAGTATGTTACCTAAAGTAAAACAGATAGTGGGTGTGCTTAAGTGGCCAGTGATGAACTAGAAATAGCCAGCTAACTGCCTGACACTCAGGTGTGTTCATCCGGCTGTTTGAACATTGAAGTAAACATTTTAGTAGGATAAGAGCCACCAAGTTGTAGGTGGCCATCTCTCAGCTGCCGTTTGAGCATCTTTGGGGTCAGAATATTCCACAGAGGAATTGAAGGGTTTCCATGTCTTCATAAATTCAGTGCTCAGGCGACTGTGGGTGACAGGCTCTAAAACAAATACTTATTTCACGTGGTTTCAGCTGTGCACTTCTTGCCACAAGATAATGTGGATGCTGAAGGTTGGCAAGGGTTCAGAAATGCTTGGACAAAGCCATGGGGGAAGAAAAAGGGGGCTGATTGGGAAAAAAAAACCTGTTAAAAAGAAAGGGGTCACCTCTGCACTTGGAGTGTCCTTAAGTCACAAATTGCTGGATGCGAGAAGAAAAACTGGTATGTATACCTTGTCTCGGTCAGGCATCTGTTGGCCGCTGTCAAAAACTAGGATGCTGGACTGGATGGGCCTCTGATCTGACCCAATACCCCCATTCTTGCCTCCTCTCCAAAACTACTTTTCTTCAAAGGCTATCCCCAAACACCAGTAAAGAGCATGATCTCTTTAACGTCCTTCCCAGTTCTGCATTTTGATTAAAATCTTTATTTAAAGAAAAAATAGTATTGTCTTAAACGCATGTTTATTTGCTCTGTCACTGACTGTGTCCAGCCCTGCAGAGATGGTAACGTTATCGTAATTGTTTTAAATTATTTACCCTTCCTGAAGGATCCTTTCTTACCCGCTGCAGGTTTCCATCTACCTTCTCCCCTTCATCGCCCAAGTTCACCCTGATCTCCTCCCAGGCCACAGGGCCTGGTTGGTCAAGGAGTCCGTATGCCAGAGCGCCCGCTTCGACAACGCCAGGTCGTAAGCCGTATTTTTCTTCCTTGTCTCCCACGGAACAAGTTTCCAGCTGGAGTGGCTGCACTGCAGCTGGGGTAGCTTAGCCGAACGCCTCCCGGCGCTTTATTGATGCTGCCGGTGATTGCCCGGCGGTGCCTGCCGTGGGCCGGGGCAGCCCTGCCGGCACGGGGCGGCCCCGTGCGGGGCTCCTGGCCGGGCGGCAGCAGCAGCCCCCAGGCATTCATCCTGGTGGCCGTGGGCTCCGCTCCTCCCGCCTCTGCGCCAGCAAGCTGGCAAATAACCCTCGTAGTTTCAAAAGCGTCAGCAACGTGCTTTCTTGGTGCAGCGTTTTCTGTTCTTGTGGCTGCCAGGCTTGTTCCAACCGTCCTTGCAGAGCTCTGTTGGTCCTTACCGTGGTGGTCGGCAGCGATGCTGCATGCCCTGTTCCGTCGGGTGGTTTAAACACTGAATATTTCTTCTACCAGGTGCAGAGTAGGACTGTAAAATTGCATTTTGAAAGAGCAATGTGTATGGCAAGGTTTTGAGTTTAAAAAACTTTAGGTAAATTTTAACGTTTCTCTCCACTCATGAACTCCGCTCACAGAGGATGAAGGAGGGGAAATCATTAGAAGTCAGTAATTGTTTAAAACTAATAATCACTTGTTTTATTTTTTACTCCCCCCATACTAATTCCATATGTTTGATTATGCTAATCCACCATTTCACTTCAATTAAACCAGGAAAACCACCGGAGGCTTTGAAAAAATAATAATCCAAGTAGTGGTATTCATCACAGTCTCCCAACAGACTGAAATAGTGGTGTGCTGGTTGGGCTTTGAAAGTTTTAAAGTAAATTCTGCATTTCAAGGCTGTCTTTGAAGCAGTTATTTCTTGGCTTCTACCTACAGGTAGTGCCCATTCCCGATCCATGGGAATAGACACATATGGCAGCGTGTTGCATATTGTGAAATAAGTTACATGTGTGTGCTTGCCGTCATAAACCGATGATTTGGTAGGTGCGTGCTCATCAGAGCTCATTACGGCTCTGCGCAGTTACAGAATGCCTGTAGCGTTTTATTTTCTACATGCAAAATGTATGTGCTCAGCACAGAAAAACTTTATAAACCGTATAGAAAATAAAATCTGTGGCTGTTGCAAGAGCACACGTGATGTGTAAATTAACAAAACATTCACCGGAGTCTCGGAAAGTACGCGGGCTGGCAGATCTGAGCTGGCCGAACAGGAACACGGGGGTTTCCCTGCCCTTCGTGGCTCCGCTCTCCGGCTTCGGCGCTGCTGGGCCCTGCGGGGCAGGAACTCTGCACAACAGGGGAATTGAAAAGGCAAAGATCACATATGGGGGTATGTCCAAACACGGATAAATAGCGCGCCAAGGGCTATTTCGGTGAGGCTAGGGATGGAAGAAGTACCGCTCTGTGTTGACGATGTTTTTATCTCCAGTGACCAGGACCCTTCAGCTCAAGGAGAGCCGGGTGCGGGGTGCGCTGGCTGCGCTGCCTGCAGAGCCCCCGCCGCCACAGCCGCCGGCAGCGATCCTCCGCCTCGCCCGTGGCAGCACCTCCAGGTCTGACCTTACGGCTGATTTAAGCCTGGACTTGAAAGTGCAGAGTTAAACCCCTGCACTGCTTGTACCTCTTACACCGAGTTCACTTGCTGTATTTCAGTGAGCCTGACGATCATGGCAGCATGCAAGGAGAAAGAAACGTTTGTGAAGGGGATTTGGGAAACCTGTTTGTGAGGACCTTCGCCACCTCACGGCCACGGGCGCATGGCGAAGCTGCCTGCACCCAATGTTGCAGCCCGAGGGAAGCGCGTGTGGCCCCAAGTATGGTACCTACTCCGACACCAAAGAGAGAGAGTTAGAGCGCGCAGAGGGGTCCATGCAATTGGATTTATGGTAAACATGTAATAATTTAAAGGTTAATAAAGTCCTTGTTCAGTAATGAGGAAGGCTGTTCCCCACATAAAAAGGTTCCCAGGAGCGAGCCGGAGCAGCAGGGCGGGTTCTGAGGGGGGACGCCGTGGCTCAGCCTGTGAACAGAACGAGCTCTTCGCAGGGGCTCTGGTGCTGCTGAAGGGCCACCTCGCCAAATTTGTCAGCAAAAGATGCAACATTTGCTGTCCCTTGAAAATTGCACACAAAACCTTTTAGCTGCCAAAGAGTTAAACTTCTCCGAAATCTGAATTGTGTGCGAAGTATCCAAATTTGGTTATAAATCCTGTTTAAGTTTCAAAGCACAGCATTATTGGAGGTAGCAATAGTAACATCAAACAGCCTTGATAAGATCAACAAATTACTAAGTATAATTGTTTGTGCTGGAGTGTGTGCAAGGAGATAAATAGCTCATAAATTAAACACCAGTGCCTGAGGGTGAGTCATTCATGGATTCAGAGCTGTCCTGACACTCGCAAGCAAAAAGTAATTTTCTCTTAGTTTGGTAATTATGCAATTCAAGATCTAAGATCAGCAATCAATGCTAGGTGTGCTTGCAAAGGTGGAAGGGTACTTCAGCTCTTGGAGTTTCCCATACATGGATTAACAAGAAAAGTCTGTTGCTTGTCCCTGTAGTGGGGAATATTCTGACTGAGGTACAATTCTTCAATAAGATAATGAAGACTTGCATAAAAAAGGGATTAAAAATAGACTAAGGGTCAGGTTTTGCTGATATAAATTGGCAGCACTCTCTTGGCTTCAGTAGAGCAGTACTAGTTTATACGAGCAGAAAATCTGGCCCAAATTATTAAGGAAAATCAACAAACTCCCTGTGATAACTGCTGTTAGTCATCCAGGCTAGTGCCTGTTTCTGAGAGGCACCTGGCACCTCGCTGGCTGCGCTGCAGCTCGTACGCTCTCACGCGGGGTCATTAGAGCCCCTTCCTGACTTATTCATAAGACCCCGTGAGGATCTTGGTCTAATCAGGGTTTTTCTAAGGACAGAGAATAGTAATGTAATCTGTTATTGTAACAACATCATCTTGATCTACTTTTATTTACTAATGTTTTGCCAGCCATTAAATATTTTTCTGCCAAATTCAGATGGAGATCACACTGAGAAATCATATTATTTTGGAAATGCGGCGTAAATCTCACAGCTGCTCGACAATAGTCGCTGCTGGTATAAACTCCCAGACTTCAGGAGACAATTTGATGTGTCACCTACAACCCTTCTGACCACTTGGATCTCAAATAGCCTTCGCCCCATCTGCCTGTGGAGTGTCGTGGCGGGGGAAGAGCGGTGGGAATCCTTCTGGAGAAGGATGGGAAGTCTGCGACAGTCTTTAGACTTTCTGGCACAGACAGCTTGCATCCCTTGACGCAGCTCCACCCTGATGAACCAAATGGTTGCAACCATCTGGCTACGCAAACAGGTACACCATGAAGTAAGCAAGGAACAAGACTAATCAAAATTAAAAATTATTTTTAAAGTCCCTCTTCACTTGCCGTGTTAGTGTGAAAAAGTTTATACAAAGAGGTTTTTACTGCCTGACTGGCAGCCAAACCCTGGTGTCTCCTTTGCTTATCAGGCTTCAGTCAAATTCCCCAGAGCGGCGGTGTCCAACTCGCGGTCCCCCAGCAGGTTACAGAGCTGGGGTGTCCAGGGCTGCCTGTAGCTCAGGCTCGTGCCCGAGCAGCACAGTGCTGTGGCCTCGCTGCACAGAGATGTCCCGTGCACAGACCGCAGGAAGGTCTTTCCCCCGGAGAAGGAGTGTCCGTATCCCCATTCCTGCCCACCACAGTTCCCATCCCTCCTCCTGGGGACTGGGAGCATGTAGCGGGGGGGAGACAGAGCTGTGAGGACACTTCTTACATGGAAAGGTGTTGGAAGTCTGTGCAAGGCATAAATAGGGTTTTCAAGTTCCTACCAAGGGATGGCTACTATTTAACTATTGACATATTTATATTTTTCATAAATAACAGTGGGATCCTGCCCTTAATGCTTGTGGAGCCTTTCACAGAGCAAAGACTTTGACTGTCACCTCCCTCACGCATCAAGAGGACTAATGGTGCATCAGTTTTCATCCAAAGATATAGAGGAGAGACGGAAACATAACCGGTGTAAAATTACATGTATGGTATATGAAGCACGTCTTCTCTGCTGAGCGACGCCTTCTTCCTCGCGACACCTCCACCCCTTCACAGGGACCCTGGCTTTTGAAGGCTTGCCCGAGGCTTCTGCAGTTCCTGCCAACCCAGTGGTGCGGCCACCTGGCGCTCAGGAGCTTGTCACCAGGTAAGGATGCTTCTCCTGTTGCAGGCCACCTTTTACGTGCTGTGTTGCAGGCAAACTCTGCGCCTTGGGGAGGTTCGTGTCTAAACCCAGCGTGTTGGTTTGAGACGCACTTGTGGAAAGTGTTTGAGGTCAGCCCTGGCTTCACCGGCAGATGCCATTCTGGGAACGGAAAAGAAATGTTTAATTTATATTTACTATTTAGGAAAAAAGCGATAAGTGTGCTCTTTTATTCCAAAATAAAAATGCGTTAATGACTGGAGTGTTTAGCGCATTGGGGATGTCATTGTTTTCAATTACGTGCCATTCTGACGGGAGAGCACAGATTCTTAGGCTGAATGGAGATTTGTGCTGCAGCTATTTGTGCCTTTTAAAACATTTTCTTTACTACTTTAAGAGAAAACTGTAAAATGGCAATAATGACATATTATTACAAGTAAATTACACTGTAAAATAGCATTAATATTGCAGTTGAAACCTAGAATTTGAAATAAGATGGAAATATTCATTTGCGCACAGCTTTTGTTCTTATCAAAAGCGATTTGGATTAGGAATGAGATTTACTTAGCGCCTGCACTCGCAGGCGAGCTAATGCTCAGTCACCTGGTTGCGGCGCAGGCTGCCAAGCTCATCTGTCACGAGCCGCCACAGGAGCCTTGGGCAAAGCCCGGCACACCCCGGGGTGGCACAGAGCACCAGGCATCCCAGAGGGAGCGGAGATGCTGAAAACGCAGCTCGGAAAGACCTTGTGTGTGCGGCAATGCCTCGGGCTTGGTCCCTGGGTCGCGGGCTGGGCAGCCGGGCCTCCCCGGGAGCGGGGATGGCCTCCGTTTTGTCTCCATGGCGGAGGTGGATCTGTACCGCAGCACGTGAAACCCGCTCTTCTCCCATCTAATGAAGAAAGACTGATAGGAATTAGAAATTAATAAAACCAAAGTGGGTGCAGGATAGTAACCGGGGACCTGGTGCTTAGGAAGAGCGCTGAATGATTTAATACTCCATTTCATGAAAATTGTCCCTTGAATTTGGCAGGCCTGTTCTTTAAAGGTCAAGGTTTTTTTGGTCTTATTTTTCTCCTCTTCCACTCATATGTGGAAAATTGTCAAACCCTTGAAGGGTCACTTCTGTACAGAGAAATTTTGCACTGATAAGATCTGCAAGAGAGCTCCTTCAGAGGGGTACATAGAAGGTATGGGGAATCAAACTGCATTTAAGGCATGTTCTTTTCTGGGCTGTGTTGGCATTAAAGAGTAAGGAAGAAGAAAAACCATTTTCTCTTGATTTCTCTGTAACCCCTTTAAGTAGATCGCTCTGATAGTAGACCTGCATTTCCAAAGGCCTTTGTTTGCCTCTTACATGTCCTGCAGCAATGTTTGCTCACATCCATCACCTGCCTTTCAAGTAGGACATGCTATTGTACATTTAATCAGGACCACCAGCAAGGCCCCATGAACTTCTGTGGCAATGGGCCTTAAACCTCCCCTCTCTCCACGCTTTGTCCCCGAACAGAGTGGACCTCCCCTTCCTCGCACCTCAGGTGAGGGTAGCCAGCTCGCCGGGTGATCTGCCCACCAAGGCGCTGCCAGTGGCCATTTGGTGGCCACGGGATAAAAGGGGAAATCCCAGGAATCCAATCACCGTTTTTGTCACAACTTTTATTAATTTGTATTCCCATCAGCACAAAAAAAGAGAGTAATAAACATAGAATTGATTCCTCAGGCAACTTCTGTTCGATGTTACGCTTCTAGCACTTCTTATCTCTGCCAAATTGAATAATACAAGGGAGGCACAAAATCTCCGCATGTGGAGTCACCAATATCTCTATAATGCTTCTTTGCAGCAGTGAGATATCTCCGTTTTCTGTCTTTGCAGTAATTTTGCTGTGGCACAGAGAAAATGAACTGCCAGTCGCTGAATCCTGCCTTGTGCCCCTCCAGGCGGAGGGGGTTTGGGCCACTGATGGTGTCCGTGGGGAACAGAGGATGGCAGGGCAGGCCACAAAGCGCTGCTGTGATGCTGCTGGCGTCCTAGCTCTGGCAGGTAAGCTCCAGGCAAACTACCCTCCCCGCAGGACAAATGGGGCTGCAGGGAGGTCCACGCTGCCAGACTGCTCCTGGTCCTGCGCACAGCCCGTGTACTCCTGCCTGCTGATACACAGGGTGCGCTGGGAATAAACCAGTTATCCTTGTTGGAAATATGCTTATTCAATAACTGCCAGACTGTGAAAAAGTGCGTTTGGAAAGGACAGAGAAGCACCTCGACCAGCGACCTCTCGTAGCTGCGTCCCGGTCCCCAGCCCAGTGTCTGGGAGAGGAGCTGCGAGCACAGCACACGTCTGCGCTCCTTCCCACCTCCCCTTGGTCTTTCTGCAGTGAGGAGGAGGTGCTCCCGTGACACATCAGGCAGCGTTAACATTTAACATCAGTTTTAGCCGACAGGAGCACCTTGAAATTATGTCTGAGCCATTAAAAAAAATTAAAAATTAGGAATTAAAAAAAGGAATTACGACGGTGATGGGAGTGAGAGGAAGCAACCCCAAGGGCTGCCTACAGCTGCTAGAGGCAGCCCCCGCCAGGGCTCGGGGAGCTTACAGGGGGCTCCTGCTGCGGGGGCTCTGCCTCCCTCCCCTGCTTCTGGCATCAGCTGTTTAAACCTGGTTGTAAATATCCTGCATGCTCCTGACAGCATGGTCCTAGCAGCAACGAATTCACAAAGCTACGTGACACTCAGCCTTGCGTGTACTCTGCTGCTGGGCCGTTGCTCCTGCAGGATCAGGTGTGTTTCTGGTGGGCGAATGACTTATTTTGGCAAACTGCAGTTTTGAAACATTTTTCAGTTCTTTCATAGGGAATAATGTGAGATGTTGTATAAGACAGCCTCATAAAATGTTTGTTTATTTCCCAAGTGAGCTCCTGGAGTGGTTTGGAAGGGCATCGGCATTGCGGCCACTCTGAGCTGGGTATGTTCACTCTGAAATTAGTAGTTCTGTTTTCAAAGGCAATGGAGGTCTATTTGCATGACTCTTGTATTTTAATACTATGGCAAATTGTACCTTAGAAGTATTAATGTATTATTTCTAGCAATCAGTAAAAATACATGTGTTATTTGTATTCCATTTGATGCCTTTACTTGGGAGGAAATATGTTTAAATGCATTCGAAACAAAGATGTACCATACCCCTGACAGTAAAAGTGGGTGGGCACCTTCAAAATAAGAGAGCTCATTTCTTTTGGGGGCCCAAAGACCAGACCATGAGCCCAAAGGCATTTGGTGCCTGAGCCTTGCTGGGGGCCTGGCTGAGGACCCCAGCGCCTGGCAAGTGTGTTGGTTCCCTTAGGTGTCCCCACCAAGCACCCATACCTGAAAAATACCCGTTTCTTTTCTCATTTCGATATGTGATTTACCGAGCAGAAGTACCCGTCCATCACACTACTGGTTCCATGTGTCCCCTTTGGATGTAGGAATCAGTTTGGGAATGTGGGGTATAGGAAATAAGTGTCCTTCATTTGATGGTGTTGAAAAAAACCCCAAATCTCAACTGGTTAATCAGGTTTTGAAAATGTCTCTAATAAGACAGACATTTAAAAGTGCTTTGACAAAGTTACCTCAGAATAACAATGAGTGAATAAGCAAAAATAAGCATGAGAGGTCCTGAGATAGGAGAGAGAAAATGTTGTCTAGGTCTTCCACGCTACCAGAAGAGTTTCTATGCTTCATATCTGAAATAACAAAAAAGGAAGGCAATGTCTCAGGCTGGTTCTGTTATGGTTTGCAGGCAAATGCAACTTTAATCATAATAATCCCGCTCTATTCAGTGAAGCTATTCTGTGCTTAGACTTACATATGTGACTAAGTCTTTGCCTAAAGAGAAATACATTTTTATAAGCAAATTAAGGATATTCATACTCTAAATCTTGGTTATCCTGGTTAAATTGGGGACAAAGGAAGCTTTTCTGGGGGAGAATCAGAATAGACTTATGTACCTCGACTATCTGAATATTTTTTAACAAATTTGGTATCTACCAGTGCTCAAATGATGAATGGGCATATGGGAAATGCAGCGAAATATTAAAACGTTTACAACATATTCTAGCATATTTAAAGATTTATGGACTTTGTTCGTTGGCTGGGTTTATGAGCCTGCAATTCCGACTGCGCATTTGTGCTTTCACTTCTTCATAAATCCATAGAAACTTTCAGAAAAGTTTTAACTACAACATGTCAATGAACTACAAAGGAAAGGTTTATTTTGTATATACCCTCTTTACCTGAGGTCCATGGTTAGACT
Source organism: Platalea leucorodia (assembly GCF_965183815.1). Classification (NCBI taxonomy): domain Eukaryota; kingdom Metazoa; phylum Chordata; class Aves; order Pelecaniformes; family Threskiornithidae; genus Platalea; species Platalea leucorodia. The sequence continues at coordinate 78,357,055 of NC_138827.1, forward strand.
CTGCATTAGAGCTTCTGGCTCTCATGTGCTCAGTTTGTGCTTTTGATCATGCCACTCTTTGCACAAAGCTGAGAGAATTTCTGCTTCATAAAGAGGAAAATACAGACACGTTTTGATGTCTATAGAAATGCATGTTTGCTCTTATTTTTGAGGCAGGGGAACTTAGGGTTTAACATCTCTACAGTTCTTCCTAGGTCTCTGTGCAATCAAAGTTTCCAAGGAGGACTTAATGGGGAATAGAAATCATTTGGTTGTGGAGGTGTACTTGATACATTTTTCTTTAAAGGTTGTACACTGATAAAAATAGTAAGTAACCTAGTCTACTCATAACCGCTTCATCTTTAAGTTCATGCAAGTTTAGGGAGCTGTAAGTGACTAAAAGGATGAGTGGCTTAGGATTCAGTGAGTGATACTGCAAATACAAGGACTGAAATACCAAAGGAGTAAAGGATATATAGACCTTTGCCCATTACATCAAGAAAATGAAAAAGTTAGGAAGGGGGAGGGGGGATTCCTGTGCTACATTTTTCAAGTCCTACTCCAAAAGGGGTAACCAGCCCATTAGTATAGGTGCCAGGAAGCTCGCTTTTGTGACATCTCGCCAAACACACCTACTTTCACTGGACCATAGAAAGATCAATCCTGTCTGAAAACCACCCATTACCTAAGACACCTAATTTATATTAGAAGCTCACTAAAAGGCACTGTCTGGCCCCCAACCTTCACTTCCAATGATAAAGAGGATGTTTTACACCGTATGTGACACTTAATCAAAACCGATATTCTTTAACAAACCCTTAACCTCTAGCACACAGGAGTCATACGAGGCCAAGGGACAAGACACAGATCCAGCTCAGGGTGGCATATCCTTTGATTAAGATGATACAGATTTCCCATTTTTATCAGGGTTACGGATTCTGGATATATCCCTTTTTGATTTGTCAGCATTAAATTTCAGTAGAGGTTCAAGCCAAAGAGAGACCAAGACTAGTTCTGTCTTCAACTGCGTATTAGGAGATAATTTCTCTGAATCCTCTGCAGTAATGATCCTCAGATCTTCTGATCTTTCTGTAAGCAAGTTTTCCTGGGAACCTGGATTTAAACTATGGCACAAACCTTGCTTGCATCTGGGTTCTTTCTTAAGGAGGAGTATCTAAATACACTTATTCTGTGAGCCCTGAATTGGACCTTTTTTTCCTTTCCTCAGGTCTTTTTCAAAGAGGCAAACCTTCAAGTGAGTTCTTTCACCCTCCCTTGGATTTCTGGGGCAGGAGGTTTTACTTACGGAGTATACAGTACTTTAGATGAGGATTGCAAACTTCAGGGGGTTAGACAATTTTCACCGCCTGCAGTACATTGGAATCTCAGTATAGTTGACTTTACTCCTGGGTGATTTCTTTCCCCGCTCCTCACTTTTTTTACATAACCCCTTGTTCTAGCATTTGTATGTATGTGGCTGATTTGGACATGGGGAAGTCCCTCAAATTCCCTGAGACAGGGGAAAGTTTGGCTGTTTTCCCTCTTTTTAGTCAAATTTTTAAGTTGGAGGTTTAGATTTTGTTAGGAACATGGTTCTGCAGAAATTATTTCTAGTCATTATTCCTTGAAAATAACATGCTGCTTGATTATTAGTGTGTGAAGAAGATCTTGGAAAGGGCTTTGGTTTTCAGTTGTATGTTTTTAACCGCTGAAAGGGCACATCTGTTCTGTGAGGCTCTGTGGCTGGCTGGAGAAGGCTGACACCGCCTCACTTCTGCCCAGTGTGTGAGATCCTTGTTCAGCACCCAGAAGCGTTTCTTATTTAGACTGTTTTTATGATCATTACTGATACATTCATAAGAAAAGCTCTTTTTGTGAGGAACTGCCTTTCTCCTACTCTTCCATAGGAGCAAGGAAGCCCCTCTCCCCTCATGGAGAAGCCCAGATCATCTACAAATTTCTCTAGCAAAAAAACGGACAAGATTTTGCATGACTTTGGGATGTCAAGAAAGAGAGACAAGCAGGAAGCATTGGTTCTCAAACCTTTCAGGCCTTTTGGTTTTTTTTTAATGCTGTAAAGGAAGAAGGGGCAATGTATATAGGCTACTTTTAAGGGAGAACTTCAGCCTTAGAGAGAGAGACCTGTAATCATGTTAAATTATCTTTAAAGGCAACTTCTCTTTAGTAAATGCAAAGCTGACAAGCAAAAATCTGGAGGACTGGTTCTAGTTTATGGCATATCACATACATCAAAGGTCAGCCTTTCATTCTCCTGTACCTTGCTTTTTAAAAGTTCATTAATAAAGAGAAGCATAATCAAGGAGAAAGACTCGCATCTCAGCTGCCGCTCCCAGTTCCTTACCCATCTTGACTTCTTAATCAGAAAATTAATTGGGCCTTGAAATCTTATTTTTTCTTAAATCTCTTCAGATTTAATCAGAGTGTCCTGCTGGAAGCAATCTTTCACTTAAGATTTCATAGCAATGTAGCTAGAGAAACCATGTCATTTCCTGAATCAAATACATCAAAGTTGTGTGTGTTGGGTTTTTTTAACTAAGTATGTCCTATGCTTCAGTTCTGGTCTCTTTGCTCTAAGGAAAGAGCGTGTTTTATTTCTTATTTCTACTAGAGGGTGAATCTGCTCTACTGCAATGCGGTCTAAAATGAATAAATTCCCAGGGAAGGAGGAGCAGACCCCTCCTCCTGTGCTGTGTGCTTGGAAGGGAGCTGACAGCTGTGGCAGGGACGCTGTCTACAACCAACGCCTTCTCTGTCGCACGTGGTACGAAGGAGGGCCTCTTTGTATCGTCATCTAATTAAAAGGCACACTCTGCCGTGACCAAGTGCTACCACTAGTAGTTAGCAACACTTTCCAAACGTGAGTGCTTTATGGGAGAAAGGAATAGGTAGCTTGGGGGGAGCCTGAGGTGGGCCCAGTTTTACCTGAGATGGAGAGATGTACAGTCACGTAGCAATGCTGAGCGGGTTTGAAATCGTGTCTCGCTGCTGTTCCTTGCAGGAGGACTGAGTCTGCCTTATCCCTAACTTGGGCGTTTCGTTTACTGTTCGTTATGTCCCGCCGAATACTTTTATTCTCTAACGAGATGGGAGGGTAGTTAATCTTTCCAGATTGAAAGCTTGCTGTTGCAGAGATTTGGCCCCCGAGTTCACAGGAGGAAGGTGCCTCTAGGGGGCCAGAGGGCTGGATTAAAGTATTTAACAGCTCGCTCAGGTTGATTTTTACATATGGGGTCAGTTAAAAGCTGTGCAGTCCCATGGCAAGGTGCCAGGTTTGTGTTTCATTTTAAATTGAAGCTTTTTAAAGAGGCTTATGAGTATTGGGGGAGGGTTTTCTTTTTTGGCTTTGTTTTAAACCGGAGATTTGGCCCCGATGTTAAAGGCATTGCCCCATGAGGAGGGAAATCTTGCTTGGCTTCGCTGCACAGATACAAACTCTGTTTCCCACCCCTGCCCATGCAGTGGCTTTGGGCTCCCTCTGCTGATCCTCGTCTCGGGGGGGGCCCGGGAGGGGGGGTCCTCCAAGGCTTTGTTAAACCTGGTTTCAGCCCATCTGAGGATACACAGGCGTGCCAGGGGTCCCAGGGCGCAGCTTGTCCACACCGGCATGCTGGGCGCAGGCATCCCCACCCAGGCAAGGGCCTCCCGCAATTACCCTCCCATCCATTTATCCCCTGGCTGAGGTCCCCAGGGGCTGGAGACTCTGGGGTGTGGGGCACCCACTTCACCCCAACCATCTTTATCCTGTGGCTGAAAGCAAGTGCTGGATACCGAGTGGCTGGAAGTCACCCCTTGCTCTGTGCATGCGGAGCTGCTGTGAGGACAGGCCATTGGACTCGGGTCCCCTTTTTCTGCTCTTGCCCCTGACAGGAGCCGGCAGCGACTGCCTTTCTCTTCTCTGAAGCTCCTCTCCTTGCTGGCTTTGTGAACCACTCGGCTACACAAATACTCAATACACAAATTCCTGGGATACACAAGTTCCTGCATGTGCCCTCTGCTTTGCAAGGCACAAATTAGGAAATAAGTAAAACACCGCCTGTCTGTTCCAGCGATCACAATAGCGTCCACAGAGCATAGACTCTTGCCCGTGTTCACAAATATTAGTAAAAATCCCTCTTTCATATTTGCCCAGAAAGCAAGCTGGAGCTCATTATAGCTGCATGCTCTATGGGAGCTTTAAAAGTGGTGAGTATGAGATACCTGGTAAAACTTTAACAACATATAATTAGATCTGGGTTGCCTATTTTCTGAAAAATATATTGAATTATTTGCCAGTTTTGGCCCTGGGATTAGGTTGTAATACAGAATGCTGAGAGTTTTGAGAAAATTTAGGAGCGAAAATACAAACCAGCTTGACATAGACTCATAGGAAAAAAAAAAAGCCTATCTTAAATGCTGGTGGCAGGCCAACACCAGTATTTAGAAATAAAGAAGTCCTAAATCTGATTTGTGGACTAGCAGCATCTTGTGAGGAGCGCTGTGGGGGGCGAGGGGCAGCCCTGGGGTCCCTGCGGGGTCCTGGCTCTCTGCGAGCTCTCCAGGTGGCCTCTCTGGGCCGACCTGCTGGCACCACCCCAGCGGCGGTGCGAGCCGGGCAGGGGGGCTGGAGGAGGGCTGCTCTGCCCACTTCGCCCCAAACCTCCCGATGGATTGGATGAGTGGTGAGAAATATAAGAAAACTGACGACACCGCTGTGGAAGGATTAAGATGGCTGTTGATGCCCAGCTTGGCCACGCAGCTACAGCCCTGCTTTTGAAGGAGCTGAGGCCCTGCTCCGCTGGCTGTTCCTCCCTCCACGGCTTGCAGGCACACAGGTCCCTCAGACTCCCAAGCGTTTGAGGAGGATGAGGATCTTAGGTCTTGCAAAACTGACCAGGAAAACAATTTAGCTTAGCGCACCCCTGAAATGTATCATGAGCCCATCTACGGCTGGCTGGTGGATGCGAGTACCGAGAAGAAAGCCAACTCATTCCACGGGAGATGCAGGCTACAGCAGATCCAAGGCGCCGCAGGTCACTCCAGTGCCTGAGGAGGGACAGAGCCGCCGAGGGCCCAGCACACCTGTGTGCCGTCAGGCCTTGGCTGCGAAGTGCCCTGAATCCCCATCACACATTTCCTTTCACTTCTACCGCTAATTGGCACTTTTTACCCATTTTTGCATGTGGAGTGTGTTAGTACAGGATAGGGTTATTATCAAATTAATTAGGAGCTCCCTCCAATTATTCCTGCTGTGCCTGACGGGCTCTCCCCGCTCCCCCCGACGGGCTGATTGGCTACTGTAAACTCTCCGGCTTTAAACGACTGAGCGGTGCCACGGGCTCATTAACGGCGCTGCCTCGCCGCGCTCCCCCGCCCCGTCACCTCCCTGTCGGTGCCGGCACTGCCGCTGCCGCTTCGCCTCCCTGGGGCCGGCCAAGCGCCCAGGACCCAGCGAGCCCTGGAGCCCGACGGGAGTTCAGATGCTGCTCCAAGAGGTGAGGGCGGCTGCCCTGGCTTGGTCCTGGGGAGCTCGGGGACGGCGCCAGCCGGCGAGTGACCCTTCTCCTTGCACAGGCAAGCACAGGACTTCAGGGTGGTACCGCACCCTGGCAGGGCAGGGGCAGTTGAGCAGCATGGCTTTAGCTGGGGGATGCGACAGGAGGGGATGGCAGGGTACAGGCGGAGTGGAGAGGTTTATCCCAGCACTAGCATCGCTGCCAGTGGGGGCGAAGCTGCGGTACCTGGCATCAGACACAGCCAGATGAGGCTCTCAGGCGGGGGACAGGGATTTATATACTGGATCTTGCAACGTACAAAACCACAACAGCAGCTAAAGCCAACCAGGGTGTGGAGATTTGCTTAATTGAGAAATAAGCACATAGTTGTGGGTCAGTGACTACACAGCTGATTGGCTGAGGCTATTTTCTTTTGGAATAATTTACAGTTGTTAAATGGATTTGGAAAAGCCTTAATAGTGGTTATTAAACTATTGACTTAGCCTGACGTGTTTAGTGTAGTAATCTGTGTTTGTATTTGTCGCCGTGATGAGGCTGCCGGAGCCGGGAAAGGTGCTGGAGCACTGTCAGCCCCAGGCAGGGAGCTGCGCAGCCGGCGGGGCCGCGGGGCTGGGTGGGCAGCCCTCCGCCGGCGAGCCAGGGAGGACATCAGCAAAGCGCTGCAGATTTTATCGGGGTCGGAAATGATGCTTTGCTTCCCCATAGTTACAAATTCATTATGTGCATCTCCATCATCATCTACTGAACCTAATTTAATGTCAAAAACCCCTCCTGTATGAAGAATGGCTTTTTTGCACCTGTGCAGAAGCAGACTCATTTTGAACTCATCTTTGCGATGAATAACTTCAAGTGCGGTACTTGTCGAGAGGCCTTCTGGCCAGCAGTTCAAACTGTTACACATTCATTTATACCACCGTGCACGATATGTTAGCTAAGGACTACAGAGCACACGTTTTACAATGCATACAAGAAATCCCTGCAAATGGACTAAATATCTCCAACTCATAATGTCTGCTGTCCACAGGTGATTTACAGAGCAATTCTTATTTTCTTTTTATTGTTTTCTTTTGCGTGATGGTTAAAAAGGCAGTGGACAGATACTTAAAAGACAAATCCCCTTTTTTTGCTTTGTTTAACCCCCAAAATGTGCACAGTACTAAATGCTGGTCTTGCCCGAAACGTCATCGTGCGGGCTGGCAGCTGTGTGCTTAGTACAGAGGCTTCGCTAGGAGGAGTGGAGCTCTTGGACATTTTACAAAGAGCTTGTTTCTCCAAAATGTCAGTTGATGACTGACCTCCAGTAGAGGTTAACTAGGAAGAAGGAATGCTAAGCGGTCAGATTAAAACCAAAAAATAAATAAAAAATGCGTTTTCCCTTCTAGACTTTCACTGCCTCGTCTCAGGCAATATTATCGTTTCGTTAGTTGCCCAGTTAGCCAGAATCCCTTCTGGGAGAGACGGGACCTACATTTCGAAAGGAAAACAAATAAATAAACAGACCATTGTGCAGAACCTCTCATGTATCCCTGCTAGTTTTCAAAGAAAAAAAATTCAACACTCCTTTAAAATACGATAAAAGGGCAGGAGAGGTCAGAGGCTCACGGGCTGCCTTTGTAGGTCACCTTTAAGGGCTGCTGCGCTGCAGCCGAGCCCTGCAATGTTTTCATTCCCCATCCTCTCTTAAGATCGCCGCTTTGGAAACGCACCTTCAGTGTGAACGACTCGCTGGACTGAAAGGGGATTTTTAGGTTGCAGTGGAGAAGAAAAAAACCCCACCTACTCAGCAACAATTACAGAAATGGTGTGAAGTCCATTGTCAGGAGCGCTGGTGTGAAGTGCCTGCGCACAGCCATGTTTCCAGCTTCAGCAAATCCTGACCGGCAATGGGAAACTCACCGTCGTGGCCCATTTACAGCCAGGACTCCTACACCAGCCCGGGCTGCCTAGCATACTCGTTGGCATGCCAGCAATCACGTTACTGCTTTTCCAACCATTTCACAGGCCCAAGGTCAGATCAAAAGGCTCCTTCTCTGGCAGCGTTCCCAAGTTTTTGTGTGTGCTTAGCAATGCAAAACCAAGTAACAGCAGCGACAAAGCTTGCCACATCCTGATCCGGCTACTGCACCCAAGCAGTTGCATCGCGATATGCCGTGGTGATGCAGGAGCGTGCCTGCAACGCACAGCCAGGTAAGAGTTTCTGCACTTTCTGCAGTAGCTTCTGGAACATCAACGTTTCTTGAGCTGCCAAAAAGTGGGGAAAAGGTGTTTTGTGAGTCAGCAGGAAAAGCGTGCATTTCCTCAGCCCCAGTCCCCTCTTCTCTTAATCATCTCCTGGTAGCTTGGAGGAGAACTGAAACTGTGGGCTTTGGGAACAGTCCCAATAAAACTTTGTTTTATTTATTTATTTTTTTAAATGTACCTGGACATTTTTTCTTTCTTTTGCCTTTTTACCAATGGTCATTAGTATTTCTACTTTAAAAAGGCTGTGTTCTCATTTAAATTATGCTACGATTGGGTTTTAGTCTTAGAGCTGAGAGATATTTCTGTATTTTATATATATATAATGCATACACATACATACACAAATACAGTCTATAGATATATATACACTACTGCAAGTGGGAGTTGCTGCTTTTCACACATACTTAGCTACTCAATAGTAAAGAACAACGTGACAGTTTTCTATCATGAAACGAAAAGCACACACAAATTTAGGGGCTCCAAGTATTTCAGAACTGTGTAACGTCATTGTATTTACCTCCAAGTACTCTGTGAAGTAGCCTGTGTGAGGGCACTAATCTAGATAGTTTACGTAAGACTGTGGAAATTCAATTCCAGAAATGAACCTTCGCATCTCTAGGAACAGCTGGAGAGGCTCAGGTCTACTCATCCTGCTCAGAATGGACACAAGGAATTTGGATTAGATACAGATGGAGTGGGGATTTTGTTAATGACAGAAAGAGAGGCAAACATGTTGAGGCATAACTGCCTGAATACAAACGCATAATATCTGTGTACATATTTCTGACTTTAAACTATGAACACCATAAAGACGCTATCATGCAAGAGGCAAAGCATATGCAAGCGTAACAATATCCCATTACCTCTCCAGCAAAAAAGAATTTTCATAACTCATTCATACCCCATTGAATAAACGCTAAGATTCACTGCTGGCTGTTAATTATCCTCTACAAAGACCTGGTTATTGTGTTCAATCTTAGTAAAGGCGCAGTTGTTATTGTAGTGTACATAGAGAGAATGGTACCTGAGGGAGCAGGGAGGAAATATGCTTGCGCAGAATTTTAACAAGGGGAGCTCTGTTGCACAGAAGGGAATCATAGGGTGGGATTTTGATATGTGCTTCAGGAAATTAAGCTTTTTCAAGACAAAAACCTTGCTGTGACTCTCTGAATACATGATATCACTCAGTATTTGAAAGATGCCAGCCACTTAAAAATTGCTCACTGTTATTAAAAGGAATTTCTAAGACTACTTTGACTGAAGGGGTGGAAGGGAGGAACTGGTCTGTTTTTCCCCTGAAGTCTTACGACCCCATAATTATATCAAGGTAGGTGTATGCAAGAGCTCACAAGGTCCATTTGTCTCTCTGGGGTTTTTGAGGAGCACTTGGAGGCCACCGACCAAAGGCAGCAACCTGCTTCCCCCACACCAGCACGGTGGAGGAACTGGCACCTTACACAGGAGCTTTCCCTGCAGGTCCCAGTGCAACGGCACAGTAGGAGAGAGCCAGCTCGAATTGCCATCTGGGCTGGGTGCAATGCCAAGGCCACCGGGACTCATCAGACTTCAGAAAAAGAAGAGCTAGGAACGAAGGCGATTTGTCCCAGGGAGCTACGTATTTTCTGCGCTGAACTATTGGAAATGCTGCAGCTGTTTGGCATTTCAGCGGGTCCAGGAAAGATCTGCTGAAGGTGTTATTTTAATGGGTGAGTTCTTTCCCACATGTCCTCCACTATCTGAATGTCAGGCAGGAGGAGGCAAAGCCTTGTGACATTTCGGTTGCTAAAGTCATTGCTTTCGGTATGAAGCGGGTTGGTGGCTCTGGGCTCACGTGGGAGGACTAGCCTTGCTCGGAGGTAGCACAGCGGCTGCAAGGAAGTCAACCTCTCTCCCTATTTCTTTTTCTCATTTCTACTCTATGTCCCTCTTCTCCTTGGTTGCGCAGGGACAAGTACAGAGCTCACACAGTTGTGCTGTTTGTTCCAAATGTGCACGTTGAAAGGAGAGAACAAAGCATGGTGGCTTCGGGTGGAAATACTGAGAACAACAAGAAAACAGAATAAACAAAGCTGAAGAAAAGAGAAGTAAAACTTCTATAAATACCAAGCATGGAATGAAGGGAACAGAAAGGAGGTATCGTAGGTCAGGGAAGTAAAGCAAGACCTTTGGGGTGGAGTATAAGAAACCATGAGATGTCACAGGAAGATCCACTGTTGGTCCCGCTTACCAAGATGCTGGCTATGGCACAGCCCCGTTGAGGTGCCCTTCCCTGCAAGGCCGGTTGGATATGACTCCGGTAGTCCTGCCATTGCCTGCTCGACCGGGCTTGAACAGAACGGGACACTTTCTTTTGCAGTCCCTAGTGGCTAATCCAGTATAGCAGTTAAGAAAGCAACACCAGAAGACACAGTTCACTTAGGAGATACTTGGATCCTTGCCTTGTGTTGAAAAGGAAAGGCCTGTGTAGGCTTCCTCCAGAATCCCAAACTTGATCTTACTGTAACAGTGAAATAGATTAATTATACTTTTCACTTATCTGTTAGCACTGCATTCAGCATTAAATCCTCTCTGACCTTTGAGCAGATACTGGTTTTCTTTGCACCACTGGAGTTGAAAAGACTAGCATCAGTTCATGCTCAGAGACTTCCAACTTACAGGAGCTAGAAACAGTCATCAGCTAGAAACAGTTCATTAATAAGAGTCTAGATAGTCTGATATATTTTTTCATTTGCTGCTTTTAAGTTCTTTGAGAACCAAGCTGGGAGATGCCTGCTGCCAGACGGCCAGCAGGAACTGTAGAGTGTCTCTCCCGTGGTGAGACCCGACATTTAAATCCGATGTTTGCTGCTCAAATGGTGTGTATGAACAAGCAGGATCCCAATGCGTTTCCACTATTCACAGCTTGGGAAATGCTGCAAGACCATTTTGTCTGTAAGTCTTGTTACCAGAATTATTTTTTGCATTTCGGCACACCCCTGGGTTAGAAGGGAAGACTGTAAATATTTAGGGGATTTTAATAGTGTTACTACAAACTGTGTAGTATTTTAATAGTTGATTGCAAAGTTCTTGTTCATTTGGGAGCGACTTGTATAACTTTTAATGTTTAATATTAAAACATCCTGAGAGGATTCTAAAGATTTATTTTTCCTCTGTTGATTTTTGTGATGAGTCAGAAAATAGTTTTGATGCCCCTTCTGCCTCTGATTTTCTTGACCCCCAGCTGTTGTCCTGCAGCTGTAACAGACGCACACTGCACCTCCCGGGGTCTCACTGGCAGCACAACGGGAAAATAGAACCTCAGCGAAATTCCGTGGGAGGCATGCTGTGCTCCACGTGTAAAGATCAAAGATGAAAACTAGGAGTACGTGGGTTTTTTTTCAGTTCCTGCAGGGAGGTAAGCCTTGCCTTAACTAGGTCTACCTTCTAGGAACGCAGTGTCAGTGTGGAAGAATGCTGGGTCTTCCTGCTTCCTCAATGTCCGGATTGTATTTATCAGCCTTATAATAAAAGGATACCAAAACGAATATGCAGAACGTTGCAAGGTGGAAGGGATCGGCTGGCCAGCATCTAAGGGATGTATTTGTATCCGTGTCTCAGAAGTGCAAGCGTGATAATGTTCAGGTGCTCAGGCAGAGCAACAGAGCGGGCAGACTGTCGGGGCTCCGACCCCAGGAGCGGTGACACTTTGCGTTCCCTCCTCCCCTCCATTTTTTTCCTTCATTCAACCAAGCAGCATAACCACCAAGCACTGCAGCATTTAAGTGCTATTTTGCAACAGACACACACAACGCAGCGCATGGGCTTTTCTGGTATATACGTTGCATCTTGTGGTTATGACTCTCCTAATCTGTTCCTAGGCGTGCTACTCCCAGTGAATGGCTGCCATTTTCTTAGGGCTCAATTCATATTGCGGTTAAACATTACACAGCAGATGAACAGTCCACTTGCTTGTGTAGCCTCCAGTTCTGGCCTGAATAGTGGCTTATACACTATTAGTGTATTACTATAAGTTAGTGTATTAGTTAGTCTTTACACGCAAGGGAAAGAAACACAAAGCCAAATAAATGTCTGCAAGTCAGACAGCTGTTGAGATGAGCTGAGATCTCTGAATGTTCAAGCAAATGTGCATCAAAATACAGAATACCTTATTGCAGCAGTATTTGCGATCTTGCTTTTCACTTCTTGCGTTGCAACAGCAGAGGGTATTTGCTCAAGGGTGGTTGTTTCCTGGTCAATGTTGTACCGTAACGTGATTCAGGGTACCACTGGCGGGAAGGAGCAAAGGAGCCCTGCTGGGACTGCCAGCTCTGAAGGGCTTGGGCCCCCACAGCGAAGCCTGGGTCAGCCCAAAACACCTGGTTCCTCTCCTGGAGGAGACTGCGCACAATTGGAAGAAGAGCTAGAAGAAGGGGAAGCTGTATCCCTACCTGAAGAGTAGGGAAGGGCTTCGAGGATGCACCTGAAAAGAGGGAAGCCTAAGCAGGGCTGGCACACAAGGTAGGTGACCGCAGCTTTGGGCACCTGATACGCAGCTGGTTTGTGCTGTATAACAGAGCTCACTCGGGACTTCAGCATGGAAGCAAATGCCTGTGGAAAATAAACGTGTGTCAAATGCACAGGTGATGGATGGAGTGAGTAATTTCACAAGATATGTGAGAAAAACATGGAGACGAGATCAGCCACAGGGGAAGTAGACCAGGGACTGGGTAAAAATGGAAAACAAACAAAGGGAGGGAGAGTTATTCCTGCTTTTTTGACAGTTTTGGGGACTAAAACAACTATCCACTGTAAGCACTGCATCAGAAACGTTTTTTTCCTCTTTGTGTGAAATAAATGAGAATGTTTTTTAGATCAAGAACCGCCACTAAAATGCAAGCCTGCTTCCTGGAATGGAAAAAGGAAACTTATACAGCAAGAAGGGGGTTAAAAAGTAGCAGGAGCAAGGACTTTATCCTTCTCCTATTCATCCTTAAACTTTTCCTGAGAACTACCTTTCCTGATGGAAGGATATGTCATATAAACCATGCAAATTGGTTTTTTATATCATGATTTCACTTTAAACATAAAAACAAATGTGACGCTCCAGGCTTTTTCTGGGATTCTTGGGCAAGTGCGCGTGCCTAAGGCACGCACCACTGCCTTACCCACCACCCTGCAATGCTCGGCGTTGCAAGAGCAGCCAGAGAGCAACAGGGCAGAAAGGCAAGAGGCCGTGGGGCACTGGGTGCCTGGGTTTGGAGCTCTGGTGGGAGGGGAGCCGCTAATGCTATTTTCTACATGACAGAGGAAAAATATTGGGACAGACCATTTCTGTGACGGCCAGATATGACGACAGCGAGAGCAGCAACTGTGAGACCCGCAGTGCCTCTAGGCAAGGGAATGTTACGTCTTTGTTTTGGTGACTTTTAATATCTTCCTATTATTAACAATCATCCTGCTGAATGCCCCTTCCTATAGGCAAACAGGCTGCTTGACCGCAGGCATGCCAGCGTAGTCCGTTACATAGCCGGTGGCGTGCAAGGAGCCCAGCCTGTGGCCGTGTGTGAATACCTTCGTGCCCCTGAGGAGTCTGGTTGCATCTCATACGCCTACGTGGACGAGTAAAGTGAAGGTTCGTATGGCCGCCAGGTCAGGCTGTGGGGGCATTTTGATTTAATCATGTCTCATATATGGCAAGGGGTATCATTGTATTTTTCCGCTTTGCTTTTTCCAACAGTTTTAGATACCTCATGTGGGGAAAGTAGTATCTTTTAAAGAATACATTCTATATTTGGTAATGATTCGAGGCACGAACGTGTCTGAAGGAGAAAAGCTTTTCAAGCGGCATGCTGCTGGCTCAAAGGTTCCTCCACAAATTCTGCTGGGCTCTGCCTCTGAGCCGTGCTGCCCTCTCACCAGCCTGAGCCTTGAGGGATCAATTCGGGAACTGCTTGAGACTCTGCACGATATTCTTCAATGGCCCCTTTCTTCTCTTGAAGAAAGATACAGGGAAACGTCAGAGAGAATTAACAACTTAGATGGGCGGGTGGCAAGGCCTGAAAACCGTACAGAGATGATTGAGAGAGGAGCACTGCCCCACAAGGAACAGTTACTAACGCTGCACAGATGGACGTGGAAAAATTGGGTTTGTCTTTTTTTTAAATACAGCACAACCTTAAAAAAAAAGGTAGAAAACCAGATCTAAATATTCTCCAGCCAGTACCTTGGCAATAGCACCAATTGGCAAAATGTTGGGAATGGCTTCTATTAACAGCCAGGCTGAAAAGCACAAGTTGGCTGTAACGCCCAGGGGCTGTAATGATAAGCTTCCTACGCACAAGTGCGTGTGAAATGGTCCAAACCGGAGAGCGCCAGCCAGGCAGTGGCAGGCTCTGTGTGGGCTTAGCAGGATTGCCCACTCGGACGCTGAAGGGCCCAAGAGGACACAGAGTTGTTGATGAATTCAGAGCTGCTCCCGCCATTAATGCCTTGAGTTGTTTTCCTTCTGCGTAACTGCAGGTGTGTGGTGCAGGCACAACCTGGGCTGGTGCTGCTTGGGAGCTGCATTCGTAGCTGGCCTGCTGCTTCCCAGGATGTTAACTGATGCTGTGTGGCAGCAATTTGCAAATTGTGAAGGCATGTGTATGTGGAAAATCTACAACAGGAAGGAAAAACATTTTCCAAAGAACAGAATGGAGCAGTAGCCAAGTCATTAGGCTCTTCCTTAAAACAGAGAAGGAAGAACGTTGTTCCATTTTTCTTCATTGAGGTGGAAAGATGGTGAAAGGGAGGATGGATTTGGATTCAAAAAATGGGAGTTTAGTTCTTGGTTCTGCTGTGACCTCTGGCAAGGCTCTCGATACTCCTGCACGTCTCATTCATGTCTGTGAAATGGGGATATCTCTTCCATGATCAACAGAGGTTTTATGAGGAGAACATCCTCAATGGACCGAGTCCTCAGACAGGGAGGTAAAGCAGTATCGAAGGGAGTTCTCTGATTTCTATAACGGGCACTGCTGAATTAGATAAGCGACAAGCCAGGATTTCAAACAGTTTTGGAGTTGAGCAGTGTTGGTATCCAACAAAGAGCAAATGTTTTATATTGGGAGATAAGGATATCTTGTTTCTTACAGTGTAAACAAGAAAATATTTGTCTTTGTAGATTAGCTGCAGCAATGAAAATACTTTGCATAGTCACTAGTTGGGAGTTCTCAGACTCTGTTAATACATCCCAAACGGTCTGGTACAGACTGGAATGGGGAGTTGAATTAAATGCAGGATACTGGGCAGGCTGAGGCCTTTTCGCTCAGGATACAGCAGGTTATGTTCTCTGTGAAGTCTCTTCTCTGCTTATAATCATCACCATGCTGATGACCTGTGTATCAAATGTGGACAAATAGTAGACGAACCGATGAGGAAATGGGAGAAAGGAGCATTAGCTCACTGTCGTGTTGGCTCCCACTCTTTTTGATGCGCGAGTGGCTGCCTCTCTGACCCCATGGGAAATCATTAACATGCTTTAATTCCTATTGATTTCTGTGTGGCAAAAGTAGTATCTAACTCACACTTTTCACAGAAGCCAAATTGGGGCTGACTTTCAGAAATAAGTTTCTTCTCCCCGTGGGAAGCCCAGAGGCAGATTACAAACTTTCACAGATCATTTGGAAACCCCTAAAATTTTATTTTTTTTTTTTTTCTTTTTCTGTGGGCTTAGAAACCTGCTTCCCAGCCTGCCTCCTTCATTGCCTGAAAATCATGGGAATAAGGAAACATCTTCTGACTACAGCCCTTCCAACTAGGAGCATTATAGTGAATTACAGAACTGTGAGTGTCTGGGTCCCAGAAACTCCGAAATCAAGTGCATGTTTAACATCTAGTCCATGCAGAATTGTACTGCCCTGGGGTCTTAACTCCTTAGGGAACAGTAAATAAGAATAAGGCAGCTTTTTCTCCCTCTGGCCTAGAATTAACTTGCAGATTTAATTGACCTGTTTTATTGCAGATGTTTATGTTGAATTGTCCTACTACAGGAATTATCATTCATCCAGGAAAGAAAATGGCTCCAATGACTAACTTGATTGTCACATAAAAAACAATAAGAGCACAGCCAAATTTCTAAGGTTTTATGATACTGTTCCCTTATACTGTTAAAGTCAATTTGTTAAATATTTACTTATTTGACAAACATGCTGTTCTAACTTCCTCTCTATATCAGTAAGTAATGAATGACAGACCACAAAAAGAAGGCTACTTGTCTGATTTATTTTAGATTAGTGCAGGAAAACCAGGGACTGACAAGTATAATGTACTGAAGAGAATGGATATTTATTTTCCCATAAAATTGCAAAATGTAGCTAGTTTAGAAGACTGTAACTTGATTTTATTGCTCCAAGCCTTGGAGATTCTTACTACTGTGCCAGGTCATTATTATCTTAACAACAAAAGATTAAAAAAAAGTTCATTAAAAATATCTCAAGCTAACCTCACACATGTGTAGCAGCAAGATAATAATAATGCCACACACATGCCTTTGTCACCCCGTGACAAGACTGGGCACTTCTGTTTTTTTTCGAGTTAACCTTTTTGGGAAGAAGAGGGGAATAGCAGGATTTGGCTGCTGAATTCTTTCATTATGCCTCCTTCCTTTGTGTGGGGTATGAAGGACTGTGAATCAGAGCACTGCTAGATATGGCTACAGGCATCCAAGGCAGCCTAGGTGCATTGATTGCCTCAGCACCTACGAGCAAGATTGCTGAGCTTGAGAGCCAAGTTTCCTTGCTACACAACATGAAGAAGAATAAAAAGTTCCTGGATGGTATTTTTAGAGATGTGAACGTGCCTAGCAAAGGAGGGTCTGAAGTGTACAGTGCAGAAGAGAGGTATAGATGAAAGATGAGTTACTGTGACTAGGACATAAAAAGGGAGGCAGGCATCCAGAGGGGACTGCAGGTGTTGGAGTACCAGAGTTTGTCTCCGGATGCGTGACCGATAGGTGATGAACGTGCAACTCTGGGGTGAAGTGAACAAACCTTCTCAAACGCGCCCCAGCTAGGAACAGGGAGGAAATGGGATCGAGACAAGCACTGTAGTGGGTAAGTGTCGTGAAGACGGTGTGTTTATTGGTACATTATGCAGCACCCGGTTTGGACCCTCTCGCTTTCAGTTTTCCTTCAGCATCCAAGCCAGATGCCAAAGACGTGTGGCACTGGCATGCCTGTCTCCCGCAGACCAGCAGAGCTGAGGGCCCTGCACTGCACCAGCAAGGGACAACAGTGCCGAGAAGCCTGACTTACTCCTTCCTCCAGCTGTGTCTTCTGCATGGATACTGCACCTCTATTACAGAAAAATCAGGAAAGTCGATAAGCCTAAGATGTGTATCCCTCACCAGACTTCTGAGAACGGTTAGATCCTTGGACATCAGTGATGTGACAGGTTAGAAAGCGGGATGAAAGGCTGTTTAACAGCACTGGCTCTTGCTAACTTAAACAATACCAGGCTGCTAGGGCATGAAGTTTTTCTCGTCTCCAGGGTTCGAGAACCTGAAGATGCTGTTTCCTCTTTGTCTGGTGTGCTGCACATGGATCACCGAGACACTGGTGAGAATATCCCACGGGGTCTTTGAGAACACATTCTGGTCCTTCCTTTCATCTTGGGTTTCAGCTCATGTTTGTATGGGGGAAAAAAAAAAAAATAAATCTTTTCTTCCCCAGAGTCAAAGGGCAAACATTGAGTACGTCATCTTCAGAGCTGGACAGCAATGCGATAGAAATCCAGCACAAACCAGTAGTCCCGTGAGCTACGGATCTGATGGGACTTGGTTTCCCTTGGGCGATCTCTTGTGTGGATTCTCCTAGGTCTACATAGCTGGAAGCTCCGACTGCAGCTTTTCCTGTGGGTGGGTATTCATTATACCTTTCATCTTTGTAGCTTTCTTGGTGTTTAATAAGGGTTTAACTGAAGCTGCAGTGGGTCTCTCTTCTACTTAGCAGCCTGTTTTCATGAAATGTACAGGAATGTAACATTTTTAGCCTTTTATTGCTCTGTCAGATGTGGTTAAAATTGACTAGTTTGTTCTTGTTCCCTCTTTCTCTTGCACAACGTGCAAGTATGTACATGCACATACGTGTGCACACATGCGCACACGCACACTAGAGATTTATTATACATATGAAGAGATAATGATCTCAAACCCCTTTTAATTTCTGTAGGAATCCAGGCTAGGGAAAAAAGCATTGTAATGCTTTTTCTTTGGGAGAGGAAAAGGAGGATGGACTGATTTTTTTTTTTTTTTCTATGCAGGAGACAGAATATTCAGTTACCACTCTGTTTAAACATAACGTGTTGCTGAAAATCTGGCACTACTATTGTAAAGTAAAAGATGTAGTGGGATCCTTGTCCTGGAACTGCATACTTGTGCTTACGCACAGCACGCATGCTTTGCCTCCAGTGCCTGCCGAGTGGTCCTGCCGAGACCCGAGGAACGCGTAGGCAACGTAGGCTTGCCACTGAGCTCCTGTCTCCATTACATCTTTCGGAGTTTTGCCACAGAAAGGAAGGCATTTTACCCTTCATTTGTAAGTAATTAAGACGATAGTGGAGTTTCTGAGTTTTCCAACTTTGTGAAAACAAACTAATAGCAATGATCCACTTGAATAATTCAGATATTAATTGACACGAGAGACAGAAACAATACATTAAAAATTTAGAAATAGGAAGGACACCTGCAGCAAGTACAGATGTTTGCAAGTGTCATTAGATGGGGAAGGCTGTGCAGTAATTCTGAAATGAAAACAGGCCAAAAGGACCAAGAGTGATCTGCAGCATGGCCTGAGAAGTAGTGTGGACTATGTGATTGCTAGTGAGCTGCAAAAAAGGTGATGAAGATGCACGTTTTTTTAAACATGTCTATAGAAGCCAGAGGTTAATTAGCAGTTAAAAAATGTCTATTCGTGTTTTACGTCAGCACCATCAGTGTGTTAATTATTGTCATTTTCAAGCCTCAAATGTGCCTCTTCCAGACTTAAGCTGAAATAGATTGATGATTCTTTTACTGAGGCATTTCTTAGATAAATTTTAATTAGTATCTTTTTCTCGCCTGAAAAGTTTTTTCTACGACCAGAACTGGAATTTCAAATCTCACTCAGCTTTCTCTTCCTTGGTATTTGTGATGCAATTTCACTTGTCTGTGGTATTGCAGGAAGGTAAGGCGAACATAGCTGTTACCATGGTTTTGTCCAAATTTAAAATTTTGACTTCTCTGCAACATAGACACAGAAAAACCTTAAATGAACCCTAGAACTTTCCACCTCCTCTTTCAAAGTTAGTAAGTAGAAAGGCACAAACCTAATTTGTTCTGTTGCTCTTAATGCTCATGCCTACTTTAATGAAATTATGCTTGTAGGAAAAACCACAAAGGCTTTATATGTCACTGTGGATATGCCAGAACTCTGTTCGACAACGGGGATTCCTCACAGGGAAGCAAGAGCAGATCAGGCACCTCGGGGGCATCCAAGCCAGCCGATCGAGAGATGGCATGGGCTGCACGCAGTCCCCTACTGCCAGCTAAAACAAAATGCTGAGAACTGCTGCGAGGTCAGGTCGTTCCTGCATCAGACACCTCCCAGGGAAGGTTCTCCTGCCCTACACGGCCCCCAGCCCTCTCCTGGAAGTCACTGCCCACAACTCCTCTTTCAAAGATCCTGTCAAGGATTGTTGTGTTGTTGTTGGTTTTTTTTTTTTAAAGAAACAAAAAGCCCTCCCTCACCTAAAGATATGTAAGAGCTTAGAGCTGTTATCCAGGTTTATGGATCTCCTTTACGTACAAAAATGGACACTCACTTGATCCGTCACTGTTCAGCCCACCTGAACGCTCTGGCCGTCAGGCAGCTGGAACTGGGGCTGCTCACCAACAACCCTGGGACTTGCCAGAGGGCACGGGCTGTGGTTTGGACTGCAGCCCCAGCCTTCCTTCTCCTAGAGGGAGCCACAGGGCCCTGCTTGCTCTTGCTCTGGGAAGTCAGGCTGAGATTCCTAAAAAATGTCACTTCAACCCTCTAAAAATATTTCCTTTCGGAGTACGTAACTCCTGCTATTAAGTTTTCAATTTTTCAGTAAACATATGTGCATGTATATAATTTGCCAGTCTCTTTCATTTCCAGAATGGCCTACTTTTACATCAGTGCTATTAAAAATAAAATGCCAAACTGGGAGAAAGACAGAATTATGCTAGACAGGAAGTACATAACAACACACATTTTTTTCTTTCAGGTGAATTTATCTATGTATCTATTTATCTATTTCCATTCCAATTTGTGACGAGCTATGGAGAAGGATCTTTAGATGTCGTATTACTGATTCTGCAAGTCATGGTTAGGGACTGCTCCCTCTGAACAATTTTTCTAACCTTACCTAAAGGATCTGATTTTTTCCAATTATTTCTATAATTAAATTGTATCTGTTGTGATGACCTTGAAGTGTAGGAATTAAGCATAAACAAACAAGATAATGATGAGGCCCAAAGGCAGTAACTTCCAGGAAGCTTGAAAAAAAGAGATGTGTATTTCTCATTTAAGCGAGGTGAAATGAAAAAGTCATCTACAGTGATTTACCTGCTAAGGGGCAAGTTTTCAGCTATGTACCTATCTGCTTTTTCCTGCCACCTCTCTCCAAATGGGAGAGAAATTAGATGAGTTTGTTTCCTTTTTGTAAGAAACAAATTTTGTTAATGAAAGAAGTTCTTACTTAGATGGAATAAGCTGCCAATTAAATAAAAACCACCCAAATTTTACAGAGAAGATATAACTAATATACTCTTTATTTATTTGTATACACAACTAAAAACAGAACAATACAATTAATGGGGAAAAAAAACCTCGTGCAAGTACATTGAAATTCTTCTCCTGTCTTAGTCACATAGTACAACACGAGAAAGAAAAAACAGCAGAATTAGTTTTCTCTAACATGTTATTAAGGACAGAGCCTGTTTACCAGTCAAATATTAGATGTCCCCCTGGAATCTGACAATTTGCAAAATATCGAAAAATATATCACCCAGGGAGAGTTGCAGCTGTAACAAACAAGGAAGAATTTCTGACTAAAAGGGAACATGACTTATTTTGTCCTAATTGCTTAAAAAAATCATAAATACAGTGACTAGGCCAGAAACAATGTTCCAGAGGACCTTCCTCACACATTGGCATGTGTAGAGCTTGGACAGGCTTTCTGTTGGCCCCATTCTTTAAAGATCTGTCATCTGTGTTGGTGAAGAGTCACAGCCTTTAGACTTGTACGCAGACTGGGTAGTTAGGCTACTTATTCACAGGTTCTTCCTCCTATTGTGGCTACGTTGCGTGTCTCAGACCTCCAGTCAAGTGCAGAAAGTGTCTGGAGCTGGCATGGTCCTGCTATGAATCCTGTGCTGCCCATTAGTTTGCTAGGCCTTTCTTTATCCTGTCGACAGCTTCCACTGGACGTGAGCAGATCAGTGGAAGTAAATGTCTCCCCTGCTAACAGCTGGATCCAGGTACCACAGATTTCTCTTTGACCTCTCTTTAATGGAGTTGTTTCAGGCAGAAACTAGTATTTTTAGAATTGCTTTCCCATTTCAAACAGAAAAATTGCCTTCTAAAATCCAATTTCACTTTTAATAAACATTATTTGTCTTTTATACGGTTACACTCGGATACCATCACACTTGTGCAGCAGACTATACAAATGCCTTGATATTTCAGATGCTCTCAAGTACTGTTTGTGCTCCTCTAGAGGCTAGAAATTCTGGGCTACTGACAGGCACTTTACACAAACATAGCCAAAAGCAAGTTCCTGTGCAGTCTCGCAAGCTGGACACCCTGAATTAATCTACTTGCTGCTGCTGAAGGGAGTCCTAGCTCTCCTCGTGTGCTCCCACCCATGGAGCCCTGTCCCCCACTGTGTCTAGTCTGACTCAATTTAGCTTGCAGCGTGGGGGGCAGTATATTTTCAGGGTTTGTTTTCTGGCAGTTGTGTAAGTTGATTAAATTATGGCAAGGTCAATGAGCTATTAGGCTGGCTCAGCTTCTTCTGGTCAAACCACACCTACTGCTCAAGCCTGCTCCCGCCTTGCAAAATTTGTGCTCTCGTAGCCACTCATCTCAGGATAGGAAGGTGCTTCCTGGGGGATGACAAGACGATCCCAGCCAACACCTTCCTCTGACCACTGCTTCTTCCTTGCTGATTTTATGCTGAGCAAGGAATCATTTCTCTGTCGATTTCTAAGGGGGTGGACTCAAGTCATACAACGATCTCCAACTACTACACGCTGACTCAAGAAACCTCACAAGTCAACCTGCCAGTGCCTCCTGCAGCCCTATGTAAAGATGTCCCAATATTCTTAAGCAAATGGGCCCATACATGACGCAGAAATTGAGTGCGATATCTAGGACTAGTAGCTAGATTCTTTTTCCTGTTTGCTAAGACTTAAACAAATTGGAAAGGAAGGCCAAAATTCCGAATGAAGTTGAATTCTAGTAAGTTTAATAGGTCTGATTCAGAACCTTGTAATTATCTTGTTTTTTGTAGTACCAAGTAAATGTTTGGCACTCAGAAACCAAAACATATGGCCCTCCAGATTCTACTGAAATTTTAAACAGATGACTAAAGTAAAAGAAGGTACCTCAAATTCAAAAGGATACCTCCTCTGAATTGTTTTTTTGTGTCCTAGTTACTTTTTCAGGCATGAGATTTACAGATAATTCTGCTTGTTGTCTCTTCAGTAAAGACTGCGTTTTAAGGTAGCTTGCTGAATTGAATCCCCACTGATTCTTCACTGCCATTTTAAACCCAGCCTTTCAAACTAAAGCGACCCGAGTCCGAGTTTTCCCAGTGGTACAGAACACACCACAGCAGAATGCGTTCCCGCCCGTCTTGTCCAGTTGCATTCTAGGCTTCAGCATGGCAAAACCACCACTTTACAGAGGAACGGAATAACACGGATGTGAAAACTGAACTGGACCACATACCAACGACCCTTAAATACTACGTGCCTTTAAATAAATGCAGGGTCACCAATAGAAGGGGACTACTAAAGACAGAAATAATATGTCATAACTCAGAAGTTTCAAAGGAGCATACAGACAGAAAAGACATTTTCAAGTATAGCCGGCACTGTACTGGATGGAAGTGGTGTTAGGTGGTGCGCTTCCTTCTGAATTTGCACTGAACGGATCCTCACAGAGACCGAGCTCCAAGACCTAAACCAATGAGATTTAAGTTACAGTGGCCAAATGCAGCATTGAGCTTACAACCGAACTACAGGGTAGATGTTAGTTTTAGCGTTCTTTCCAATTTGCATCTTATTTGATCTTTCAAAACCTTCCCTTAAGTTTCATCAGAAGCTGGCAGGCATCACTTCCTCTCCTGAACTCTACTGCTACTTACCGCAAAGGCTGCATCTCAATTCTGAAACAGCTGCATTTTGGTATCTGGTGGAGGTATTCTCATTACGTACAGACCAGTGTTGCTTTCTCTGTATCTACATCGCTCAAATTACAACACACCGTTTTCAGCAAACGGATTGAGAACTCATCCCAGGACCTGCAGTTTACCACAAGCAGCCTAGAAGCAGGAGGCAAGGGCTTAAAGAGGCAAGGCTCTTTAATAATAAACCGGTCATGGTTAGTTTATTCAGATCACATACTGATACAGTACATCTGGTGGGTAATATCAAGTAAGAGGAAACAATGGCTCCTCTAATTGGGCATGGAGCTCAGTCTCTGTGGGGATATCGGCACGGTGCTAACTCAGCAGAAAGACCACCACCTAACAGAACTTCCATCCAGCATAGATACAAAGATCTCCCCGATACATCCACGATTTTTCTAGTGAATGTCTTGATGCTAGTATAAGCTGGATAAGCAAAAAGCTATGAATAATGTCTTTTCTCATTTCCTTTTTTCCTTGAATTTTTTTTTGCTTCTCATGTTCTTAATCTCCACTGGGAAGCGGTAAACAAACACACTTTTTTTTACCAATCAGTTTCTATGTAGCATTTCTGATTCAGTCTCTTCTTTACATCCCTTTTTCATAATAGCATAATTTTTTTGCAACTTTCTTGTAATTTAACTTATTTTTAATAGTCTGTTAATACTCTATTAGGTTTTGCTTCTTTTTTATTTGAATGTAATACTATCATCATGGTGACCCCCTAATTTTAGGTACTTGACTAGAAAAACTTTGTCCTCAACTAGTCCTGTGAAGCCTGTTTACATCTGAGTTTTATTGCACTGAAAAACTCCTTAATACATAAAAACAATCCCACTATTGATATTTCAAATCATTCTGCCCTAAAGCATTGCAGTTATGTCCCAAGCCTGCAATCAAATCCATAGAGGTAAACTACTCTACCGACAACATCTCACTGAAGTCACAGAGCTCTCAATGTACATCCAATTGCAGAATAAAGACCAGCATTCGTATTTAGCTTAAGTCCTAGACAACGTAATCTTCCTAAAGCAAAATGCCATTGATGCCCTGCTAATTAGCAAGGGCCAGTTTTTTAATATCATTCCCACCTTTCCAGTGTATGAACAGGAATTATTTCTCTTACAGATCAACCTTTAAATGAACCACTTCCTAGGTTATCAGAAGTCCAAAGTCATCTGTCATAGTTCTGGTTCCAGGCTGACAGGCTATCATCCATTTCACCAACAACTTCTGGTACTGCAAAACCAATTGCAGATTCTATACCAGCTGTAGAAGGGGTTTTTTTAGATAGTACAGTAGTCTTGTGGATCATGTAATCTTACATTTTCCTCTTTCTTCTAAAATTTGCTTATGTATATATACTGACTCGTTTTTAGAGACTGTGTATTCTAGCTTTTACTGGCTAAAAATTATTTCTGACATCATTATATTACTATGTTAAAATAAACGTGACTTCTGTTCCTAGTTACAACTTTTGCTTCTCAGAGTGTTCTTACAATAAAAATAATGAATTTCAAAAAAAGCTTCCTCTCTTCTATCGATGTTATTTAACTTGCCAACAACTGATTGTAAAGTAGACTCACAGAGACTATGTAAACAAATATAGACATTTTAAAAACAGAAGTGGGGTTTGTTTGTTTTTTTTTTTTTACTACCCTGGTAAAAATGAATTGTGACAAACAGCTTTGAGATTAATTTACAACTTCCTATTAAAAGTCACCCGAAGGCACTCTGAACATCCCGGCAAAAGTAAATGGGCTTAAAATAAGACTATACATCACACAGTAAGAGCAATCTTTCAGACAGGGAAGATACTGCAGTCTTCCTCCATCATAACTTCCTGATATTAAAGTCACATTTTCTCAGTGCATTTTTTCCTGTTCTGTAATAGTTTCTAGGCTAAGCCTGGGCAGTTACTGCAAGGTCATAGTGCTGGACTGATTAAAAGGCACTGTTTATTCTCTGCTCAAAGAGGCTGTTGAAAATCCAACTGTATTTCCGGGTTTCCTAGTTACCAGCTTCTCCATGGGTTTATCTGGCTGGCCTGTGGCTTCAAATACTCAGCACAACTACAGACATATGAGACTATGCTCACTCTATCTCCTAGGTAATTCTCAGTGATAATTACGTTAAATATCGTAACCGGAAAGTAGGTTTGAGTTCTTCAATCCAGTGCTTTTCAGCCTCATTCACAGACTCCCTGGAACACCACATGGAAGGTAACTAAGAGAAATTCATTCATCAGGGGAGTTTACAAGCTACGGGTCAAAATCACTGCCTCAGCCTACGCGCTGTCCTACCACCCTGCATGTGCATTTGGACTTGAGGAAAGGCCAAGCTAAAGTTGTTCCGCTTTACAGGAACCCTTCACAAGCTACACGGTGCAGCAGGGAAACAGGCCCCACTAATAACCATTTCTGTATCATCATATACTTATATAATGCTTTAAACGTATTTCCTGCCTTACTTTAGCAATCGAGAGCTCCCGGTTTCCTTTGTGTTGCATAACACGAGGGACAGAGCAGCAAACTGACACCGAGATCTTATTAATTCCCCTTAATATGACTAAAATAAAATCTGCTGGCATAAATACTCTATCTGTGCTAGGGCTTGGCTCCCTAGCTCAGAGCAGAGCACGCTGTTAACCGCTGACACTCCTGCTGGAAGAATGCGTCGCGCTAAAACCTTACTCGCGGCCTTATCCTCGACGGGTTTTATTTTATAGAGGAGGCAAAGGAGATTTTTCGATGTGGCCCGCCCGGGGCAGCCGGGCGTGAGCCCGCGCCGGCCAAGACGCTTATGCAACGGCCGGCCGGCCATTGAGGTGTGGCTGCCCGGGCCGCGCCGCCGCCGGCCCGAGGCCGGGATCCCCCGTCCCGCAGGAGGGGTCGGGCGGCCCTGCAGCCTCCGGCGCCCGGCGCTGGCGCGGGGCCGCCGCCAGGCAGGGCCTGCCCGGGCGGGCCGGCTCCCCTGGGGACGGCGCGCCGACATCTTAGCGCCGGCGGGGACAAAGCGCGGCGGCAGCAGCGGCGGGGGCTGCCGTCAGGGCGCAGCTCGACGGCCGCCCCGTAGCCGCGGCTGTCGCCAGCCGTGAGTGACACCCCCGCGGGGAGATTTCAAACGAGCGCGGCTCCGGCCCGGCGCCTCCCGGGCACAGGCGCACCGCGCCGCCTGCGCGGCGGGGGGACGGGGGGGGCGACGGGGGAGGGGGGGAGAGCGCGGCCGCCGCGCAGCTGTGCCTCTGCGTTGACCCCTGCGGCGCGGGCGGGCGGCCAGGCCCCGCGGGCCGCCTCGCCCCGGCGCGGCGGCGGGGCAGCCCGGCGGCGGGGCCGCCTCCCCGCGGCGCGGGGGCCGCGCGGGCCCGGGCCGTAGCAGGCCGCGGGCCCTCGGCGGGCGCCGCTCATTGTTCCTCGCACAAGCCCTGGCAAACAGGAAGCCGCCTCGGCATGGGGCGCCCCCCCCGCCCCTGGCGAGTGACTGGCAGGCCGGGCGGCCAGTGCGAGCGGCGGCGGCGGCGAAGCGCAGCCAATGAGCGCGCGCGCGCGGGCGTAGGCGGGAGTTCCGGGCTGGCAGGCGGGCGGGCGGGCGGCGGTGTCGGCCGGGCCCCCTCTCCCGCTGCAAGCCCCACCTTTCGGCTTTCCCGCACCGTCAATCAAAATAGGAAAAAAAACCCCGGAGTAGGCTCGGGCCGCCGCCGCCGCTTCAGCCCGTGAGCACAATAAGCATGTCCCCGGCGGCAGCCGCCTAGCCCCAGCCAGCAGGGCCTGTGTGCGAGCCAGCCAGCCTGCCTGCCTGCCTCCCGCCCAGCCAGCCAGCCAGCCGGCCGCTCGCACTCACACCATGACCGGTACGTACGCACCGACCGAGCCGCCCCGCGGGGCTCCCTGCTCCTGCTCCGGCCCTGCGCTTCCCCGCTCCGGCCCCGGAGCGTCCGTGTGCGAGCGAGGCGAGAGCGGCACTGAGAGCAGCAGCAGGAGGAGCAGGGGGAGGAGGGAGAAGAGGGGCAGGGGCAGCAGCACGGGGAGGAGGAGGAGGAGGAGGAGGAGGGCTCCGTGCGGGAGGGCGGGGGGAGCGCTGGGGTTAGGGGGGGGGAGAGGGAGGGAGGAAGAGGGAGGGGGGTGATCGCTCCCGTCAGTGACTCTCCCCTCCCCCTCCCCGCTGTGCCCGCAGCTCCCGAGAAGCCCGTGAAACAAGAGGAAATGGCTGCCTTAGACGTGGACAGCAGCAGCCACAGCGAGTATCTCCAGCACGGCAACGGCGCCGCCTCGGCCTCCGCCGGGGCGGCCGCCCCCCAGGTAAGCGCAGGCCCGGCCGGGCCCCTTCCCCCCTCCCCCGAGTGACACGTTGTGAGCGGGTGCGGGAGCCGGTGCCGCCGCCGCCGCTTCCTGTGTGCGCGTCTGCGAGGAGCCCGGTCGCTGTCCCGCACTAACCGCCACCCACTTTCTCTCCCTGAACCCGCCCATTGTGGGTAGGACGCTCAGCCGTCACCGCTCGCTCTGCTGGCGGCCACCTGCAGCAAGATCGGCCCGCCGTCGCCGGAGGAGGATGAGGCCGCCGCCGCCGCCGCTGCCTCTCACTCTGCCGGAGCGGTGAGTGCCCGCCCCGCCGCTCTCGCACGGCCTGCCGGGGGGAGAGACAGCACAGCCAGCCAGCCCGCCCGCCCGGGGGGAGGGACGGGACACACGGCACTGCCCGCCCGGGGGGAGGGACGATAGCAGGGCCGACCTGCCAGGAGAGGGGTCCCCGGGCTCCCCTGCCTCTCCAGGAGGAGCCGGGCTCCCGGGAGGAGGAGGGAGCCTGGCTCCCCCCTCTCCCGCCGCTGGGAGCGGCGCCTTCATTTACTTTCAAACCCGGGGGGGGGGGGGGGGGGAGGCGGGGGAAATCTCCCTCCCCCGGCCCTGGCACCGGAGCGGCTCGGTCGGCACCCGGCGAGGCTGGGAGGCATCTCACCTCCACCTGAGCGCACCCCCGGACTCCTCTCCTTAGCTGTCAGCCTGGAACCGCGCGCCCGGGCAGCAGCACAAAATGAAGGCTGGCTGTGGGGAAGGATGTAGTTAGAAGTAAAATGGCTGTTTAGAAGCGAACGCGGTGGTGGAAAGCTGCTTCCTGTATCGACGCTGTTTTTTCTAGGTGCAGTTATCATGCAGTCCCTCGTATTGCAAACTGAATTTCTGGCCTTATCTCTCATGCGCTGTCGGCTCTGAAAGGAGCCTTGATGACCTTGGGACCTTGCGTGATGAGATGGATCTTGCAGACTAGAAATGTATTCTTGCTGAAGCTAGTTTAACCATCTCCCTAACAAAAGCCTAATGGAAACTCGTATGTTCCTTAATTGGTTTAGCTAAACTCTCTCGTTGATGTATGCTCATAAAGTTAAAAGAGATGGGGCATTCCTAAATAACCGATACCTAAAAATATCGCTATATATTAAAAGGGAGTTCCAAAATACCTTTTAAAATGGCATGATGAAGTATTTTTTGGCCTTAGTCCTTGGGAAATCGCATAGATTACCTCTGGGGTTTTTTTTGGTTTGGTTTGGGTTTTTTTTTGTTTCACAAAAAGGGTTTTAAAACAAGCAAAAAAAAGCTCCTTTTTTTTTTTTGCTTTTAAAGCAAGTCTTGTTTTTTTTTAAACTTGCTGTACAACAGCCTTGTATGTTTTTAGGATTCTGCAAATAGGAAAAAAAACCTGCAAAGTGTTGTACTGGTGGATGAAGTAGCTTTGGCAAGCTTTTAACAAATGTCAAAATGTTAATGGTAATGTTAAGTTTACTAAATACTCGAGTGCTACACTTTAAAATTCTTTTCATCTGTATGTTTCACTTTACATAAAGGGAAGCTGCAGCAAAATAGTTGTCTGAGGTCATACAGCAGGTTGTAGACTAATGACAGAGCTCGAAAAAATATTAAGATTCTGACCCCCTTTCAAGTGTCCTTTCTGTTGAACCTGTTTATTTTCTTAAGCAGTATACTTTTAAAAATCTTTCTAGACATTGTGAAGTGCCTGATACCTCTAAAATTTGTTTCATAATACCAGATGCATACAGTGCTGAAAAGTGGAATGTTGGATCTGTCTCTTGCATAAACATAAACATTGAAAAATGAATGATGCTTAAATGATAGCTTGCTTTCCTTGAGGTTGTTCTCATTTTAAAGCTGGAATTGTGCATCTTGAGGATGGGTTGATCGCTTAGCACGAGCGGTGCTAGGTCTGACGGGGTACTAGAGTGTTATTACAGGACAAACGGTTCCTGATAGTTCAAAATGGGAAAAGCAGTTTTGAAACAGTACTACTTTATTCCTGTTAAATTCATCTGTTTTTATGTTTATGTATAAGGGGCTTGTCAGGGCAAGGTGGAAGCAATTCAAGAGAAGCCAAAATCTTAGCTAAAACTAAATACGAGTATAAACTCACTCGCTGCTTTTCATACATGCAGTTAGGCCCCTCCTACATATCTGCTGTGAGTTAGGTTATAGCATTCTGGTAATTTTTACACTCCTACAACATAGCTCTTGAATGATTCAGAATATTTTGGGTGGAAACTAAATATAATCTGGAGGAGATACCTACAGTAGCCGAACTAGACACTGGAGTTAATTAAGATGACCTTAATAAAGGGAGGGGAGGGACTAAAGTCTCTGAAATATATTCCTTGTGAAAAACAGAATGCTAAAGGGAATTTAGTGCAGTAAAGATTTTCTTTTTTTTTTTTTTTTCCCCCTGGTCCCCTGAGTGTATCTTATTGGGTGTGGAAGAAGGAGGGAGGAGCTAAAAAGGCTTAAATTGTGGGTGCCTCATAACTCATATGGAAAATGAAATCTATATGCATGAACACAGATAAATTGTGTTCTTGGGGTTTGTGATGCTCATCCCTTTCCCAGGAGTATAGATGAATCAGTTTGATATCTGTATATGAGTGATGGTGCCTAATGTAGCGATGGGGGTGCAGTCCTTTCCCAATGTCTTCTATACCCGGACTGCAGTTCCGACTGCTGAACATCTGGTAGAACGCTCAAGCCATATAAATGGATAGTAGAAGTTAAATAGGCGTTTCCTTTTAGAAGCATTTGAAGAGCTTGCATGTATAAGGATAGTGGTGCTGTGTTTTTGGCGTTATTTTGTTAATGCTTTACTGACATTTGCTTGGTAGGAACTGGCAGGGCTGGAGCCAGTATGCTAGGCTAGCCAGTTACTGCACAGTGCTTTCCTGGCTGAAATGGTATGCTGCAGCTGCTCCCCAAGAGACCAGGAGTATGATTTAAAAGCAACAGCAACAACAAAACTCCCATAGGAACACAGGGAATATTGAGTGTCTGGGATTTGGGGAAGAGCTGGAGCAAATGTGATTGTGTTTGCTGTGATCTCGTTGGCCCTGCTTTGAGCCCAGGGCTTGGACCAGGTGACCTTCAGAGGTCCTTTCCAACTGAAATTATGCTATGATTCTATGTTGGTATCTGAATCCAAGCCTGCTGTTTGAATGGACGCCACTTTTATGCCACTGACAGGATTAGTGTGGAAATAAAAAGACTAGTGAACGTGGCAACTGCTTGGTATGGAAAGCAAGACGGTTGACAGAACTAAACTCAACCCTCTTCTCCCTTCCATCCTGTCAATGAACTGGGCAGGCTGTCTCTAGTCCACAGGGTTTTCAGCTCAGCCCAGGATTCTGGTTAGAGCTATATTTACTTTTGGATGACAAAATACTAGCAGGCATTACTGCTGATCTCATCTTTGTGCGTTGATGGAGATTGCAGTCTTTCAGCTTAGGCTTTGACACTGCAATTTATTCTGCGTACGACCATCCGACACCAATGCTTTGTGTTTTGCCCGCTGGTGTTTGGTTTTAATGTAGACGGCCTTAGCTGGTGGCTTGCTTACCTGAGAATCTTTTCCTCGATTGCCATACTGCTGCATCCATGGTTGGTTCAAATGCTTGCCATGGAAACATCCCCTCAAATATTGCTGCCTGCTGGTGTGTATGAAAGCCTTGCTGGGATGGTATGCGCTACTGCCTGACCTAGAATGACAGCTCATATGTTTTGACCTCTCTGGATGTCTTTTCCTCTCTTGGGAATTTAAAGTCTGAGAATTTTTAGTTTGGGTCTTGCCTTTTCACTGTTTATCGTTGACTAATAATTCTACTTTAAACTTTCATATTTAGGGTTCTTTCGCATTTAGTTATAAATACTCTAGTTTAATTCCAGTTTAAACATCTGTAAAGACTTTAGCATTAGGTGAAAAGAAGGAGCAAAGTAGAAGGTGGCAGAGCCGTCCATAGGGGAGAAGACAAAAAGAGGAAACATTCTAAAATTTAGGTCCAGCAAAGTCTTGATGGACAATTGTATGGTTGTTGCATGATCAGATGATTGTTCAAGAAGCTACAAAGTTGACATGATAACCAGTAGTTTATGTTCTCTTACTTCATTGCAATGCAAAGCTAAAGACACTCTCTTGAACTGTCATGCTCCCAAGGACCATTCTTACGGTTGTGCTGGGCATGGCTGGGGTAGGTGAGGATACAGTGCAAGACTGATGGGAGTGCAGGGTGGGAAGACTGGAAGGCGGGTGAATTGAGAGAAGTGGCAGGCTGGCTGAGAAAACTGTTGGCTCTGAGAGCCGCCAAAGAATGGGAGCTGTCAGAGGTCACTGCCCCAGTTGTGGTACGTAGTTGCATCTAGTGCATTGCAGGCTGCACTGATTCTTTAGTCTTTAAAAAAAAATAAAAAAAAAGCAGGAGGGAATGATTTATTTGTGTTGTTGCTTACCAACAATATGTGGAAAACATTTGGAGAGGTTAATAATTAGCAATGTGGGGAAGATGAGTATCGTTTCTCTGCTGTAGACAAAGCATTTGTTTGTATCTTCTACAAATAAAGGCTGGAGTGTTATAAGACTGCATTGGCATATCTTGAGTTTTAGAATTGAGTATCAGTGCTTCACAGAACTTAATGAAAATCTGGAATTCCAGTTTGTTTATGCCTCAGAACGTTACTTTAACCATCTGAGATGCAACCAGCTTAACCTCGGTTTAGGTGGAAACAGTAATAGTGCTGATAGGACAGAGAAATATGGAGACATTTTAAATTTCATGTTTTCCACTAGGCAAAAATATGGATGAATGCCATGTGTCAGAATTATCCATACTTCTTAGTTGTCAGGACTATATGATGGTTTTGAAGAAGCTCAAAGTTACTCTGACATCCATTTTCTCCTTTATGGGTGATAATATAGCTTCCTGATGCTAAGTTTCTGGATGTGAACAGATGTACCAGAACGTGTTCAGCCACCATAGAAAAGTCTGCCTGGGATTGTCTTGCTCTTCTCAGTTTTATACTTTTGCAAAACAGAGAAGTTTCAGGTTGGAGGTACTGCCTACCAGTATGTTTCCCCTGCTGCTGTCCAGAAGCTCACCTTTTAAAATGTTCTTCGATTTTTGCATTCCGATTATGTCTTCCTAGTGCTGGATCAGAACCAAGTGTAGAAGTTCTTTTACAGGTGCTTTTAGGATGTTCTTAAAAAATTTGTTTTATTTCCCTTTACTGTTTTAGAGAAAGTGAAAAAATATATGTTTTCAAACATTTCCATATTTAAAGACAGCATAAACCAAAAAGTTCTCTCTCTGATATTTAAATATTAGCAAGGAGTGTAAGCTTTCATAGAACAGTTGAGGCTGGTAAGGATTTCTGGAGATTGTCTGGTCCAACCCCCTTGCTGAAAGCACAGTCAATGAGAGCAGGTTGCTCAGGACTGTGTCCAGTGAGCTTTGAATATCTCCAAGGATGGAGACTCCACAACCTCTCTGGGCAGCCTGTTCCAGTGTTCCATCACCCTTATGGTAAAAAAAGGAAAAGTTTTTTATTATGTTATGGGGGACAGAGTCAAAAGCCCGACTAAAGTAGTGATAAATAATATCCCTTGCCTAACCCCATCTACCAAGCTACTTGTCTCATCATAGAAGGGTGTCAGGTTAGTTAATGAAGCATCATTTCCCCTTCCTAAGTCTAGGCTGACTACTTCTGATCACCTTCCTTTTTTACCCTCGCCAAAGTTATTTGAAGGTTCCCCCACCCCACCCCCTGCAAGGTTATTTTCAAGGTTATTTGTTCCAGTGCCTTCCCAAAGATCCTCTTTCTTGCCCTTCTTGATGATTTGGTAGAGCCTTCAGCATCTGAGTTGAAGGCACAAGGAAAATGAACCATTTCACACAAACTTCTATGCAAAATTCTAGTTTGGCATACAGTTACGTAGAGATTAATACACATACATGGATTAATAATTAATAAACAAATGAAGTTCCATGCAATCTAGTTAAAAATGCCTCCTTGTTGCCATGTCTCATTCCTTAATACTGCAGCTTTCTTGTTTCTCCTAATGTCAAGGACATTGTCTTGTCTTAATTTAGACAGGTTCTGCACTTCTGCTGATTAAAAACAAGCTATTAAAGTTTTGGGTCCAGTTGTCCATCTCAAGAAAAAAGATGTAGACATTCCTTAAATAAGACACAATTAAATATTAGATATGTTTCACCAAATTGGAACTGTCTTTTAAAATAACATTTTAAGCAGCCCCAGATAATACTTTTTCCCTGAAACATTCTTTGATTCTCTAAACTTTTTATTTGGGCAAATGTATTTCTCTGAATTGAGTGGCTTCATTGGCAGAGGGCTGAAACATGCAACAGAATTAATTTGCCTTAACAAGCAGCTTTGTGTCAGCTGAACCACAGTGACTGATGTTGAACGTGTTTTTAACCTATGGCAAATACAAGATAGAATGTATTAGCTCATACCTTAATGAAAGAGTTGAAGCAAGTGCATTTTATCTTATATTTGTAATGACCTAAGAATGCACAGATAGTTTACTGTAGCTTGGTAAACACATGGTATTAAACTCATGCATTAGAGCCCTAACTCTTTCATAAAACAACAATTTGGATGAGGCAGTGGCCAATCATCTTCATTAGGTATGTGATTTTTAAATGTTTAGGAGCTCGTGACTCATTATCTGACCACCTCTGCTTGTTTTGCTGATGCTTTTGCTCCAGGACTAAATGGGGCAAAAGTGACTTTCTGAAAAGTGCAGCAAAAAGCAGTCCACAATAGATTGGCACAGATAAACGTTTGGTAGTTCTTTAGCAATAAAATACTGATGGCTAATGGCATGTGTCCAGTTGATCACATTTGACATGTTGAAATGCAGGTGCCTACAACATCTACCAGTTCTTACAGGGATGTTTCTCCCCTTTCCAGTTTTAGTTTGGTGAAGGATGTTTTATTTTTTTCAACCCAAGTCCCATCCCTCAACATGGTTTAGATCAGTTTTTAAAGTTATTTTATCTTCTGTATGTGTTTCTCTTATCTCCTTCCACATTTGACTTAACGTTGCTCTAATTTTCTCTAAACAAATTGAACAAGACAATTATTAGCTTTCTATTTATCATGACCCCTCTTTCTTCAGGGATGAGAATTTTGGTTCAGAGAGATCTCTTTATTTTACCCACTGGAAATGATACAAGGCTTGTTAAAGAATCAAGAGACAGGCTGAACAGTGGTTGTTGCTTCCACTCTTTGGTGGTACTTGACCTTTCTTCAGGTGGACGTATCATTTGATTTTAATTCTTCCTGTGCCTTGTGCCAGCTACTCTCTTTGCTCTGTTCCTGTCTTTCTCTTGTTTCCTGATACTGCTTCCAGTGAACTCCCCGTTGCTTCCCGTTCTCTCCTCCTTGGCTGAGTAGTGCTAATGCTGAACTTTCCTCAGATCTTTGTCCCTTCCTCTTGACACAGAGCCTTTGGATTGCAACCGTCCAGTCCTCTCTTAAAGGAGCAGCTTCCAAATAACTGCTGTCTGAGTATCAGTTGATAAGGAAAAGAACTGTTGCTTTCTAAGTATTTTTCACGGATGGCTGAGAGACAGCAAACAAACTCTGGTCTATTAGGACTGTGCTGTAAAGATCAGTAAGCGAGTGGGCTGTAGATGTTGCTGCTCGTACATCAGTGGTAGAACTTTGAGTTACTACAACAATGCTTAATTGCTTGAGGATGCAGTGAAAAGTTACTACTCTTTTTAGTAGGAAAAAGAGTCCAAGAAACGTCCTACTAGCTCAGCAGACTTTGAGAAAGGGTACAACAGTCAAACTTGTTATGACAGGTTGATGACCAGTTGAGGTAGGAGATCATCCTCAAATACTCTTTACCGTACAGGGTTTTTTTCATGTTTTAATACTAGTAAGTTTGGTAGCTGCTAGATAGCTTCGTGAAAGCCTCACCCTCATTTTGCCCCTCCCTCCTCATGATTCATCTGGTAGTGTCTGATATAGCCAGCTGTATGAGCAACATGTGAATAACAGGCGTTTCGTGTACTATGTGTAGCCATAGCTTCATATCCACATGCACGGCTACCCTGAACTCCTCCATGGACTGATAAGTGCACCTACTAAAAGAGTGGCTCTATTGAGCTAAAACCCTTACGAAGCAGGATTTGAGGGAAGATTTCACTAGATCATGAAAAGGTGAGGAGAGGCGTGTGCCCCACATGAAAAGGGCAAAGGCCACTGAATGACGACACGGAAATCAACATGTCTGGGGAGAAGAATAATGTAGGTCATTTCCATATCATGAAGGAGATGGGTTCCCTTTGAACTATTTCTGTGGAGGATACTCATATGTATTATGTATGAGTAGACATAGACATACGATTGGGTATTAGGTCAGTCCAGTTATAGCCTAAACATTCAACATTTGCTTGTACATAGTCTTAAATCTTAAATTTCTCAGTGAGAAACTACATCAGACTTGTAATGGTTCCCATTACTTTTTCTTTCTCTCTTGTTCTAACAGATACTATCAGCACATTATGTTATACGTTTATTTTATGATGGCACATATTAAACATATAACAATCGTATTTTTGCTTTTGGTATTTTCTGACTGATGTTTACCTATGACTTTTATGGGTCTTTTGATACTTTATAAAACCTTCAGCTAATAAGTATTTATATACTAGTGAATTGAGTAGTTATGAACTTTCTTAGCAGCATTTCAGCAACCGGTACCTATGTGTAAACAATATTAAACACAAGAGTATAAATCTAATGTGGTAGTAGAGGAAAATGGATTTTTTTGCCTTTTTCTAGGTAAGATGGTGTGATATGGAATATTGCATAATTTTTTCTAATATCATAAATTATAAACTTGAAAGACTAAAGGATTTAAATATGTCCTTTAAATGAAAGGCTAATCAGTATAAAAGGAA
This sequence comes from Platalea leucorodia, assembly GCF_965183815.1. Lineage (NCBI taxonomy): Eukaryota > Metazoa > Chordata > Aves > Pelecaniformes > Threskiornithidae > Platalea > Platalea leucorodia. The sequence goes on from NC_138827.1 coordinate 78,393,478, forward strand.
AAGAAAATAATAACATGGAATTACCATTACTCCTTTTTCTCTTTCTGATCCTTGAAGCATTAAGGCCATAAAATTAGTTTTGTTCTGGTGATGCTGTATCTATTTACTAATAAACTACCTCAAAGATTATATATATCTTTGAGGGCAAAAGGCGGCTAGCATTCTTTTTTTTTTTCACAATCATTATTTGTACAGCTCTTGAGAGGAATTTAGAACTAAGATGTGTGTTTCCCTATTGGAAACGAAGCTTGCCAAGCACAGTAAAACTATTTTTTTAATAAGTACTCAGACTTAAATAGAGTATTTTTCTTGTACATGTAAACATTTTAGTGTTGCGGCTCAGAATAGGATAAGAAAGTGAAACTAGCAAAGTCCCAGCCTACACTGGACTAAATTCGCTTGGATGCATGCCACAGGGTTCATTCAACCTGGCTAAGTCTCAATGCCGTGTTAGAGATGCTGTGTTACAGGTGTGCTGTATTTTGCATATCCAGGTTTTATTGTAAAGGAAGTCAGAGTGCAGCATCAGATGGGAGCTGTGATATGCTCTGGTAACTTCCTTACCAGGAGTGGTCACAGGATCAATGCAGGACAAACTAGAGCTTTTCTTTCTATGTCCTGTGGACTCTTGCCAAAGAGACAAAATTTGTTTCACAGAGCTGAATGAGTTGTAAGACAAGTTACTTGTTGCTAAATATTAAGTTATTCCATTGGTTTACTGTAGTGCTGTAAAACAGATAAGGAGAAACTTAACTACATCTTTTTTAGATTGATGGTTATTTACAATACCAAGTTGGCTGACTACACAAATCTGTGCCAAGCATTGCAGGATGTTAAATCTAATTCTTACTAGTCTATTCTGAAAAAGCTTGCTTTGGTAAAGAAAGGTAAGTGCAATTTACCTTTTCTTTACTGAATAAGAAACAGAAGCGTACTACATCAGTCCTTAGGTTCTTTATTCTTCAACCATCTGGGGGTCTGTTCTGAAACATTGGCCTTTTCTGTTTTTCCAACTTAATGAAGATAGATTTTTTTAAATTTATTTTCCCCGTAACAGATTCATATGACTGATCCAGCTGTGATTTCAGTGTAAAAGTCCTTAGTTTAGAGGCCTTCTTCCCTAGTGAAACAGTAACTCATACAAGCTTATAAATACTAGGACTTTGTATTATGCATAACAAACTGAGGCTATCCAATCTTTCCAACTGTGTGACTAAGTCACCTCTTAACACTCTCCGTACTGCTGAGAGTCACAACATGCACACCTATACCATATATAACACAGAGTCAAAAGGCAGCGGAGCTCCAGGAGATACAGGCGACCCTGGCTTCATGGTGATTCCTCCACTTCTGTGCGATAGGTGCCGGGCTAGGTAAAGAGTGTAGCTGAGTCCCAGGGTGACCTGGTGATGACAGCTCCAGCAGCCCCTGCCAGCTCGCTTCTTCCCACAGCCAGGGATTTGGATTACTCAGCAGCCCCCACACCAGAATAACCCTGCTGCTGGTCACCTGACGTAGCCATGGCACAGGAGCTGCATTTGACCTGCTCGCGAGCAACATGCAGCTCACGACCCACAGGTTGGTTACCCTGACTTAGGCATTAGCTCACTTACAAAATCTGTATTTCATAGTTCTAATCCAGTTGCCGTTGTTCATATGGGCTGCATTGCATGTTTTCCAGTAGTGTATCAATCTCTAGTGTTGAATTGCATGACTGTTCTAGCATATAGTGTGTACGTCTCTTGTTTTAATTTTGTCTTTTCTTTTTTCTTTTTATTCAGACAGGGGATTTGGCTTCTGTGCAATTAACAGGAACTCCAAATAGATGGGAGGTCTTGTCTGCAGCTCCTGCCACTATAAAGGATGAAGCTGGTAATATAGTACAGATTCCAGGTGCTGCCACAGTAACTTCAAGTGGGCAGTATGTCCTTCCTATTCAGAGTTTGCAAAATCAACAAATCTTTTCTGTTGCACCAGGATCAGATTCGTCGAATGGTACAGTGTCTAACGTACAATACCAAGTAATACCCCAGATCCAGACAGCGGATGGTCAGCAGGTTCAACTTGGCTTTGCAGCCTCTTCTGATAATAGCAGTATAAATCAAGAAACTGGTCAAATTCAGATCATTCCCGGCTCTAATCAAACCATCATTGCCTCTGGAACACCTTCAGCTAATATTCAGAATATCTTATCACAGTCTGGTCAAGTCCAGGTTCAGGGAGTTGCAATTGGTGGTTCGTCTTTCCCTGGCCAAGCACAAGTAGTTGCTAACGTCCCTCTTGGACTGCCAGGAAATATTACTTTTGTACCCATCAATAGCGTTGATCTAGATTCTCTGGGACTTGGCAGTGGTTCTCAAACCATGACAGCAGGCATTAATGCAGATGGGCACTTGATAAATACTGGACAGGCCATGGATAGTTCAGATACTTCTGAAAGGACTGGTGAGCAAGTTTCTCCTGAAATTACAGAAACCGCCACTGATAATGACTTATTTGTGCCAACATCATCTTCATCACAGTTGCCCGTTACCATAGACAGTTCAAGTATATTGGAACAAAATGCAAACAACTTGACCACAACTAGTGGTCAAGTTCATAGTTCTGATCTTCAGGGAAATTACATCCAGACATCAGTCTCCGATGACACACAGGCTCAGAATATTCAGGTCTCCACAGCACAGCCAATTGTACAACACATACAGCTTCAAGAGTCTCAGCAGCCAACCAGTCAAGCCCAGATTGTACAAGGTATTGCGCAACAGACAATCCATGGTGTGCAAGCAAGTCAAAGTATATCTCAACAGGCTCTTCAAAATCTTCAGCTGCAGCTGAATCCTGGAACTTTTTTAATTCAGGCACAAACAGTGACCCCTTCTGGGCAGATAACCTGGCAGACATTTCAAGTGCAAGGAGTTCAGAACTTGCAGAACTTGCAAATTCAGAATGCACCTGGTCAACAAATAACTCTAACCCCTGTGCAGACTCTCACTCTTGGTCAAGTTGCAGCAGGTGGGGCGTTGACGTCAACTCCAGTTAGTCTAAGCACTGCTCAATTGCCAAATCTACAGACAGTTACAGTAAACTCTATAGATTCTGCTGGTATTCAGCTGCATCAAGGAGAAAATGCTGGCAGTCCTGCAGGTATTTATTTTACTCTTTTTGCAGAAAATTGTTTTTTATTATTGCATGTGGTTGGTTGAAATGGTGATAATTGTAACATTATTGTCTTGCTGTGGAAGCCTACAAAATACAGTGGGTTAAACATAGTGATGATAGATTTTATTTGAAACTATTGTTCTGTTAGAAACTGCTGTAATGGTAGAACATAGCCCCACCTCGCTTCTTTTAGTATAAGCTCCTGTAACTCCCAACTGGTCATATTACTTAACAGCGCTTCTAATACAATGTTTATCGGTGCTTGTAAGTCTTACCACGCAGAAGATCTGCATACCAAATTGAGAAGGGGGAAATCTGACTGTCAACTACCACTCTTCTAAGGCAGCGGTGTCATTAGCATACCCCATTCTTCCCAGTCCTGAATAGATGAAGTTTTCATGGAAAATCCAAATATTTCTGTTGATATAATTTTTTTCCCCCTGAAAATTTTCAGACCCCCTGAGGTGCTGTTAATCATCTGTTGTTTTGTTAAATTCATTTCCTACTGATTTGATATCAGTGTAACTATGATGTACAAAACTCATGTAAGCAGAAGTGAAACAAGATATCAAAATGGAGGCTGTGCTTAAGAACGTATGTGAATTTCTAGTACTACTTCTTTGCTTTATGTTTCAGAATGTATGATTGTTAATGATAAACTTCACAGTGTGTTCTATCTCTGTAAGCAGAGAAGAAAGGCTATTTTCTTGAAATAGGTGTTTCTTAATGTGAGAAAAAATAAACGTGCCTGTTTATTTTTGGTAAATTTGATACAGTGCATTTCAGATTTCAGGGTGTAACTATCTAAAAGAAAGAATAAGGGATGATTGAGGTTCAAGATATTTTGCTGTACCAGAAGCCATTTAATCTCATCATTGCGGGGTTGTGCCCAGGCTCGTTACGAGGGGCAGAGGGAGCAGTAGAGGTAATTTGGGAGGGAACTGTTGCACAAAATAGCTTGGGAATTGCTGTTTTACTATAATCATGTGATCCAAGGCTCTTGTGCATTAAGATACTGAAGCATAAATGTTTAAGTAAAACACAAATGTTTTGTATTGTATGCCTGTTTAAGCATGTGAGAAGAACGCAATATCAAGTGAAAAATTCCTAGAGGAGCTGCTGAATTGGATTTGTTTCAAAAGCCTACTGATTATAATACTTATATAGTTATTGATATTGGTATATTCTATGTCAGGAAACTTGCTTTCCCTTTGGAATCTAAAATTTGAATTTAAAATAATAAGCTGGGATGGGTTTTTTTAGTTCATTTTGTTTTAGAAGTGACTTCTATATTATGAACTTATCAAGACAAAATTACCCAGACCTAGGTAAGCCTGCTCTTCGTTGGCTTGTAGGCAACAGCACCAAACAGATGAGTGTGTTGCTCACAGCATTTGCTCTGATGGCTAATCTTGATTCTTAAATTTCCAGTGACCACAGAAAGTCTTGGTTTGTCTCTATCACACCTTGTTACCTATGAGAACATGAGATATAGATATCAGTAACAAAAAGCATGTATTGTGCGTGATAATACAGCTAAACTCAGATGTCAGAGTCTAACTGTTGGAAAAAGGGCCCTGTGGCTAATATGAAATACAAGGAGGATGAGAACTTCTTTATTTCTAAGATTTGTATTTGGTATAGGATCATGTAGCTAATGTTATTCCTTGTGGAGTAACATAGCGGAAGCTTGAGAAGAAAGGTAGAAAGGAAAAGGAGAGAGGAACCAAAAGAAAAGACACATGAAAAAGTAATTGAGCCTGCTGTGTGTATTAGTTGGTCTGTTGATGGTCCTTGAGAGTGTTTTAATGGTGGTTCATAATAAAATGCAAGGGAGTTCCATGAAGCGTTCCTTAACTGTATTTTCCTGTGAGGAATTTCACATGGGAAGGGAAGAGAGTAAATGGGATATATGAAATGTGATTAAATAGGCAGAAGCAGTAGATGAGTAGCAGAAGCTATCGCCTGAAGTGAACAGCTATAAACACCTGGTTATATTAGAGATAGGGTGGAGGTTTATAGTGACATTTTTCCTACCTGTCTAGGAATAGTAAATGGACTGGAAGGTATTAAAACTGCCATCCCTTAACTTTGGGGAGAATTTAATTGGTCCATCCTTTATGTTACAAGAAACTCACTTTTCTAAAGTAACGATCAATGTGAAACTGCTTCTAACTAACAGAATCAGACTGAATTATCTTGATTGACCTTTGGTGTCTTTTCCATATGCATCTGGTATTTTGTCTATATCGAAGTTATCTGAGATAATCTTTTTCAGTGATGTTTCTCCCCTTCATATTTATAACCCCTTACAATATGGTATGGCACCCTTTCTTCAGGTTGAAGAATAAATATGCAATTAGAAGCAGATAATGAAATTATTACAAATTTTTTTGCAGTCAAAAATATATTGCTCTTCTGATCTGAAAATGAGGAAAAACAGTTTAGTTTTAAACTGAAAGAGGAAGGTATGTGGAAGAGACAGCAGAATGAGAGAAGTTAAAGCTAAAGGATGATAGGCTACTTGATTCCTCTTTTCTGCAAACTACAAACAAGCTTTGAAGCAAGATGAGAAGGGTTTCCCTGCATTTTCTACCCCCAGCCCGGATAATGCACTTCCTTCCATAAAAAATACAGTCAGGCTGTGTTTTTTCTGTTTTCATTCAGCAAAACCTTTCTACCTGAGGCAAAAATAAAAAGAACGTATTCCTAGTCTTGGGTCAGAGATGGTTGGTAATTATCTGAAGTCCAAATAACATAGATTGCTCTGTTAGCGGTGTAGCTGTGAAAGCTGTGGGTTAGGTTTTCGATCTTGGTAGCTACAGCCCATCGTGTGAGAGGTGTTCTTCCAAGCCTCGCTTCCCAGGTAAGCAGCAGAGGACATCTTTACTGTTCTCGTGAGTGCGTGAGAGGAAAAAATGTCTTTACCTAGGTCCTACATTTTGTTTACAAAATGGAAAGTCATCACAACCCTAATACAAAGCTAATAGCTTTGTCCAGTAAACGTACAGTTCTCTTTGAAAAATGTCCAGTAATCATGTTTCTACCAAAATGTCCGCTTTACCAGGCGTACATACACAGAGACTTCCACTGCACTGAATTTGTTCTGAAAAGTCTTGGCTGAGCTTGTTTTATCTTAGAATGTTTATTAGAGCTCTTATTCCTCCTCATTGTGCTTAGTGTTGTCTTGCAGTGGAGAAGGGAAAAGTATTGGTTAGTCATAGCTGAAACTTTCTTGAACATTGCCTTTCAAAACAAAAAGCTGTATCAAATAGTATCTACATGTTAAACACTGGCAGAGAGATATCTTTCTCACCTGTATTCTGGCTTCAGTCTTCTGGTCTCAAGAGGAAGTTAACCTGAGAAAACTCTCTAGTAATCTACTCCTTTTGTTGGCAGTTTGTAATAAAATACTGCATTGTGTGTACCAAAAAGAGCTATTACGCACACAGTTCACATTACTCTTTAGCAGCTTACCTGTTCAAGAAAGGTATTTATTAGCATGTTTATAGATTTCTTCTTCAAAGATTTCATATAAAGTAGCATTCCTTTTGGAAAAATATAGGGTACTGAAATGTATCAACTTGGTTTTCATGTTTATGATCCTGTAAGTTTTGTCGATTTGAAGGAATTTTTAAGTGACTGGATTTTTTTTTTCCCTAAAGCTGTTGTCCAGACAAAGGAGACTTAACAGTGTTAGATCAAAATCTAACTGTAATATTATCTCAGCTAATTTATTAATGTACTGAATCACAGTTTTGGATTTGTTATTTTCTGAAAAAAAGGCAATTTTACCAGGCCTTATATAGGTCGCTTAACTTTTTATAAGATGCTGGATGCATTTTTTTTTGATACTTCTTTTGACTATTTCAGTAGCATCTGAAGAAACTAGCAAGTGACCTGAAAGAAAGTAGCATTGGCTTGAAAAAGGACTTTGCTGCTTATCAACTGAGACACGCTCAGCTGGAAGATTCATTTACTTAAAAATAAAAATAAAAAAGACCTACAAACATTTTTCCAGGTTGGTCTGCAGTTGGAATAAAGTCAAAGGGATTCCTTTCAAGAGTTGACCCAAAGTGCCACTGCAAAACTGAGGTCTTCATTTCTACATCTTTCTTCCCAGCTCCTCCTCTGCAGGAGTATACAGAGCTACTTAACAGACTCATCTGCCTGCTGCCATTGAAGCTTACAGTCATGCCTGTTGATCAACTTATACCAGTTGATAGAGAGTGGGAGTGGTTGGCTATTTGAGGTGGGGGCTTCATTCCATTCCTGCCAGAAGCTGAAGTCTTTATCATGCTGAAGTAATTTAGCTATTCTAAATTCGGCCAAAAATTGGCTGACAATTTTCAAGGTAAATAGTTGCCCAAGTGACAACTTTTCTTTCATCTGCTGGTATCTTGTGAGGCTTTGGTCTGACATCTGTTAGGTAAAACAGTCTAAACCCCCAAACAAACAAAATTAGAAATGGAGTACTTAGAGTTTTACTTGCAGGGATGGTTGTTTCAATGTTTTAATGCTTCTGGTGAAGTGGTGCAGAATGCTACTTAAAGCATAGCTTTCTTCTGGCATCTAGAACTTTATAAAACGTTTTGGCTGGTTTTCAGTATTACACAACTTAGTTTTTTCTCTTGCTTTTTAAGTTCCAGTTTTTACCCTTATTAACTTTACTTTCAGTTATGCAGTTTTTCCTTCTAAGGCATTCTTTATACCAAGCTTTTGAGAGAAGGGCATAGTGTTATTATGAAATTGAATCTGACTATTAAAAAAAAGTCTTATGAAATGCATGAAGTAAACTGAAGCAATGATGTTAAGTAAATATTTTCATCTGGCAACATCCGTTTTGGGCTATCCTATTTACATTTGAGGCATTTAGTTTGCATGTTGTAAAATCAAATAGTTAAAAACAATTCCCCCACTGCTTTATTTTTGATATGAAAATTAAATTGGAAACTGACAAATTTAAGTTAGTGCAGGAATTAGAGCTATTTATGTACCAATCTTGTGTAAATAGTTCGCTTTCAGCATGCTTAAATTACATTCCTTATTTTCTCATCATTTTCAAAGGAAATTAATAAATTCTGGAAGAATTAGACGATCATGCTTGTATGTGTTTCACAGTCTTGCTTATAACAGCCTGTAGTAAATTATCTCACTTCAAGTTTAAGAAAGTTTGCATAACTTTAGTTAGTCTGATTACTTTTTCAATGCAGTATCTACTGCTGTGGAATAGAATTGCATTTTTTCTTCAAATTCTTGAAAAGATTGAATTGTCGCATCCTTCCTCTGTGTCTGTACTTCATGTGCTTTTCTGCTCTGTGTTCCAAAACAGCTCAGAGTCTAATTCATTTTCTTACAGCCCATGGTGGTGAGGTGAGATTTTGTTATATGTATGTTGCTCTTAAGTGAATATTTTGTGATTTATGCTGAGTATCTGGTGATGCAACTTAGATTCTCAAGGTTAAGGAGGTTAGCCTGAGTTATCTTAGGCTCAGATATCCTCAGGATGTTCACAAAAGAATATATTACCCAGTTTCAGGTACTCATTCCTTTTTCATTTTTCAAGTACCCTTTTTACAAGATACTCCTCAAGGAAAATGAAAACTCTCTTAGACCTGTGGGGATGTATGGCAAGTATCCATGAAGTGACAGAGGCAAGGGGTTTTATTTCCAGTACTGCTTCAACTTAAAAAGGAGGCTGGAAACTCATCTTCTGTCTTTTTGCGGTCTCAGCACTTTAGGTCCATTGTTTCAGGTTTTCTGCAGTTTTCTTGCCTTTGAACCTCCTGACAAGATCACATACTTTGGTTCTGATCTCTAAAGCTAACTTGTCAGTGCATCTGGCTCATAAAAAGTATCTGAAGTTTCTACCAAGGACAACGGCAGTCTTCTCATAATGCAAGGAATGCTCACCAGGATCCTAGTTGTGATTGCCCTCTTGAAGATAAGGCTGGGTTGTAGATGGATTGTCTATCACTGCTTGTAGAAGACACGTTTTTTTCAAGAGGTACTAATTTTTAAGGACCAAAAACGGAAAAAATACACATTGTCAGTGACGTGTCCTCAGTATTTAACATACAGAAATGGTAGTTCTCAGTCTGCATTTAAACTTCATGCCAGTTTTTAATCCATGTATTCCACGTATGTTTTGTACTTCATTTTTCTTAATGAAAATGTTTTACTGTATCCTAATAAGTCACTTGCTATGCCGAACTCTCAAGTATATTATATCAACAATGGTGTCATCATTGATGTAAAAAAAAATTACTTTTGAATTTAATTGTTCCCATAATCCCATTTTGAGTGGCATTAATTCTTTCCCTACTTCTCGAGTCTTTGTTTACCCTTTTTCAGTATTATCACAGTGATAGCTTTTTTCTAACCCACTGGAGCATTCACATGGTCAAAGGCTTGCAGCATTAAAACTGCAGAGCTCTTCAGCCTTCTCTTAAAATTATTGAATGAAAATTATCCTCATCTGTTGATTTATTAAGTGTTTATTTCAGTAGCTGTTTTTACATCTTCCTGACTTACCGTCAGTGGGAAGCTTTTCATTCTCGTCTAGGGATAGGACCATTATTTGGCTTTTACCTAAATACAGAACATAAATACGTATCAAACAGTTCTGCTTTCCTGAATTACTGCTGACAATTCTGTTGTTTGACCCTAGCAGCAGTCCAGTACTCTTTTATGTAGGAATACTTAACCCCACTGGTCACAGGATACTCTGTGTCCTACTGCTTTCCTTACCTATTTCTGCAGTTCCTGGCTTCTTCTGTGTTGAGCATGATCAACTCTTCTTCCCCCTTTCTAGTTATCCCCTCTTATATTTTCAACTATGGGAAAAAAGGAAAAAATAAGGGCATGCTCCAGCAGGCATTACTGTCCATAAGAATCCAAAATCTTGAGAATTTGTAGACAGCACATCTCAAAGAACTGCAGTTACTGTAGGGTAAGTAACTGTTCTTTGATGGATGATGTGTGTTGTGGTAGCACTGGCTTAAGTACTTCCGTGATTCAAATTTTTAAACAATCAGCTTAGAATAATGCATAGGATCGCTTGGAAATATAGTATGTGGCGTTTTTCTTGCAAGAAAAAAGTCTATAGCTCTATTCTTATTTTTGCTAGTACTGCTTAAATATTCAGTACTGTGAGGTGCTGCTCTTAGACTTGTACACAACAGTTGTTCTCCTCAGAAACTTAAAATCTGATTTAGAGCTATTGAAACTAGATGACAGCCTTTCTTCTGAGTTGAGGTTCACAAGTATTTCAAGATGACACTCTATAGTGTATCTTCTGTTGCCTTGTAATTTATTACATAATAAAAATGCCTAAATTCACACTTAAGTTTTGGGGGGTAAATCAGAGTAGAAATCATTAACCTTGTTGAGTTTCCTGTCTGAAAGACTTGCACATCTGGCCAAGTGGTAGGGAGAGTTTCATTTATGTAGTTTAGTTTAGGAAGTTTAGTTGAGATGGGAATGAACAAGAACAGTGTCTAAGAAATTTGAACATCTTTATTAAAGCTTCCTTACATCCAGAGATTAAGGCAAGATGAGTCAAGATACTGAGGGAATGTGGGTTGCACTGTAGAGAAAACTGAAAACAAAATTAACAAGAGAAGATGGAAAGGGGATGGGAATTCACATCTGTTTTCTTGGGAGGGGTGGGAAGGGAAGCATCTATTTGGAAAAATAAATGAATAGGCATGACTGATTACAAGACGTTGAAACTGCAGACAGTAAATTTGTGATGCTGTGAGGAAATTGGTGTTAAGGTATGTGCAATGCTGCTGCAAATCTGTTTTCAGTTGAAAGACCATATTTCTGCTTTTCAGATCAGGAACTTGTAAAGCTTAGCTGAGTAAAAAGGGTGGCTTTCAGCATCTAGGAAAAGCAGCTAAACTAGAAGCCCGCACTTTGGAGACAGTTACAGGTAATGCTGAGAGTGCCTTTATGTGACATTCGGCAGAGGCAGATATATCAAAAATTTAAAGTGGTGGCATAGTCCTCAAATGAAGCGTTTCTTGCACTCCATCTTCCTCCCTTCTCAGTTTGTCCCTGTCTCTATGGCTGTTGGGTAAGCTAATAACTTTTCTCATAGGTGAAGAAAACAGCATTTTCTTACAGTCCTAGTTGAAACAGACCATGATAGAACATGAAGCTTAACTGATGCATTCATCTGATGAATGGTTGAAGTAGGTAAATGACCTGGCTGTATCAGTGGGCAGCAGTAATTCTCTCCACACTAGATTATACTTGAAATGTACTCAAGAGTAGTTTAAGCTGCATTTGCATCTGCATGGTTTCATCCTGTCCGTTTAGTTAGTCTTCTCTGAAGCACTTTAAACAAATGTCTTAGTTATTGTTTTTATTTGCCAAATACACTTAAACTTGCTCCATATTGTAGCCAGCTCTGGGCTTTCTGTGACTATGAAATACTACCTTTGGAATAGAACTGTACACCAGGATCCTAATTTCCATCCTTTAGAGGAAAGCAAAACCTAAACCAAATCTAGCTCACTAGATACCAAGAAGAACTTGAACAGAATATATGGTTTTCAGAATCTGTAGGCAGTTTGAAACAGTATCTTTGTCTGAATTTCCCCTTCATACTTACCCAGTACTGGTTCTTGAACTTAATTAAGAACTAAGGCCATATAGAAATGTGAAAGCGTGGAAATAAAATAGTAGTAAAGAAAACGTAACCTTCATTTAGCCTGTCTTTAATTGGTAGAAAACAATAGTTGCCTCAAATATACCAGTATTTGCATCAGCTTGTCATGACTTTAGGGATTATGTAAAATTTTTTTAGGTCCAATTTTTTGCAGAGTGTGTGTAAAACCTAGTATTCTGTCAGTTGAGACTGAATTAGAATGGAGGAACACCAAGGGAGAAATGTGGAGTTGTTGCTATCTATGTGAATTTGCATAATCTCCAGTTCCATTGCATTGGAGAAGACTCTTATATTTTGCTCTTCTCCACAGTTTGCCCCTTCTACTCCTTCATTTTCTTACTGTTGTCTAAATTACAGTGGCACCCCCTCCTCCCCACAAAAATAGCGATGGAATTTTCATCTCTTGCAATAATGTAAAACCCACTTGGAGGGCAACAGACATATTGGTTCTAAGGACCCTGTTAAGGCAAACGGATTCACTCTGGGATTTGATACAATCCACTCTCCACTGTACTACGTCCTGGAGAGGCTAGATAAACACTTCATCTTTTGATACTTCTTTTAATTTTGTTTTATTTAAAGTGTAATCTACATAATTAAGTATTAAAAAGTCCTGTCTGTAAATTGCCAAGTTTACATTGTACTTTTCTGTGTGCCTGGAGTAGAAGGTGGTCCTGCTGAGGAATACCTAAAGCGATATCTACGCTTTCTGCCTTACCAAGATAACCAGGAAACACAGCACAAAATTACACACACAGTACTGCTTTGACTTCATTTCAGTTTTGCATTTTTTAAAAACAATACTATAAACTATTGTGTGTCTGTGCAAATTGTTATTTTCTCCAGTATCCTCAACTCTTAGGAGTGTTTTGTCTGTCCCCCTTCTTTTGTCCAAATAACTTTCTCATTTATGCCTCCACCATTATAAGCTATTATGAGCCTTTGTGCTGCTGCAATAATGGTGGTGATTGGGAGGGACTGGGAATAGAGAGAGACTGATGAAAAAAGTCAAAGGAACTCATGATGAAAGTTTGTGAATCGGAACAAACATTGTGTGAGTTGAAGATAGAAAGTCCTCGATACTGGTGTGCAGTGATAGGCATTCTGGACATGTTTGTATTGTTAGGTGTATCTCTGTTATTAGAGCGTGACTTTGGGGTGTCAGTATAACAGGCGAAATCATATGTCATATGGAATCTTTGACTTCCGTAGTGGAGTTGGGTCTTGGGAGCACAGATCCATACCCCAATTTTACCCATTCATCCTTGCTAGGACATGTTGATACCTCTTTTGAAGTATGTGTATGCAGTGCTAACTGGATTCAGCTACTGACTTTACAAACTCGCTATATGCCAGTGTCTAATGTTAGTAAGATCATAATGAAATTATCTTCTTAATACAGTGTTTTATTTTATTAACATTACTTTAATTCTTATTTTAAATAAAACCAGAATTTATACAACGTACATTTTGTGGAACATTCAATTGGTAAAAGAATTTTGGGTATGGTGCATAACATATCCAGTCCTAAAGAACTGCTTGGAGGCTTGAATTGGCCTGTGCTGGCAGCCTTGCCACTTTGCTGTATTTAAATTCCTATTATGTGCCCTGTTGCATAAGAGTAAATCAGACTTTTGCCTTTTCCTAAAGTTGCTGTAAGTGAATGTATTAGTATACTTAATAGTATCCAATTTGAAAGATCAGTTTATAAACTCTTTGTATGTTGTATAGTGTTTTAATCTTTGCTTATGTAAAATGAATTTTATATGTAACACGTGTATGCAAATTATTACAGATAATAAGATGATTTCATAGGTGAGTCTCAGAAAATTACTTAGTTTGTTAGGAAAGATAGTTTGGTGGCTAATGCAGAACACTAGAAGTCACCGCAGAGGTTTTCTAGGTCTTCACGTGAAAGATCCTTGTGATGTTGCTGTCTGAAATTGTGGACTTCTTATGGTAACAGTGAAGCTCAGGGTGCAGGTGATTTTGGACAGGCTTACCACAGTAGTTCTGCCAGATGTTACCACGTGTGTAAAGAGGCAGCAACAGTGAGTGTGCTAGCTCCTGGATTCCCACAGCTCTGAGCCTGTCATATTCGTGCAAACTTAATTTCTAGCATTGACTTTTGCAGCCAAACCGGGTAAATACTCTAGACTTCCCTGTTTCTGACCTGGAATTCTCTTCCCAATGCAGTGGTTTCCTAGGGAATTATTTTGACTTTACTTACATCAGTGATGCAGTTTACAGCACAGTCCCACAAATGGTTATACATGTGCAAGTAAAAGGAAGGCAAACTGTGGTGTTGGGAAAGACTGGACTGAGACTTTATTAGCACCAAGCAAATTTTTGTGTGTAGCTACATCCTTTGTCTCTAAACAAATGAATGTTGGAGATTATTTGGAAGGTAGACCAGGTAACTATTACTTTTTACATGTTTTATCATTAATTTCTTTCCTGATCTCTACTGGGACAGGATGCTGTTTATGATCTGACCCAGCACAGTTTTTCTTATGTTTTATCATGCAATCTGGGCAGCTTTGTCTTCATTATACAGATGATGGCTGATGCATTGACTCTCAGAAAGAATTTAGAGTGGCCACAGTGTTCAGTTAAGGTTTCAGTGTTTGAGTGGGGTTTGAGTTAAGGATAAAAATCTACATGATAACTGAGTTTGTTCTGCAGAGAAAGCAGTCTCTTAAATACATCCAGAAAGACACACACCTTTTAGTTCGAAGCTTCAATAAAAGAAAAAAAAAAAAAAGAGAAATTTGACAGTTTGCTTAGTAGTTTGTGCTAGTGGCTAATCATTTTCACTGAAAAAAACTACAAGTAAACTACTGTGCTGAGCCAAAGAAGGGGCTGGGGTTCAGCTTTCTAAAATGATACATAGAAACTGTCTTTTTTTGAAATCCAGACTAACAGACTTTCAGCTCATTGGGAATCCAGAATAGTGTCTGAGGGGAAAAATGTTCCTATTAAAATGTAAATTTGTTAAAATAGTTGTTGTTTTACAGTGTAGTATGATGCTGTAATTAGTTCTTGGATTAGATTGAATGAATGCTCTGTAGGGAGAAGGTACACATACTTGCAAACGTCCATCCTATGAGGATAACTTAAGAGTCTTTTTTGCATCCATGAAACTGCAAAGACCTATTTTGACTACTAGCTCATCAGAATGTTAAAGTGGTTCATGTCTTGCTTACCTCTCTCTAATGCTAAATAACATTCGTCCCTAAATGTTTTCTTCTCTATGTGTAGTGGAAAAGGCATAAATTTGAGGTGAGAAGGGGAAAATGGAACAAAGGCATTATTTTTTTTGTTTGTTTTCCTTAGATATCTTGGTCTTTCTTAGGTCAAAACCTTTTATTTAATTGATTTCTCATATTACTTTATATATCACTGTGCATACTGAAAACTTCTGAAGATCATCGAGAAAGGCTGTTTCTACTACATGTCACACTAATTGAGAAATCCTGTGGAAACATAAATGGCTACTCAGGATCATTTGAAACATGCGTTTACGTTTTTTTTCAACCTCTGTCCAACCTCTTGTTCCTCAGTTTTTCCCAAGTTTCAAGCAAGCAAAATCCTCCTGGTGACAGCATTCCCTACCAAGAACAGTTCAAACTTACTTTAATACTTCATTATAGCTTGTCTTCAACTTTGAAATGTATAGTAAGGTAAACTTTTTAAATACGTTACAGGTTACAAGGGCACAGAAGCAATGTCAGTATGCACTAAAGGATGTTGACTTTTGACTGACATAGTGCTCTCAACAGTAAAAAGATTTGATCATTATGGTTTCCTTCTCTCTATTTAATGGGCTACTTATGGATCTGTTTTTGTTCTTTTCCTCAGATATTAGGATTAAAGAAGAGGAGCCTGATCCAGAAGAGTGGCAGCTCAGTGGTGATTCTACACTGAATACCAATGATCTAACACATTTGAGAGTACAGGTGGTAGATGAGGAAGGGGACCAACCACATCAAGAGGGAAAAAGACTGCGACGAGTAGCTTGCACGTGTCCCAACTGCAAAGAAGGTGGTGGAAGGTATGTAACGTTCAGTGTCATATAATGCATGTAATGATGAAAACAAATAATGAATGAGGAAAAAAGGAGCCTTAGTTAACAGCAGTTGCCTGCAGTGAGAGAAAACTAGAGGCTTATGCAAAAGAGCTCATGCAAGAAAGGACTGCCACCTTTATTTCTGGGTTTACAGATGGACAGGCAGATTATTCCATCCTCTCTGAGTTACTCCATTGAGATTAACTGGAAAAATATGGAGTTAGATGCCACCTAGTACAAGTGAGGGGGATAGAACATTGCCCTAAATAATATGAAAATGAAATATTTTGGAATATGCACATCCGTGATTGGCTTCCTATCATCTGTCAAGGACTTGATTAAACCCTGTGTGCCTGCATTTCCTCACTGATTGAGCATTTTTTTTCCCCACAGTTTGATTGCTTTAGAGTGTTATAAAAATACAGTTATCCTGGTTTTCTTATTCACTGGTTTCCTAAGAAAAACAAGGTTTGTATAATAACACTAAATACCAAATTTTGAATTGACTGATTGTTTTCAGTCAAAGTCAGTGGAGATTTGGCTAACAAAGAGGTACGAAGTTCCAATTTTATGAAACTTCAGGGCTGCATAGGAAGCAATGTTTTCTTATTCTACATCTCATGAAAGTATTCTTCAGCTTTTTGTTATTATAAAGATTTTATTCTATTCCAGAACACTTCCTTTTAAACATTTCGATTATGCATATAAGAGAGGAAGTGGGGATAATAGGCTGCCTTTTACAATGAAAATATTTAGATGTGTTTATGCTTGATATAATTGTGCAGGGGCTTCTTTCCAGTACACTAAAATTTGTCTATTTTGATAATAATTTCTTCTCTAAAATGGATTTCTTATTTATGTGAGAACTGTAGTGTAAATTAGTGAGTTCTCTTTTAAGAACCTGTCAGTATCCTATGGCTCTAAGAGTGCTAAGAGTACTGACTGAATATGTCTATTGTCAAGTCTGCTGTGATTTTTTGCTGTATATTCTAGATACGTTCTTTGCAAGCACAGAGAGGTAATATCTTGGGCAGCCATGCCGAGTAAATATTAAGTGTTTAAGACAAAAACACTTTCATACATTTACATCACAGATGAAGCTAGTGATAATATCTGCAGTTAAGGCTATATAGCATCTTTGTCCATCAGCTTCCTCTTGTTAAATTCCTATGTATAGTTCACTGAAACCTGGCACAGACGTTTCTAAGTTCTTGGTGAACCTTGGCTCTGCCATGAAGATATGCCCAAGTACACCCAGGGTTGAAATTTGCTTCAGTCTGGGAGAAAACTCTGAAAATGTGATTTGCACTGTCCGTACTCATACGAAACAGAGAGATTTCCCATGTTGCATCTTCCTCGTGCTCTATTCCAAACTACAGTGGCTTTAATATAGAGATATCTTTACTTTAAAGTCCTCTTCCTCCTAAGTGGAGTTGCTATAACACCAGATTTTAAAATCGAAGCCCAAGAGAGAATCTTTTTGAGAGATGGTTTTGATGAAGTCTGGAAAAGGGTGTAGTCTGACTGAAACTCACATATGGGAATTTGGGAAGGAGATGAGATAAGAGCTAGGACAGAGTTTAGATAGGTGAGAATCTGAAATCCACTGTAAAGGAAGGACTGGACACATCAAATGTACAAAGTAAGTAGGAAAAGTAGGACAGGAAGTCAGGATGTGAGAAGAATTAGGACTGGAATAGAAACAGGATAATGAAGGAGACAATGGTGGGGAAACAGAAAAAGAGTGAAAGTGCCTACAGTTGCTAGAGCAACTTTCCCACTGGAATGCAGAATTCCTTCAGAGTCTAGCAAAAAGGAGTAAGCCCACTTGGAAGAATATTTTCCTTCTCCCTCTGATACATGTTGATTATATCCCATAGCTGCTACAGTTACTTATTTATCTCTAGTGCTGTAATTCTGAGTTTTGATTTGTCTTTCAACTCTGCTGATGACTTGCGGAGTTTCAGATAATAGGACATTTGCTTTTATGAATTTCTTCAGATAGCATTCGCAATTCCTAGAATGATGTTAAAGTTGCAAAATTGAAAACTTGGAAGTTGGCAAATGCCAAAGATAAGACATCCTGGGCAACTTTAATTTAATCCCTTGTGCATATACATTATCATTTGGTTTCTAATTACATGACTGCATACTATTTTTTCCATATGACCCCAGTGCGGTTCAGTGGATGGGATGGATGATGCACAGGGAGTGAATCAGGGCTGTGTAATGATTGGCACCTGCTTCACTTATTGCAGAAATTGGAAGGCATTTAGGGAATGAGATACAGGACTGCAGCAACAGGGCTCTGAAGTTTTGGAGGTGTTTGTCTATCCACCCCACCTTTTCCACTGCAGAAGTACTGAGTTCATTCCTGTAAAGAAGTTGATTGAGCTGAATTGTAACCATCTACAGTACTCTAAGAAAATATGCTTCTGCTGTATTGAACTTGACACCTCACGCTGGTGGGTGTTGGACAATTTTGGCCTTAATCTTTTTCTACCACATATTTGGATGTATGAAGTGATTGTATTAGTTCAAGTTCACTACACAGGAGTGTTGCAAGATGATAAATTAATTAATGTTTGTGAATTGCTTAGACACTGTACGTGTTGTGAGTGCCCACAATGAAGAAGAAAACCCTGGGGAAATGAATAATTCCGTATTTAAGATAGTACTTAAATAATATGTAACTAGTAAGACAAGAAAAGCACATTAAATCAGTATGAAAAAGCTGAATAGCATTTCACTCAATGAATACTATCCCTCCTGTGCACTGAATGGGGTAGGAAAAGGTCCTATATGCAGACTTCATCATAATTTCATTTTTTGTGTAGCCTTAGTTTTGGCATTTCTTGTCTTCTGTTTTCTGGATGCAAAGAGGAGTTGAGGGGTTCTTTCTGGTTTTTGTTGCTGGTTTTTGTTGGGGTTTTTTGACTCTTGGTACAGAATTAGACTACGTTGCAGTCTTCAAAGGATTTCTATTTGTACCAGTCCTGTGAAGTAGGAAGCCACTATTATCTTTACCTTACTTGGCAGGTGGGAAGGTAGGAAACGGAGAGGATGATGTATTAGATGTGTAAATTAAAACCTTATAGCCTCAAGCTTATATAGTAAATGGGGGATAAGCAAGTGGAGAGAGAGAGAGAAAGAGATGTACCTCAAAGGATGATTCTGATCCCAAACAGACTGTATTAGGCTTCTAGTTAGGGTGTCTGAAGTTAGGTGGAAAGTTAACCCTCCTCTCAGTTACATCTGGAGTTACCTTGAGATGTAACTACTACTGTCTGGAACTATAGAGGAATAGTGCTTCTGAGTACCACTTGAGGTACGTAACTCTAAAATACACATTCTTAAAGTAACTAATAAGTGTATGTTTTACCATTGAAATACTTCATGTTCCTCCTGGAAGTACCGCTGGACTGAAAGTCCAGTTTCTCAGTGGATGAAAGCGTCTCCTGCTGAAACCATTGCATTCTGCATGGTTACTGAGAAACTTGGTTTCCAATCTCTGTAAAGCTAAAATGTATTATCAAAATACTTAAATATTAATTGAAGACTCCAGTCGAGGAATAGGCCTGAGTCATATCCTTTTGCTCAGTGATGATGGTTATTGGCCAGCGCAGCAAGAAAGGCCTCTTACTATGACGTGATAGGGCATAGTGCCAGACTGTCACAGCTGCAAAGCGTCCAGATAGAATTTGGCTCATATCCAGTCAGTTTAGAGCACACATGAAGCAAACATGCAGACGTCTATACGAAGCTGTGTAGAATAAATACACGTAGTTGCTCATTTACAGTAGTCTTGCGGATTTCATTTTGTGAATCCCGAACTTTCCCCTCACTTTGAACTTCAGACTCCGCTAAGGAATTCTGTCTCCAATTAGGTGAGGTGCTTAGGATTACGTATGCTACACCACCTACGCACAGTAAGCTGACCATGAGTTGAACCTTCTTTTCCTTCGGTCTAGACTAAAGGTGCAATTGAGCAACTTCAAATGATTGACTTAGGAATCTTAAAATTATTCTAAGGGAATTTTGGTGTGATTTCATGTCATTTGTGTCACATTTGTGTACTGTATCGTACAAAGTTACAAAATACTTGTACTGATTATTGGGGAGGGGAAGACTATAGTATACTTGGAGAAGGTGTGAGGATGAAATACCAAATACAAAAAAATATTCTGTGTACAGAAATATATTCTCAAATACAGAAATAAATTTTGTTATAATAAGCACAGGCTGAGCACTTCTTAGGGTTATGTGAAGTTGGACAGGCAATTAAAGACACAGGATAGTAGGATTCTGTGCAGAATTCTTTCAGTTACCAAGATTGTATAACGGAGAAGAGCCATGGATGTTCCTTTGCCTTGCACTGCAATTTCTGGATGCCTTGAGCCACCAAATGAGAACCTGAAGAAGAGCTGTCTAGAACTGAATCATTAGATGAAGGTGAACACGGAGCCTGAGAACTGTGGAACTGGTTGCAGTAAGGCAAAAGGAGGAATACAGAAAATTTCTTCCTTGGAGTCCAGGGAGCTGTGTGTTTTGGGCTGATAGATGAATGCCACTGCAACTGTTACAGGTACACTGAGTTTTGTGTGGTGGCCTAGCCGTCTGCAGAGGCTAAGAAACTAGAAAAGAAAGGGGAAAATCTAAAGAAATTTTGCTAAATGTCTTTAAGATTGGCTGAACGTTTAAAACTTGTGAATATTGAGCTTTTGTGTAGGTGGCATAGTACAAAGTTAAATGCCTGACATTACAGTTAATTTTGCTTTTTAATCTTGGCTTGAGGGAAGGCCGTGGAAGAGTGTGAACCTGGCAGTTCAGATGTAGCAAAAGTTACCAAAAATGGATGTTTCAGCTGAGGTAGGAGATGTAAAAAAGGCAATGTTTGTACTGGTCCAAAGAAGTGATGGGACATTTGAAAGAGGAAAATTAAGTCAAAAGTATTCTTGCCAAGACTAATGATGATGCAAGAGCTTAAGATGTCAGGTCAGATGTCAGAGAATTTTTTGCATGAAATTTATAAACAAGCTGGATAAAACAGGCAGGTGAATTTTCTGTGAGGCTAAGGATTGAAGCGTGGCAATAAAACCCCAAAAATTTGACAGATAAGCAGAATCTCTTCTGTCGCTATATCCATAGGCTCATACGAGTCTGCTACCACAGCAGGGTCAAAAGCCTTCTGGACTCTACTTCTACTGCCATTGAATTTGTTCTGAAGTCAAAACATCCATTGTCATGACAGGTAATTAGTATGTAAAAGTGATAGTTTTTTCTTCTGAGAGAAAATGAGGTTCAACAAGGACAAGTGCAGGGTACTGCACCTGGGTCGGGGCAATCCCTGGTATCAATACAGGCTGAGGGATGAAGGGATTGAGTGCAGCCCTGCCGAGAAGGACTTGGGGCTACTGATAGACGAAAAGCTGGACATGAGCCAGCAAGGTGCTCTCGCAGCCTGGAAAGCCAACCGTATCCTGGGCTGCGTCAAAAGAAGCGTGGCCAACAGGTCGAGGAAGGTGATTCTGCCCCTCTACTCTGCTCTGGTGAGACCCCACCAGGAGTACTGTGTCCAGCTCTGGGGTCCTCAGCACAGGAAGGACATGGACCTGTTGGAGAGGGTCCAGAGGAGGGCCACAAAAATGACCAGAGGGATGGAACACCTCTGCTATGAGGAAAGGCTGAAAGAGCTGGGGTTGTTCAGCCTGGAGAAGAGAAGGCTGCGGGGGGACCTTATCGGAGCCTTTCAGTACTTAAAGGGGGCTTATAAGAAAGATGGGGACAGACTTTTTAGCAGGCCCAGTAGCGATAAGAGAAGGGGTAATGGTTTTAAACTAAAAGAGGGTAGATTCAGACTGGATATAAGGAAGAAATTTTTCATGATGAGGGTGGTGAAACACTGGAACGGGTTGCCCAGAGAGGTGGTAGATGCCCCATCCTTGGAAACATTCAAGGCCAGGCTGGATGGGGCTCTGAGCAACCTGATCTAGTTGAAGATGTCCCTGCCAATTGCAGAGGGGATGGACTAGGTGGCCTTTAGAGGTCCCTTCCATCCCAAAGCATTCTATGATTCTATAAAATGACAAGTGAAGCACTATGAAGTTCTATATTGAGACTTCTTAGAAACATTTTGTAGGACTTAATTGAATTTTATCTCCTTACTTTTCTGGCCAGTCCGTTGGGAATGTTTTAGGTGCATATGTGTTTAGGTTGAAATTCCCTTAGATGCTGTGAGTTTTTAGAGTGAGTTAATTTCTGTGCCTGGTCCAAAATGCTTGCTCCAGGTGCTAGGCCCTTAAAGTGTATATGCATTTTACCCTGAACCCTCATTAGATGTAAACCAGAATTGTTCTGAAAGCAGGGATGAGAATCTAAGTCTAATAGTAGCTTGGGAAATCCTTCAGCCACTGGACGGTTAAGCAGAAGTTGAGCACCCAATTTAATGAAAAAAATTGCCCTGGGGAGGCAACCGAAAATTGTATAATCAGTCATGGAGGATGGAGTGCCCAAGACTGTGATTTCAGAATCCACTTAAGCTCTTCTAAGTTAACATTGCTGATGAATAAGGTGGCCTGATGCTTGGCTGCATTTTCCAATCTCCTCCCTTGTACCAGCATTTACCATTCATATAGTTGCGTTGTCAGCCAGATCTGTTCCCTGGAGTGCCCCTTTCAGCAGCAGCAAACACTTAAATTGGCTAAAATCAATCATGATGCCCTGGGCTGGCCAGACTGATTTCTTTCTCTGAGTCTTCAGAGGCTCTTACCTCTCTCTGGTGATTTTTTTTTTTTTTTTTTTTTTTAATAAAAAGTTAGGCTTTTGTGTTAGGTGCTTCCCCTGAATCAATCACCTACCATGTCAGTAAGGCAGCACCTTAAAACAGGCATCAAGCTCAGTAGTCTGGATTATATTATCTGTGAATTATGTGTTCATTTTGATGGATTTTTTTTTTTCTGAAATACCAAGGAATTAATTTAAATGTCAGCAAGATCAGCTGTTTCACTGCCACTCCTCCTAGTGGAAATATTCAGGTTAGTATGCTTGTCCTCCAACCCCAAACTGCTTCTCAGGTTTTCCCAAGATGCCAAAAGTCCCATCTGTTCTCTTCCCAGTTGCCAAAATCTCCAGTTTCCATTTTGGCAATTGCAGTCATTTGTGTTTTTCTTTGCCAAAACTGTCTTTGGTATGGTAAAAACTGAAATTTACAATATGGGCACTTCAGCATCAAAGTAGTACAAACTGCTGTAATAACTATATTTCCAACTTCACATACATGTATGCTTGCTAAAGATTACACTTCTATCATTTAAATTTCACATGCTGTTGAATTTATAGTTTGTTGCAGAATCGGGATAGCATTATAGAATTTAGTTCCAGCTTCTTATGGAGTGTACTGGACTCTGATTGTATTTGAAACAAAAATGGGAAGCTGCTGAGGTTTGTTTGCAGATCTATTGGTATATGCAACCCCACTTATATGTATGACCAGTATTTAGGAGGTATATATTAGAATGAATAACGTCTCTTCTTTTTTTTTTTTTTTTTTTTTAACAGAGGCTCCAACTTGGGAAAAAAGAAGCAACACATTTGTCACATACCAGGGTGTGGCAAAGTATATGGGAAAACTTCACATTTGAGAGCTCATCTCCGCTGGCATTCTGGAGAGCGTCCATTTGTTTGTACTTGGATGTTCTGTGGCAAAAGGTTCACTCGCAGTGATGAGCTTCAGCGACACCGAAGAACGCACACAGGTTTTCAGTCTTTGATTCTGGTGCATTTAACTAACGACATGTCATGGAGAGGGCTTGGATAAATAGCTTTTAAGAGGAGAACAGATCTTTGTATTGAATTGATTTTAATGTAGTGTGACTTTTCTGAAATCAGCTAATGCTTAGAGCTATGTATATACTTCGGTTTCTTTAGTAGGTCTGAGGAGGAAAACCAGCTACGTTTTTTGATTTAGAACTGACATTTAAGCTAATATTTAATATAACTTAATCAGAATACTTTGATTCAGGTTCAGCAATGCATTTAATTTGAACCAGATTAGAACTGTTGTTCCAGCTTAAAACTTACATAATTTTCTCTCATTTTAAAAAAGAAAAAAAAATAGAGGGCTAGATGTCCAAGGGATTAGATGTCATTCACAAAATCAAGGAAGAGCATGTGATGGTGCATCATCTTCTAGTTTCATGGTTAGGCCACCCATTAGGGACTCCAGGTTCACATTTCTCCTTTTATCTAATACAAAGAAAAGAAATGAGTCTAAATCTTCCACCTTTTCAAGGAGCAGTTTGTTTCAAATCTATTGTCTGTATTACCTATTTTCCTACAAACTGAACCCATAGTTACATTCTACAGGATGCTTACCTTTTAAAATTAGACTATTTGAAAAACCCAGTGACAATAGATAAATAATTTGTGTGCTTATCAGCATTTACATTGCTTAGAAAACTGTCTTTGCAATGTCTATGAAAAATATTTCATGTTTTGTACCTAATGGTGTGCTTTTGTTAGACATGTTGGATGCTTGAACCCAAGCTGGGATGTTACAGTCTATCTGGATGGACAGCCAGATGGGTTTAAAAAAAAGAGGCCAGTTGAATGATGCAGCTCAGAGGGTATGGTTAATGGCTCCTAGTGTACCTGCGTACCAGTAAAAAGTAGAGAACTGCAGGCATCTATCCTTTGACCTGTTTTAACATCTTTATCACTGACCTGGAGGAGGCAAGAGAGTGCACGCTGCTTAGGTTTGCGGATGACACAAAACTGGGGCAACCAGTCAATGTGTTTGAGGGCAAGGCTGCTATTCAGAGGGACTCAGGCTGAAGGAATGGGCTGATGGGAACCTTATGAAATTCAGCACGGATAAACACAAAGTACTGCACCTGGGATGGAATTAACCCTTGCAGCAACACAGACTAAGCATTGACTAGTTGGGAAGCAGCTCTATTGAAAAGTACCTGGGAGTCTTGACAGACAACAAGAACATGAGTAAGAGCTAGCAACAAAAATGGCCAGGGCTGTATCAGCAGAAGGAGAAACACTCGTTCTAGGGAAGTGATTATCCCCTTCTCAGCACTGGTTAGGCTGCATCTAGAATATTGCATCTAGTTTTCAGCCCCCAATATAAGAAAGACATTGCTCAACAGGATTGAGTTCACTAAAGAGCAACCAAGATGATCAGGAAGCTGGAGCATTTGCCTTATGAAGAGAGGCTGTAGGAACTGGGCTTATTCAGCTGCACAAAGAGAAGAGTAAGGGCAGGGAGGAGCTTAATAGCAATCTTCTAGTACCTGCAAAGCCACCATTAAGAAGACAAAGACAGACTTTTCATGGTGGTGCATTGGTGGGAGGATGAGAGACAACAGACAGAAGTTAAAACAAGAGAGGTTCAGACCAGGTATAAACAAAAACTTTTTCACTGTGAGGAACAAGATGCCCAGAGAGTTTCTGCAGTCTCCATCCTTAAAGGTTTTCAAGACCAAACTGGATAAATTCCTGAGCAACCAGTTCTGACCTCATAGCTGACCCTGCTATGAGAGAGATCAGACTAGAGACCTCCAGAGGTCCCTTCAAACCTGAATTACACTATGATCTTGTCTGTCAATCTCAAGTGTAATTCTGCAGGAGGTCACGTGGTCTTCCCTGTCCATCATTCGGTAGCTTTTGTTCTCCTCTTAAAAGTTATTTATTGATGATAATTGCAGTGAAACTTAGCAGCCTGAGGATGTGAGGTGGCAATGTTCTTTAGCTTGCCTGAAAGATCTCCCCAAACTCAGTGACGCAGAAAAATAAATAAATTCTTTTAAGGCATTTGTATGGGTGTCTAGAAATTTAACACACAAGTTTATCATGTTGGATCACTTTTTTCTTCAGTATAGATGTTGGTAGAATTCTGACTCTTAAAAGCAGTAAGTTATCTCAGTTTTTGGTGTACATATGATATTTTTAATGTTCTTGAAAACATTTTTTTTTTCTTATCTTCTGTGACAGGTGAGAAGAAATTTGTCTGTCCAGAATGTTCAAAACGCTTTATGAGAAGTGACCACCTTGCCAAACACATTAAAACACATCAGAATAAAAAAGGTATTCACTCTAGCAGTACAGTGCTGGCATCAGTAGAAGCAACACCTGATGATACTTTGATTACTGCAGGAGGAACAACGCTTATCCTCGCAAATATTCAACAAGGTTCTGTTTCAGGAATAGGAACTGTTAATACATCTGGCACCAGCAATCAGGATATTCTTACCAACACTGAAATACCTTTACAGCTTGTCACAGTTTCGGGAAACGAGACAATGGAGTAAATATTACACAAGATACCTATTAATTGTGGTTATTTTTATACAGTAGTGAGAAGAATATTGTTCCTAAGTTCTTAGATATCTTTTTATTGATGTGCAAAAATTTTTGGATTGACAGTAACTTGGTTATACATGACACTGAAATGCCTTACTTTGTATGATATTCCATAGTATATTAAAATGGTAAAATTGCATGGGTTTTGTAGGTACTTTTGGAATCTAGAAGAGATGAAATTTTACCAAGTTATATTAAAAAAAAAAAAAGAATTTAACGATGGAAATGGTAGTCTAACCAAATGCATCAATCCTGTGTGGTTTAGTGTAAAAAAATGAGAACATGTTGGTATTTATCTATTGTAAGATAAAAGAAGTTGATGGGTGAAAAGAAATCATGTTATGATAAAAGAAATTTTGTAATTTTCTTGATGACTGGAATTTTTATTATGCATAACTGACAAATCAAGTTTCCAAGCAAATGTTACATAGTGTAGGCTTTACTTAGCTCATCAACTTGTCATTTTGAAGCTAATTATTTTAATTAGGTTAACTATGTACAATATTTTAAGCATTACTCTTGTAAGATTTTGAAAACTACATTTTAACATGGAACTCTAGGGATAGTCACCTTTTAAATCCTATTGAAAAGCCATGTTTAAGATTTAATTTGCCAAAATGATGTCTTGTTAATATTCTTTCAATAACCAAGGTGGGCAATATAACCAATGTTTAAAAAGCTTAAAATGTTTAAAAAAAAAAAAATATGTATAGGTTGAGGCATTTGGGTGGTAAGGCAAATGTTATAGTGAAGTATATCCCTTCTTTTGAACATTGGAGGACCAAAAATAAGGTGTATTGCGTCTCAGCAGTGATTTTAATCAAATCTTTTTCCAAAAAACATCTGTCTGCCAGGGCCTTAAAAGCCATCGTGTAAATTACCAGTAAAATATAACATATGCAAATACAATAGAAAAATCACTTCCATATTGACAGTACTCCCAAACATATGGATATAGTCATAGTGAACTAGGGGTTTTATGAGGTTTTTATTTGTTTGTTGTTTAGTTTTTGGTTAGTCAATCTGCATTTAAATATCAGCCATCTTTCCTTTTTTGCTTCTTCCCTTAAAAATTGTATGTATCCAGTACATTTAACTGATAAACATATATGTTTTTTATTATGCTGAATTTTCTTTTTATTTTTTAATTACTGTTTATATTTTCAATTATAGAAAAATGTACAAAATGAAGTTATATAGCCAGTCTGTAAGTGCTATACCATTTTCAGAAAAATGTACAACAATAATTACTGCAGTTCACCTATTTACAGACATTTGGAAATCTGTTCATTTGTTATTCTTAAAACCACCTCGAATTTAAAGGCTACCTTATTGTACGTTTAAAGTGTATTATAACAGTGTGGTAGTTAATAAAACACTATTTTTTTTTCTTTTGACTTGAGTTTACTGTACTTCTTGTTAACTAACAAGGTGTAATTTCATAATATATTTTGATAGCCTGAGATGTTTTATTGTTTTCCACTAGATGGTGGGAAGTAGAAATGATGTTTCCTTTCCTTACGGGCAAGAAAAAAACCCAAACCCTCATCTGTATGTGCACGGACATGCTTGTGCTATATACTATGTTGGTGTAGTGGTAACTTTTTTGACCTTATGCTGAGCAGGGCACGAAGGAAACATAGGCCCTGTCCTATAGAATATGAAAATAAAGTTGCATTAAAGTCCCCTGACGGTTATATGCCACAATACAGACAGTCTTGATAGGGAATTGTGGCTAAAAGGGATAATGGCCTTTGGCTTAAGGCACAGGAAGAAATAATAAGGAGGAAGAAGCTGTGAGCTTAGAAAATATGACTGGAAGAGTGAGGTGATGGTTTTAGATGGAGTAAGAAAGACCAGTGAGAACTGTGAGATTAAGGAGAGTGATGGTTGTATATGATGCTATAATGAAAGTGAAACGCTTTTATTTGTGAAGTTTAAATTCTCAGAGTATCAAGTGGCCAGAGGACAGACAGGACAATTTAGGGTAAACCAGGTAGAGTTCAGCCTAGAAAAGAAAGAACTGGAAAAATTCATGAAGGGAAGATTTTCTGCATTTGCAGTTTAATGGAAAAAAAATGTAATGCAAATCTTTTGAGATTCAGAGTAGCAGGAATTGACAGGTACAGAGAAAAGGGAGTTAACTCACCATCAGCTTAATCTTCTATTGAATAAAATGGGAGAGTGAAATTGGTTGGGCAGTTGTAAGAGCAGCAGCTTGGGAGAAAAGATGGTTCTGCTTACACTTGCACCGTTCTGTGGATGTTGTCAATATTTTGACATACTCTGAATCCACTTCCTGTAGACAGGTGAATGGGCTTGGTTTCCAAAAGCTGGTTTAGTTCACAGGGCATGTTAGTGTAAATTACTTCCATTTCTAATACTTCGGTTGTGTTTCTCATCTCTGTTTCTCGTCTCTGTAGCCATTTGTAGCTATATTAGTGCATTATTTAAGACAGAGGGAATGAAGCTGCTTTTCAAAAGTTTTATGCAATGATACGTTCACTGATGTGCATCTGTGGCTGAAGGTGTTTTGGTGCCAAGGGTTTTGATGCCTCATTGCTGAAGATGAGATTGCCTTATTTCTCAGAACTTTAATGCTCAGTACATCAGGTGGTTAATTAATGTTTAGCTGGCAGAATTTTTTCAAAGGATATTTTGTTGTTAGGAAGCTTCAGAAGGTAGACGTTTTGGAAGAAAGTAACTCTGGAAACATGTAGGTAAAAGTCTGATGGGAAGCCTGCAGTCTGAGGGCCCTCTGCCTAATGGCTCACAGCCATAGTGTTTGTGTTATTTGAGAACGCTGCTGCATGTGTTCACATGTTGCACGGTAGTGATTTTTGAAAGATCTCTGCTCACCTCCAGGGCAAAGGTTCACAAGCCCAAGTATAAGATCTTTGGTGTGTTGTTGGATTGTGGATTGTTGGATTGTGGATTGTTGCTACCTCATGGCTTGCTTTCGTGGTCGCTCTGGCAACTCATATGATACCAAGGCAGAATTGTGCACTCTGTAGAAAGGCTTTCTGAGTTTATCTGTGAATCAGTTCTTCATGGGTTCCTGATGATGGCTGCTTGGTGTGTTTCTTGCTTCTTATTGGTACAACCTCTAGCATTTTACATATTTATTTTCACATCAGGCTTCCTCGCTTGTATAGTTTCTTGGTACGGTAGCCTTTAGATCCTTGGATGGTTTGTATCTCTTACAGTCTGATGTAATCACTAATTAAGAAGACCTTAAAACTGGTTCTGCAAGAAAGCATGAGCTTGAGAGCAGCCCTTGTTATCAATTTCAACAGTCAGGGTACTTATTTTCAGTAAGTACAAGGCCTGTACATACATTTGCTATAATCTAAGTATTCTTGGGCTCATTCCTGAATGAACTAATGATTTGATCCTTGCAAGTTACAAACTACTACCAATTCTTGCAGAGAACAAGAGGGTTTAATCATTGCTACTTCCCAGGCCAAGGGGCAATATGACTAAGGAGAATGATACAATCACTGAAAGACTTGTGAGGAGCAGGATTTCTGGTTTGAAGATTCAGATTTTCCTCTGGGAAGGGACTCCACAGAGCTCGTCTTCCGGCTTGTCTGAACAAGAAATATCAGGCTTTGGTTTGAGGCATTTTGAGATGCTGGAATCAGTAAGATAAGCTTTTCCAATGGCTTCAGGAAAGCTCTGATAGGTTCTCTAACAAGTTGTTCTGGGTGTTGGGGAATGAGGGAATGGCGCTAATCGTCACCTGTCAAATGGTTCTTAGTTCTTTTAAGTAAAAATCTAACGAACAGGTGTTTGTCTTTCCTCCAGCGTTTACCACCACCATTGCCACCAGGAGTGTGAAGCATGCACTGTAGAACAGGGCAGAAGAAGCTGACGTGGCTGACTCAGATCTTATCTTGCAGATGATGTTTTCTATAAAAAGACCACCTCCATTTGATGCTCCAGACTTGCCGTTCATTACTACGTCAGTGTATTCTGGTACATCTTTCCTATAATCTGTGTCTGTAGGACGTCTGCTAGAATCTTAGTCAGATGTGTAGGTGCTTTATGCAGTCTCAAGTATTGCTCCAAATGGGATCAGTAATTTATCACAAGAAGCTGCGACCACACCTCTTCCTGGCAGTGAAGCAGTGGTCTGTGGGAGCCTTCCACCTCTCTGGTCCAGATACGTCGATCCTTCCCAATTCCTGAGATGTTCAAGAGGCCACAGGCAAAAAGAAAAAAAAAAAAAAAAAAAAAAAGTAAGAGTAAAAAGCTCTTGCATGTGATTTTGGGGTTTTGCAGCAGTCCCAAGATTCAAGTTTTCCCTTGTGCTGCATGCCTTTTTTGCACAGTGTCTCAGCCTTTGTGCTTGGAAAATAACTATTTATAAAATGTGTACATAATTTAATTTTTAGGTACACAATACATGATGTACTGTATTATATATGTTTTACACACATTTTTCTGTAAATGTGTGTGTGGAGGTAATATGTTATTTGAAGATTCTTCATATTCACCCGGAAGCCAGTGAAAACCCATCCTTCACTTCAGTGGTAAGTCTCCCCTGTGTCTTGACAGTCATACCTAGCTACAAACTTGGTATAGTAAATCCCATAGTTTGGTGGTCACTGGGGCCTAAAATTGCCAATACAAAGACAGTTTAAGGTTTGCATATTTTAAAAGTAAAGAAAACGTAAAACAAAGTCTGCAAAGTAATAGTACACAGCTCTTCTCTGATCAGCTGGCAGAGAAAGCCCCTGTGCTACCCTTAGTGTTTCTACTAGACAGGAACTGCATCTCTTTTCCTCACCAGTGGGGTACTGGGGGGTTGCACCAGGTTGTTCTGTGCTCTAGTTTCTGAAAGATCGTATCAAAAGGAAATATTTTATACAAGGGGTTCTACGTATGTTCCCTTCTTTAATCTCGAAAGTAAGAAAAGAAAACCCCTTTCTGACTCAAAGCAGAGATGCCTATGTAACTCCAGAGCTCGCTTTTGCACCTTGGCACTGAGCGAGCCCCTGTCCGGACAAGTTGGTACACATTCTCAAGCCCTATCATTGCTGAGTTGGCAGAAGAATGCTCTGAAAATTATCTGCAAGGAAATAACCTTCCCTCCCCTGCTATGCTTTCTCTTTAGTTGAAAAGTCTATTGCACAGATTTTGAACTCAACATGAGATGGACACCACTAGGAAAAGGTTCCAAAGGAAGATGCAGAACTATTTGTTGTTTGTGCACAGAGCTTTACTCTGAAAGCTCAAATCTTGGGCATGCTAGTGGCATGCCTACAGATAGAGCAAGATTTATTTCTGTCTGTATCTTACAATGTATTTGCATTTTTCACAAAACTACTTGAAGAACAATACCTTTGTAAGGATTATAGGCTGCTAGATCACTGTAGCAAGTAATACACCAATGAGTAGTTGATAAATGGCACCATATAATCCAAGTCTTGGCCCCTGAGAAGAAAAGAACCATCAGAGAGGTGGTTGAGCTGGGTTCCAGGCTTGGATAAAATATCACTGAAATCTTATGTTATCCAAAGGAGTCCCTGGCTTTCACATATGCTGGGCCACCCACATTCTTAAGTTCTCCCTTCTGTTTCTATAGAACTTACTCTGCGCTGCAAGGTATTCACAGAATTTTATTCATAATTTATGCACAAAACCCACAAATGGCTACTTCATCACAGATGCTTCCTAACTGGATTTTTTTTACTCCCATCACGTTGTGTTTTGATTTGACAGACAAACACTCAGGAGAATAACAGTCTACTCCATTATGTTGCAAGCAACCATTTCTGCTGTGTTAAGAGATGACACCATAGTAGAGGTTTGCAGGGAAAATCACTGGGATTCTGTTCTCCCGTGGTGGAGGCATCACGATGATGTTTCCGATGGGACTGATCCACATGGTTACTGGTTAAATTGATTCCTGATTTCTATCCTCTCTGTCTAGGCCACTGCATGAGTCATTATCAGAACATAGGGAAGGTAGTTGAATACAAAAAAAATCCTTTTGCTTCTGCTCACTATGGGTTTGGGAGATATTTTTTTTTGTCTTCTGTGAACCATTCTTTTCCCTGGTACTAGAGTCTGGTTCTAGTACTACAAATCGTACTGCTGGAAGGTTTATTGGTGAAAACAATGGCTCCTGAAAGGTAAGAAGCCATGTCTTGTTAGCTTGACTGCAACCTGCTCTGGGACCTTCCATGAGCCCTTCCACTTCTCTGAGCTCCTGCTGTTTCTGGTCACACTCTTTGCCTGTTTTGGAGGTGTTGAGCACAAGCTAATCTGACACAGCTGTATCCCTTACTATGTAAGCCTTGGATCCCTGTTGGGACCTCTGCTACAGCCTTTCATAAAGAAACATTTAATGTTCAAGTGTGGTTGGAGCAGACACGGGGCTGCATGGCAGTGCTTTGCCATATTTTTCAAGTGCAGTGCTGGGGAATGGGTAAGAAGAGCTGAGGTAAGTGAGCTGGTAACAAGCATCCTGTTAGTACCAGACACTGAACAAGCAGTTAATAAAAGAGTGCTCTTGTGGCACAGCTTATGGGCTGGTAGGAAGACCTGTGAACAAGAGAACGAAGTGAGGATGGCAGGGAAAAGGTAGGAACAGATGGGTTGGACAAGCAACTTGGAGCAGGACTGCAGAAGGTTGTGGAGACACATAACAGTAAGAGTTGATGCAATTTATGGGTCCAAGTCCCTGGTGTGTCCCCCGCAAAACCTTCTGGGGCCCAGGTTCCAGACAGGTGTGAATGCAGCTGTAGATGGATCAGACAAGATGCAATAAAGAGCGGAAAGGGGGCCGAAAGGCAAAATTTGAGTGCTGCATAAAGCTTTCCGGCATTCATGGTGCTTTCATAGCAGTCCTTGCTGCCTTTTGGTTCTTTACTGCTTTGTGCACCTCTTTTTCCTGTTGTAATTCTCCTGCCAGGTCACCAGATACCGTAAACGCAGCAGGAGAGCACATGCTAGACTGAGGTTTGCAATAGATGATAGCCATTATTGCTTGAGGACTACTAAAGCTTGTATCTCGCAATATGCACTATTCAAGGCGATTTATGATGAAGAAAAATAGATATGCGTTAAAGATTGAGCTGTGGACTGCTGCTTGAGCGGTGTCTTGGCTGAATCCTGTCCTGTCATTTTAAATACAGGGATACCACGGTTTAGAAACTGGTTTGGAAATTAAGTACGAGAGAGGGGCTTGGTCCTGTGGCAAAATCGGGGTAGTTTGCCTCTTTACCTCCATGGCTCTTTTGCATGTTGGCTTTATCTATTGTCTGGAAAAAAAGGTTATTTTGTTTGTCTGCTGTGGTTAGAGCTGGTCTACGCCACTCTCTTGCCTTATAAAGAGGCTGCAGCCGGCCTGTGACAGCGGCGTAGGCCCAGGCCCGCAGGGACGCTTGTGCCAGGCGGAGGACCCACAGCCCCCCCCACACCTCCACAGCCCCGCAGCTCCCCGGCCACAACTGCACTGCGTCCACCTCCACACACGCATAGAGAGTACAATTCGAGTAACATTATTTATTTTGGAGACCAGTCCAAAGGGCTGGCCTGGGTCCTGCTTGCAGCGGGGGATCCACGGCCTAGCGGTAGGGCGAGCGCTACGGCCCCAAGCTCCCCCCGCCCCTTCACCATTGCCAGGCGGCACAAGCGGTGTCTGGGGCTGAGGAGGGGAAGGGCGAGCAGGGGCTGAGGGTGGCGTGGGTCTGGCGGGGGTGTGGGCCAAGGGTGCGAGCATGTGGCGTTGGGCTTCATTTTTAAGCGATGTTTGGTCAGCGTTGGACTTCGTTTTTAAGTGACGTTTGGTCAGCGTGCCGCCATGCCAGTGAGAAGTGAGGGGGGTTGCTGCGGCTGAGAGGGGGTGTCAGACGCAGGCCAGTGCCCTATGTTCTTGGCTTAAATCCGTAACTCTGTCTGGGGTTATTTGTGCCAAAGCTGCCGTCTGAGATAACGGGATTTAGTCGTAATTTTTCCATGTACGTTTGTAGATGTTTTTACTAAACATAATGTGTCCTAAATACATAATTATTTAACAGCTTGAAATGCTTCCAAAGGAGCTATTCAAGTCTTTTCTGTAAATAACACACCTTTTAAAATTATATCAATATTTAATGTAATTTTGGGACTTCTCGTACATTTCCTTAAAAAAAAACAACACCCCCCATCAGCATTTACCTGAAAAATTAAAATAGTACTGTTTTCAGTTGTGCTAATTAACTTTTTTATATGTCCAATTATGTATTTGCTCATCTGAGATTTGGAGCGGGAGCTGTTTTCTAGCTTCCCTGGAAGTCTGAACAGTCCTCAGAGGAAGGAATAGCTCTGA
Organism: Platalea leucorodia; assembly: GCF_965183815.1. Lineage (NCBI taxonomy): Eukaryota > Metazoa > Chordata > Aves > Pelecaniformes > Threskiornithidae > Platalea > Platalea leucorodia. Next base: position 78,428,071 of record NC_138827.1, read on the forward strand.
GAAATATTTCAAACACGGGAGGATTGGAGGATCTGGGATATTTTACAGTTTTTCCTCTCAGTACGTGTACAATACCAAACACCAGTGAATGGGAATACAGCACAATTGTGGATGAGCTCCGACTTCAGGAGCAGAGTAAGGGAGGTGAACTGTCACCTCCCAGCATTAATCCTCTCACTGCCTTGTTTTCAGCCTCACTTAACACACGCCTCTTCCGCAGCTCTCCGAATTTCTTAGAAGGAAGGCCCTTTGCTCCTCCTGCCTCTTCGAACAAGAGCAACAGATGTTTCCTGTCTGTTTATTTGTGGGAGGCAGAAAGCTTTGGGGTAGAAATAGTCAAAACTTTGTTCTGTCCTGCTTATGAGAGAGACAGTGTGAAAAAACAACTGAGGACCCTGCTCTTGAATGCTGAACATGTAAAAAGGAGGCAAAGAGTTAACTGTGACCTGATGTCACTGTGAGGGACCTTCGCATCTGTGAATGTTAAATAAGGTAAAAGAGCTATTTGTGAATGTCTCTTGTCCAGTCAGCGCATAGGTTTTAAAATCCATGCAAGACTATTATCCCATCTATATAATTTCGTACAATAAAGCCTATACAACTAGGAAAAAAACCCTCATTCTCACTTTTATAAAAAATATAATTAAATATACAAATTCAGAAATAATTTACTGCTTACAAACAAGTTTTATGCTTTTGTTTTGGTAAGACTCACATCTACTTTTATGACAAAAGTGAGGGATTGCCACAGTAAAACTCAGTTCAGTGTTACGCTACAAAAACTGAGTCAAGTGAAACACTTATTATTTTGGGTAATGGTTATAAATTTTCTCCCAATATTCATGACTTTTTTCATACTTTACAAACAGGCTAGTTTTGAAATTCAGTACCAGATACTGTAAGAAGATTATATATTTCAGGACCAGAACATGTAAACAGCTGTAAAAGATTACAACAAAATTTTTAAAAATATTAATAAAGTTATGTAAGTTTTTTTTTAAAAAAAAAGACACCAAAAACTCCTAAACATTTGACATGTCAAATGTAAACAGTTTGCAATCTGAATGTTTAAAGACTGGTGTGTGCACACAAAATGTGATTTGTTTTTCAAGTGCACTGTTCAGTACATATTAGTGATCCCTGCAATTTAAAATGACATTTCTCTTTGAGTATATTTTAACCTGCACTTAATCTAAGGAACACTTGAAATAGCAATAGCCGAAAAAGACCACAGAGGCCAAAAGTTTTCTACTCTTTTCTTGCTTAGTTTGTATGTTCCGCAGCACAGTTTGTGATCTGTCAATTTAGTGTGCGCAGAAGATTTGTGCATAGCAGACAAGTGAAATGTGGTCCTGCAATCCCAAGACTTCAAAAACAGGCTGAGATACAGGCAGAATATTTGATGCTTATCGGGTAATGTGGGGCTTCACTATTTATAAAAAGAGCTCTTATATCCTTTGATATATATCCTTTGTATATGTAAACTTATTAAGGTAAAGAAATATGATTGCTTGTTATCTTAGATTCCTATTTCTTGGAGCATGAAAATTTTGCATGTTCTAAGGAAGACAAAGGTAGTGAAAGGGTCCAAGACGAGCTACAAGCAAGTATCTGAGCTAGGAGAACATGCTTTCCTGCTTCTCTTCAGCCAGGTAAGCATAAATACTTGCATGAAACTGTTTAACTATTTACTTCCATGTTCTTCTCTCTCATTCTTCTAATTTCAAGAGAGACTGCAGAAAGCATTCTAATGGCAGTCTTAAACATCTATCCAGTTACTTGGTTTTATCTCAGAGATTGTGATAGGATCTTGTCCCCCTTGATGTTCAGTGGATGCATAATTTCATTCAAGGTGTTAACCTGAGACAGCTGCTTTAATGAGAAGCATCCTCCACATTTGGGTCAGAAGCAGACTGCTTCTGTCAGTCATCTCTCTGTCTTAACATTTTATTTCTTTATCCCCCCCCTATTATTTCCCTCCCATTCTTTTTATCTCTCTGGAGTCTTTCTTCTGTCCTCTCTCACTGTTATAGAAAGTACAAAGTATACATTTTTAGCCTTTCTGTGCAATTTTTAGTTCTTAGACATTAAAAAATGTTTTTTAAAAAAATTAAAAATTTTAAAAAAATGTTATTTAGAAAAAAATTACTGATTTTTGCTAGACTCCTCTTGATACAATTTCTGCTGTTACTATCCAGAACTTCACCGAATTCAGGAGTAGTTGTCTCTTCCATTTTTAAAGGCTCTTGAACGCCCGAATATGACATGAACATGAGAGCGTATCTGAGAATGTCATGGTTCAAAATTTGTAGTTTACTGAAAACCCAACTATCATCTGTGAGAGACCAGAATGCATCTCAGGCTAAGCTTGGCTCTCCGAGTACTCAGCCATATGAAACGGCCATTAATTTGAATGTTGTGATCATCTGTGAAAAGAGAGATGGCTTTGACTGCCACAAACTTTATGGTTGGAAATTTGTTAAATAAATAAAGCTGCATAGAGGAACAGAGGAGTACTGTCTACAAAGGCAGCCTGAAAAAGCAAACTGTGAGCCACCAGCTTAGAAATCTGCTAATTACTGTTGCAGAATGGGACTATTTCTGAAACTCTGAAAGCACAATTAGAGGTACAGCAAGCAAATAATAGATTCAGTACTGCTTATGGAAATAATATATTGCTGAAATGGAGGCTTCTGTACCCACACAGAAGAGAATGAAAAATCAGGAAAATGCACAATGATAGCAAAACTCTTAATTTGGTTTTAAGGAAATCATAGGAGAATCCTAGTCTTCCCCGACAGAAAGAAGGGAAAAAAGCTCCAAGAATTCTATACAATTATTAAGAAAGAGAAAGGAAGTTGAAAGGAAAGTACTTTTCTGTATAATTTTGAATTCCTTATATAAGAGGGTTTTTTGGTTTGGTTTTTTTTGTGGTGTTGGTTTTTTTTTTCCTCCCCCATGCTGTCTCTATGTTAGATTCAATTATGTTCTGACTTCCTTACACTCAGTTTGGCCTTGCTGGAAAGAGGTTAAATGGCACGGTCAGCCCACACATCTATTATGGAGATTCAGTTAGACAGGAGTGGAGACAAACAGCAAAAATCTTCTGACTAAACATTTTTTTAGGACATATCAGAATAGACTTCGAAAGAAAAGGTGGAGCTACCTGAGAAACAGTGTTCCTTCTGAGAACACTGATGGGGGGAATGCTTATAAAATATAATGAGAGAAAAAACGTAGCAGCTTTGTCTCTGGCAGGGAAAATGGGGAAAAGAAGCTGATAGAAACAATTTGCTAGATGAAATAAAAAAAATATTTGGCAAAGAAGCAGAGGAACACAGATTCTGAAAGAACCCTCAAGCAGCTTACTATCCTTAGAGGCCAATTAAACCTGAATCAGTCAGGAAAGACAGAAAGAGCCCTCCTCAGGCTTAATGAAAATTTATATCAGGCAAAATAAAGCCCTGAGATTATTGGCATATAAGGCATAGAATGCTAAGAGAAACAAGCTAGCTTGGCTATTAATGATACCAGGATGGTATTTACATTTAAAACAAAATATATTTGTAAGGTCTTTGAAGGTTTTCTGTGTCCATCTGTATATTAACAAAAAATCAGCTCCAGCTGACAAAATAATGTATGTAATGAAGCAAATATGCCCCCAGGTTCCAGCTGCCCAAATCACCATTTGAAGCCATCTGAGTAAGAAAAAAATTAGAAAATCTCTTCAGAAAAATGCCAGCTAGCCCAGAGATGAAGTCTTTTAAATACTTCTAAACACCTTACTTGGCAACTTGTAATAGCAATCACTATGCTTTTAAAGACTGGTCAGCTTTTGCTTTTGGATACATTGCTTTGCAAGAGCTTGCTGAAGCATCTCTGTTAAACTTCATTGTTGTACAGTATATTAGAAGGATATAATCATCACTGTAAACCTAGCTTATAGTAAGGGCACCAGTTACTCTAAATGGTAAAAAGAAGATAGACAAAGTTATGCCTCTCGCCCTGTGTCCCCATACCTTGGGCTTCCTGCAGCTATTTTAAGAGTGTGGCAATTGAAGGCTATTTTACTAGCATACCAATTTCCATAAAAAGAAGAAGTTTGAGTAGGAAAGTCATGTTTTCATTTTCCCTATAAATCTCCCTAAAGAGTCAAATAGAAAAATAAATTGGACAGATTTGTAACGCAGGGTTAAAATCAATACTTTTCAAATTCCTACTTTTCAGACATATAATTTTAGCATCTTCAAATGAAGCAGATACCAAAACCCATGTGACTGCCATCTTAGCTGTTGTGAAAGTCGCTTGTAGTCTAGGTTGGTAGACACTACTGGCTCTCTTCTTTCACAAGGTACTCATGTGAAGTTTCAAATGGACTCTGAGTTTAGAAAGGTTAAGAGGCAGAATCTGAAACCCCCAAATTACAAAAAGTAAAAGGAACCAAGGAATAATTTATCCTTGATCTAGAAATAAATATCCAAATTAGATTCCATATCTCATTGATTAGCTTCCTTAGGTGCAGGGAAAAGCCTCTGGATATGGGCTCAGTAGAGAAGATGAGTCCTCATCCACAGGAATTTTTTTTTTTGTGGTTTGCATAGGATTTCCCATATTTGCTCATTGTTTCTTTCAGAATTCAATTGCAAAATTTTGAAACACCTCTGAACCAATTCCTGCATGCTTTAAGGTAATCCATCTTATCGCTGTTTTTCTACAGCTATCTGTTGGAGTACTTCCTATGGATGTACAATGCTCTAATTACTTTCCATGCGGTACAGTTCCTGATGCCCTTAGAAGTAATATATAATTTAAAAACTATTTTTAAAGATTGAGAATGTGGATATATATCACTGTATACCAGTAAAAAATTCAAAATTGGAATGAATGTCATTTGTTGCTCTATTTGTCTATAGTAAAAAATGCTATTCCAATCCTTTTTGCTTTATTGATAAGGACTCTGAACTACATGAAAGTTCAGATGCAGGCCCAGGCACGCTTTAGCCTCTTATTATGATGATAATCATATTATATGATATTATATATATTATTATGTATTTTTATCTATTATATATTATATATATTATATACTATATATTATTTTGTATTATTGATAATTATATATTTTATACATTTTTATATATTTTATATACATTTTATGTATATATTTTATATATTTTATAATAATTATAATAGTATAATATTTATATTTTCTATATTTTATGAGTGTAACTATTATGTATTATTAATAATTATACTAACATTCTATTATTATATTATTATATTATATATTATATATTATATGTTATATGATAATATTATTATTATGATTTGATGATCACCAAAACCTTGTTGTTCCTGATAAGCAAGGCTGTTTCTCAAACTGTCTTAAGGCTTTATAGAGAACACTGAATCAGCTTTCTCCTTTTAGCAGCTGCCTTGCTATATGTAAATACCTCCAATAAGGTGCAAGTCAATGTTAACACTTATGGATATTTTACTTTCAGCCCCAAGTGCTTCCGTGTGTAGGAATTTGACAAAGTACATTAGTCCTGTAATAAGGTATATCAGCTAATGACTTTGTAATATCAACTGTATATGTCCTGTCACGAAACAGACAGAACACACAGAATATAAATTGACTCTTCATATGTGAACAGCTGGAATGCAAGGGGGGTTTAAATGTATGCTACCATGTTATTCTGGTCTCTGTACAGTCATTGTAGACCTCTTATTGCTGAGAGGTTTCTTTCAGAAGTGTAAGTATTCTCCCCCCACCATCTCCCACATTCACATTTTAGAACCTCAATTATTTCCCTGCGTTTGACTTACTGACAGATTCTACTTGATGTTCTTTCCAACTCAAACAGTTACAATGGCTGGCCACACGCAGTGCCTGAGGATGTGAAAATGTATATTGAAAAGCAGCAAAGTAAAGCAATCTTCTTGAAGAATTAATGGCAGCAAGAACTTACTTACCCTTCCCCTAATAGGTGGGAACCAAGGATGGAGCTGAAGAATAAGTACTCATTCTGTGTGCTGTATCTGATTATCAGTATAAACCACAGTGTCTGGGAACAGAAGTGGATGACAAGAAGACACATATGAAATTCTCACAATACTTTTTTGTTTAGTTTAGTGAAATCAAAATAAGACTTTTTTTTCTTTTCATAAAGAAACTGTAGGGTTTTTCCCTTGACTTTGTTCTCATGATGACCAGTAACACATGGCAACAGTACTAAGGCTGTATCTGCTATAATATGATGTTATAAATATACCAAGGCAGCAATTTTCCCATAGGACTAGAATAAGGAAGTGTGTATCCATATATATATGAAAACTGTAGATCAAGTATATATATAAAACTTGGGTGGCAAGGACTAATTTTGTTTCCTAAGATATAAATTTGAAAGGGCAATGGTAAAGACCTGTTTATAGTTTATTTTTATGTTCTCATTAGAAGTAAAATACCAAGTGGTTGCAAAATACAAAATATTCAGATCCAGAACAGATCATTATTTTTATCTTATTCACCCCTCCAGCATTCCCATGCTTGAATTCAAAGGAAGAAGATCCCAGTCTGGGTCTTGTTTGTTTTACTCTGCAATCTAAATGGGTCACCTTTCTCTTAGGCCTCATCACGGAGTTGCATAAAGAGCATGACACGAAATTGCTTGGGAAAAGGGAAGATGCAGAGGAAGACAGTAAGTACTTAGTAAGGGGAGGCAAGGGTTAAGGCCTGGGACCACAGAACAGCTGGAATATGTTAGTTTTACAGGAAGGCAGCCCGGAGAGGGAGTGTGAACTGCCAGCAGGTGGCTGGGAATGGCTGAATAACTCAGTGGTGGGACTGGAAGAGAGCTCTGCCTCTTACTGTGATGACTCGACTAATTTCAGCAAAAGCCTGTTTTTCTTTATAACAGCAGACCTTTGTCAAAGCCCATTAAAGTAAATTTAGCATTTCCTTTAAATATAATAGGTTCTGGATCTAGGCCCCTGCTTGTTTTGACACTTTTTGTTTGCTGTATCTCTTAAAGCTTTACTTTATTCTTTCTCTGGTGAGGGAAAGAGGGCTGGTTGACTGCTAGACAGGCTTCAAAGTGTAAGACACTGATGTGTCCCTTGGAGAGACTGCCTCCAAGTCAAGCAGGCACTGTTTTGTTAAGAGAAGCTGCAAGCAGACAAGTGTTGGGAAGAAAGGTCTGCTGGGGTTTCTCTCCCTTCTGCAGTAAGGAAAGCTATGCTGACAGAGACAGCTGCTGTTATCACAGTGATGCTTTGCTGTGGTTTGCAGTACTGGTTTATGTTCTCTAGAAGTCCCGGTCATAAAGTGGGCTTTGCTCTGGGTGGCACTATACAAACACAAGAGGCTGTCCCTGGCCCAAAGACCTTGCAGTGTAGGTGTAAAATGAGAGGTGACAGCAGGTGGACATGGAGACAGGGAAGCAGAAGGAGCCAATGACAGTGTGGGTCCAGGAGCACAGCACAGCAGTTTTCTCAGCGTTTAATTGGCACAGTGGTAAAAGAGAGTTTGAAGGAGGGATTTGAAGATAACAGGATCCTGCACAGTTATTTCTGAAAAGCTCCTTCCAAGTGCGAAGGGCAGTGTAGGGTAAAGTGTATGTGTTCTTATTTGACAGTCTAACAAGGTAGCATTTGGCAGGATTGGAAGAAACAATACTAGAATAACGAAGATGTGAGATGATGAGAGCTTGGAGAAGACTTCTATCTATATGTATGGGTGGGAAAACTTTACCTCATGCACTAAGCAGCAAGGCTCTGTAATAGTTATATATAGCTATTAGGAGAGGACCTATAGAGAAGTCGAAGTTGAAGATGATGTCTGGATTATGTGTTTGAACGATTGGCAGGATGGCCATATTATCCACTGTGGCTATGACAGGAGACCTTGTGCAAGGTTAACTTGGACAGAGAGAAGGGTGGGGAAGAGTAATAGCTCTATTTCAGCTAGTGATCCAGAGGGAGCTGTCAGAGAGTGGACGAGAACGTATGTACAGACAGATGCAGGTGTTGAGGAACTGAGGTATTTTGTGTTGGCGTGTGTGCACTAGAGGGGTTTGTGTTTGAATTCAAAAGAGGTAATGATTGGGGCAGGGGGGGAAGACTAACCAAGGACAGAGGCCCAAAGTAGTTGCTGTGTAGGTGTAAGATTAGAGACTTCAGGTGTGGACAGGGGAGCACAAGGAAACAAGATACCTGATAGAGAGCTGGCAGGCTGGAGGGCACAACCACAGGGATTTCTCCATAGAGCCCCTGCAAAGGCAAGCAGATATTAGAAATAAAATAAAATGTTAAATCTCAGGTCAAGAAAGAACAGGGAGGGCATCAAGAAGAGTGTTGCTGACTGTTGAGGCCAACACAGTGAGTCGGGGCTGGTGTACCTCAGAAAAATTTCAGGCAGAAAACCAGCTTTAGAACGTACATACCAACATCACATGAAAGTGAACATACTGAGGGTCGGTGGTAGTTAGGAAAACATTCAACAGAGATTATGAGAGGGTTTTTTAAAGATAGATCTTAAAATTTGAAGGCACAAACTGCAGCCAGAAATCCAATTCCCTCATAACCGAAACACAGGTCACTAATGTAGTCTTCTGTATTTCTTTACATGGTTGTATCCTTGTTGTTATATTTTGCCATGTCTTTGATACTTTCCCAGAGTAGTATGTAAAATGTTCAGATTTGTACTGAGGCTCAGCATTTATGAATCTTGGTGTTTTGCTGATAATAAACCCACTTTTTTTCCAGCTTTATATTCTTGTAAGTGGACAAAAGAACTGACATCTGAGAATTTATAAGTGTTTAATAGAAAATACAGTTAAGAATTGATACTTATTTTCACTACAACTAGCCAAAATTTTTGTTCCAAGGTATGTTCCATTGAAACTATGGCACTGTACTCCAATGAAACTATACTAATCCAGTAGATGCGCTGGCTATCTAATATTTTAAGAAAAGATTCAGTACAGATTGCTTTCTAAGAAAAAAAAAAAAACAGTGAGAAAATAATTTTGGCAAGTGCAAAATGATAAGTTGCTTGGCATTTCTGATCAAGCAAAATACTGCTTTAAACTCATGTATAGATAATGAACTGGCAGTCTGCATAGGAGCTTTCATGACAGTAAGATAATAAACACTGACATGGATAAATTGTCATGAGTTGAACAAAAAAAAACCCTGTCAAATTATCATTTTGATGAGAATGGTGCATTTGGTTATAATGAAAACAAATGTGCTGGTGGCTCCTTGCAGCAGTAATTTTGCTGTCCAGGATGACAGAGTTAGTTCTGAGAAACTTTTTAATTGTTTTATCCACATAATGGCATACTGATCACTTTCATGTCACTGGGCAAGGAAATAATCTTAACAACAAAAGCTAGATTTCATACCAGAGGTACCACTTTTATCTTTAATTCTTTATTTGTGGCAGCACAAATGAAAATAATTGTATAGCATGATGACTGGCACAGTGGGATCCATATTGCTCATGTGTTTGAGCTGGATAGGAGCCAATACAGAGAATATGTACATACACATGAGTTGGGTTTAATATGAAAATATTTGCAGGAGCGCTGATAGCGTGGCTATCTAAAATATTTCCCCTGAACAGTTCAGAGGGTCTACAAAAGATAACTGGTTTCACTGTAGTTCACCAGGATTCCCCCCCAACGTCTCAGCAGATGCTTGTTGCATTATTAACTGCCACCTATCTTCCCGAGCATTATGGATGAGTCAGAGCTTCATTCCCAAATTTATCAATCTCCCGGAGTCACTTGGGTGGGGAGTCAAAGTGGCTGGATAATGGAGCCACATCAACACTTTGGGTGTTGTTGGCAACAGAAACAGATCTGCTTGAATCATTGTTTGATAGCTTGATTAGATCTGGTTAAACCTTTACTTTAGGGTTTCACTGGGCATCCATAAACTCAGTGCATGAAACATGAAAACAGACAATGTCTGTTTGTTTATCTCAGGTTTTCTGAGCAGTACTATGTCAAATAAAAAGCAGTGACTTGAAGTGTGTAGCCTATTGATCACACACCTGAACTGAATCTGTCACGTTTTTATCATAGTTAAAAAGCTGAAAGTTACAGACGGACGTACAGATCATAAAGATAATAAGAATCAAATTATCTAGTTTCAAAAACCTAAAAATCAAGGAAGCTAAGAGGCATGATTTTTTTTATACCATGTATACTCATTTGGAAAACACAGGAAAATATTTTTGGATTATATAGTAAGAGAATGTATACATTTTGATACCTTGTTTCACTAAAAATTTCAGATATTTTTCTCAAAACCACAGGTGATTATACTTTTTTGGTTTAATTTAGAAAAATGTGTTTTGTTTATGCCATACCTGTCTTTGTTTTTAGTAATATCAGAAGCTGAAGAGACTGACCAATTTCTTTGTCCTTTAAAATGTTACATTGCTACTGAAACTTTCCAATACTCAACATTTCACTGATCCCCTTTTCTCTGCCATCTGTCTGATCTGGCCTCTTTCCAAATAATACTGCTTTCCCAATGGATATGGTTGTCCTGGTACAAGAGTTTTCAGTCAGGGTAAGGAAAATTCACATTATGTTCAGTTGTTTCTTTGATAGTGCATATAAATATTGAATGGCCACGTACACTTACAGTTTGTAGATTTTGAGATGCACACCAAAAAACCTCTGTTTTTCAGAAACTCTGACTTGTGCTCTGCTTTGTTGAAAACCTGATGCTCACTGTTAAAAATATTTGTGTTTTCTGTCATTATGTTCTGTGTTAGTTTGTTTATTTTGACAATTTCTTACGGTATCTGTATAATCTTCAGGAATGGATGTTTTGAAATCTGGTTGGCTGGTTAGAAAAAATGTCAAGTTCCAGATTATACACAGCATTGCAGAAGTGTTAATTCAACATTTTGGAAACAGCTGTCTTATCTTAAAAGTTCAACATGAAATGTCTTAGGAAAGACAGCATATTTTAGAAGCTGAGCATTTGGACATGTGCCATTTAATGGACTGTCAAGTTGGGCACAAAATCACTGATCTCTTCTTGACCAGTATCTTAAGAATTTTAGATTTATTTAAATTATATATTGTGGTCATATATTGCTTTAGATATTGCATCATATCTAAGGACATTGACAGAGAAATTACATCCCATAGATCTAAGAAAATGCAATGCATCATTAAAAATACATATGAAAAAGCATTGTATTTTTATGTGCACAAGTGCATTAACTGTTGAAAGGTGGAGAGGTCTCATTTCCCCTTCTTCCTTTATGCTAGACTCACTTTCATGCTAGTAATTAAATAGTGCGTTTTATAGTGAGCAATTGTAATAAAAACTCATCAGACACTGACAACTTCCTTTAAGAGGAGCGTATTACATTATACTCTGAACTATGTAGATCATCTCTGAACAGTGATAGAATTTCTTGTCGAACAATTAACTCTGTGTATCCCAGAATATCTCACACACAATCTTTCTCTCTCTTTTTTTTTTTTTTAAATTTTTTTTTTGCTATTGTACACACTCTCACATTTAAGAGAGAACACTACTCTTTTTTTCTTTAAGAGATGGATGTTTTAGGTTATCTGTATCTATCTAGCTAACCTTTGGCTCTCGGGATCAATCGCTGTGTCAGAGTCACTTCCAAAATCTTGACTCGGAGCTTGAAACAACTGTCTTCTCAGGCAGCCAGCTCCAGGGTTAACTCTGAATCCTGTGCGTGCTGGGACAAGACATTGGGAGTTCAGTCAATGGTTTGAGGATACACATGGAGGGTAACTCAAAGGTGTCAGCACTATTTAAGTCTTCCCTAGGCCATAACTTGAAGACTTGTATTTCATTTACACAAAGGCCCTTTTCCAGTGCCCTGGCAGTACAAAAAATGTTGCATTTGCTTAGCCTGTTCTGAACTGGAAGTGCGGGAGTAGTGCATGTAAGCGCACGTTCGTCTTTTGACCTGTGCTGATATACTGAACTAATGGTTGGTAAGTGGCAAAAGGAGAGCCAGGAGTGGCTGAAATCAAGGCAGCTGCAGACAACAATTTCACTCCAAAGGCAGATATGATTGATAAAACTTGTATGTTAAATAGTGTCCTACCGAGTCTCTACCTTGATAATTTAAAGAGATCTGCCAGGAGAAATAGAAAATATAATTCATTTTCTGTTTTTCAGCTGGAATTCCAGAAGGTATATTTCCTGCGCTGGTGTAAGTTTCTATAACAAGAAAGTTCCTCCTCTTTTGGTGGTGAATGTGTTCAGTACAAAAAGCAATTTACAGTTTATTATTTTTTCCAATGTTGCTGTGAGTTATTAATACACTATCTGAAAGATTTTTTTTTTTTTTCTTTTTCCCCAGTGATCAGCATTCAATGTAACCTGCTGGAACTGTATCTGGATTCCATTTTGTGCAATTATGATATTGGTTTACTCTATTTTCTTTACTAAACAGACACTCAGCACCTAACTTGTAGTGCAGGGTGTAGCTTTACAACCAGATGATATTTATTACTCTGGAAAGCTGTTTGGAAAAAAAACCCAGGCTCTAACTTGCATGAAAATGAACATATTCTCATGTAAATTCCTCAAGAGGAAGCTGGCAGAATTAACAAGTATGAAAACAGGGAGTCTGCTCACTTCACCAAAGTTTGCCCAAAGGCTGGGAAGCAGCTGAATTACTGGGTAATATTAATATCTTGTTTTTACTGTGAAACAGATGTATGCTGCCAGATCTTTTTCCTGTGGAGAAAAAAAAACAAAAAAACAAAAAAACAAACAACAACAAAAAACCCTTAACATGTTATATATGTTAGATATAAATAGAGTGTGATCAGTTCCAAACTTCAGCTCACAACTTTGCCATCAATTCCTGTGAAATGAGAATCAGGCCTTGTATTTAATATGAGATTCACTGTTATTTAATTACATGAATGTGGTCAGAAAACAGTCTTACTGACCCGAACGTGGAAACAGAATAGGATTGTGATGTTAAGCATATTGTTTTGTTGCAAGCAGTGTTTTTTGGATTAGCACTGTTGACCCTGAGTGTTCTTGTAGACACATAACATGGTTGCCAAAAATAGGCTTATGCATGGAATTTATTTGAAAATGTTTTGGTCTTTTTCAGGAGATTTGGATAGAGATATTTGGAGAGGGGGAAATCTGGTTCACAGTACTTCTAACAAATGTAAAATGTTTACCAATGCTAGTTGCTTTTGTAGACTTTTAGTTTCCAAATTAATCTGAGAAGTGGTTAGTCTGTAGCATTGGACTTATCTCATTGTTCTGTTGTTTCTGGCAGTGCTTGGACCATCATCATGCCAAATCCCAAGGGGAAGTGGTGGCTGGAGGACAATTACTGCCAACGATTCCCATCTTACTGCCTCTGCAAACCTGGGTGAATATGCTTGCTCCATGAAGAGTCTGTGTGTGAGGAACTACCCTTTGCACGTAGGGTGTTCTTGTAGTAGAAGATATGCTGCACGGCAGCTATAATAATAGCCTCAAAACTATAGTCTGAATGGTCTTGTTTCCCTGTTCTTTTCCTTCCCATGCCAGCATCACTGCTGTTGAAGCTCTGTAGAGCACAGCAGTAGCATGACCCACAATAGTGGGTAGCTCTGCCTCCTGTGTTCCTTGTTGCACCTCCACGGCAGAGCTCAGAACCAGTTCATCAGTCTGAGGTGCCGCAGCAAAGCTGGCGTACCTCCCAAAATCTGACCACACAACTGATCCCATGCCAAATGCTGTACCTTTCACATACGAATGGCCCCTTCAAAGTCAGCAGGACCACTCAGAAAGGCTAAAGCTCAGCATATGGGTCAGCATTTTTAGTATATGTCTTCCCCTTTTGAAAACGGCTATGCTGATCTTGAAATGCTGTAAGAGAAGCCCCTCCCACACCCAGAGCCACCCACAAAAATATTCTGAATAGCAAGGGCAGCAGAACATGTCAGTCATGCTACCCTTGCGCTACCCAGACATCTGTGAAAATTTCATGCTTCTGTGAGCAGATTCTCCAAAGGGATGAATTTGGCTGTAAGTCTTTCAGGGAATACTTCAATTTTCCCTTCCTGTGCCTTTTTGTTGTATGTTTTCAATTGTCCTTGGTATAAAAAAGAAAAAAGAAAGGCACAAATTAAATAAAATGTATAAACAACAGGAGGGGGCAGGCTTAAACTGACAAAACTGATTTTCTTAATCAGACTAGCTGTAAACCTGGAAATGCCGTTCTCTACTCCTAGTGTGTGCAGGAAATGCAGCACATATGGCACATCGAATCACCTGGAGCTAGGCCTCTTTGTTGCACCTTGGCATAGGAGAGCAGGAACAAAGCAGAGATGCAGATTTTAACCCTCAGTTGTCTGGTGTCTGGTAAGGATCAGCTTAAGCCTATTCTTATACTTGGCTTCCAGATCACAAATATAAGATGTTAAAAATAGCATCATTACTGAATGATCTCTTCTGTACTTAAATGTGGATAGCAGTATATTTTTGTTGATTGAAAACTTTCAATATCATTTATCATTCTTTCTAGTGTTTAAGAAATACATATGAATGTAATTGTACCTTTTCTTATAGAAAAAGTTGAATTTTATTTTAATGACACTTCATTTATGATGCTCTTAACAAAAGCTGTTTCTGATATTATGTTTTTAAGTGAGCCTCTCAGTGTGCCTTACAATCATTAATGAATCAGACTTAGATAAAGACAGTGTAGGTATGGCAGCATATCATTATACAGGGGAGTAGAGTGAAGCATGAGGATGTAAATATTTACTACATCTTGCACGATGCTGAGGAAAAGATAGCTCTAAGGGTAGGATGATGGTTTATACTGTTCATAGTGTACTCATCATAAAAAAGATCTTTGAAAAGTTCAAACCATTCCTAACTTTTGCTCAACGTTGGCAAACATTCTTGTCAGGATAAAAAGGAAAGGAAATTTAAAAAAAGTCAGAGCATCTGATACTGAGTTTGGCCGCAGTTCTTTTTTTTTTTTTTTTTAAAGCTGAATTGCTCTGTTTTCAGAAATTAAAACCAAAAAGGTTTCTGCTTTTTTTTTTTTTTTTTTTTTTTTTTCTTCTTCCCCCACGGTATTTTTCATTTGTTTGGAAAAAGAAGGAGGATAAAATTCTTCAGAATGAAAGAAAATACTTTCAGGTTGATGCCAATCCATGGTTTTTTTTATACAAGAGATCCTCCTCAAACCCCAAATGCTGCTTCTTCTGCCTCCCTCCCTGCTCCAGAAATTTGTTTCATTTATTCAGCTTACTCTACCACAGGTCTCATTGATACCACTAAGTATGTGCCCTGACTTGTCATAGTAATGCATGTGCATTTCTCGCCAGTTTTTCTGTCAAGATTTATATGTTTTTCTGTATTTCATGCACTTCTAGAACAAAATGTATATTGATTATTATACATCAAGCTCTGAAGAGCAAAGCAATTTGTATTTGTTTATTTTACAGGGATGTCATCACTATCACAGGCTGATAATGCGCAGCTATATAATTAACTGGAATCTTACATTTTGAAATATAGAAGTGTAAAATTTCAAACTTATGGGAATAATTATATGTATTTTTAGAAATTGAAATGAGCTTATGCAGAGATTTCAAAGTAGACCTAGAAGAAGGAATTGAAAATGTCCAACAAAGTGTATGCATTCAGAAGTTTTAAGAATGCTTTTTATACTTAAAAGACGACAATTCCTTAGAGCCCTAGAAAAAGGGGAAGCTGTTAAACAGTGGGACTTTGCTTCTGCGCTGGTATTTTCTCAGTTTAATGAAATTTTTGAAATGTTGCTGTATATTGAGGTAGTGTAATCAATGTAATATTTAATCTGCATACAAAAGTAAATACAATTTTACATCTTTTACATTTAAAAAAAAGCAGTGGGCTAAGAACATAGTGCAGCCTATGCTGTATGAATTGCCAGAAAAACAATGTGTATGTTCAGTTGAGACAAGGAAAGCCAGGATGTGTTGGCTGTAATTAGCAGTTATTGGAGAGAAGGACTCTACTTTTGAAAATGGCTTTTTTGCAGCAGTTGAAATTTGATTAATCAAAACTGTCCCATAATCATATTGTTGCTACAGTCTGTTTTCAAAAAAATAGCTTTAGTACAGTGAAATTGATTTCAAAATTATCAGGAAAGAAGAACATGTAGCTATAAGCAAGTGAGTCAAGCTGTCTCTGCCTGTGTAGACTGATCTTAACAGACACAAGTTCTTCTGAGCTCTGGACAGAAGGCAACTTCAGTCCAAGCGCTCCACAGCTGTTTTAGTGCTTTTTTTGTCCTGAGCTAATATACACTATGACAATATGGGGTTTTTGGACCAAAGCTGACTTGCATTTGACTGCCCTGAAGCAGAGAGCAGAAGAACTTGTATCTGGAAATCAAACACAGTTGGATTTTCAGTGAAGGTGTTTCAGTGAACACTTAAATTCTTGAGTCTGACCCTAACTGCTGTGGTCTCACTTTTGTGTCTGCACTGAGCTTGTGACCTGGTGCCAAGTAATCCTCTCT
The DNA here is from genome assembly GCF_965183815.1 of Platalea leucorodia. Classification (NCBI taxonomy): domain Eukaryota; kingdom Metazoa; phylum Chordata; class Aves; order Pelecaniformes; family Threskiornithidae; genus Platalea; species Platalea leucorodia. Next base: position 78,444,620 of record NC_138827.1, read on the forward strand.
TTGGCAGGATAAAGTCACTACATTATCAGGTTTGCATTCTATAGCACTCACCTTTTTTACCTTTTTTACCTTTTTTTTTTTTTTTTTTTTTTATTGCTATTAGATTTTAATTTTGTAAATGTGTTGTGGACTGCCTGGATTAGGAAAATGAATTTTGAGTTTTGATAGATTAATGGAAGAAAAGTTATTGAAGGACAACTGATTTCTTGAAATTTCCCACCTGAAATTGCAGGAAGAGAGTGGGGGAAAGATTCTCAGAGAGGGCACTCTCTGAAGGGGCTAAGTATTGGACAAATATGTGACTTCAAATGCCTGCAAAGTCCTGACTGAGTGCCCTAGTTTTTATATGATAGAGGGTACAAGGAGCAGGTTGCCAATACTAATGCTATTTTACAAATGGCACCAAAGCCAAAATTTTGTAGCTAGCCCAAACTGTTTACTAAGTGGGTAGTTATTTTGGGGTTGTCTCAATCTGCATTTTTTAGCAAACACACCTATTTCTTGGGTAAAAAAAAAAAAAGCATTTTCCAGTGTTAGTCGCACATGAATGAAGCCACTGACAGTGACTGAAGTCACTTCTGCTGAAGTCACCAAAATTAAACATTTTATTGGTGAAAGAGGATAGAAGAAGCTTTGATGTCTCAAACTATACTGCTGTTCCCTAAAGCTTTTCACACCAGCTACTGACCTTCTCACTTGGAGAAAATTGTGATTGGGAGTCAGAGAGGAAAGGTGTTCAGTGAAGTTCAGTGCATGAGGGAAGAGTTTCATGGGCGCTGGAAGGCAAACACAGGAAAGTAAACACAACCCACTGGATTGCAACAGGTTAGTAAATAGAAATGCTGTAACGTTTCCATAGAGCTCTTTCTGTAGAGGCAACTATTACATGCCATGTATCATGTTGGTTTATTATTATATTTTACTAAGTTAAATGCCTTTCTTCCTTTTTAGCTTGCTTAACTTACGGAAGTTGTTTGAAGTTGGTGAAAAATAACACTGAGGGACATCAAAGTTTCAAAAAAATGTGGAAAAGAGGTGTTACAATTGAGGTAAATCAGTCATTAGCAGGGTGTGTTGGGATCTAGTGTTTTTGGCTTCCAGTGTGCATTCAGGACACCATCTTGTGGCCTAGGTCTCCTGTAATGGATTAAAGTTGTAAACCATACTTGTACCTCGCAACAGTGCTGGGAATTGAGACACCTCTAACTCCCAGGAACTTTGTGGCAAAGCTCCCACTGAACTTAGCAGGAGGGAGAGGAAGGCTCAATTACTAGCTTTTGTCAAGCCCAATGAGGTACTGATGAAATGGTCTGTGTCAGTCTGAATTGCTTTCGTTTGTTACACATGGAGTTATCCCTGAGCAGAGGAGAGGGAACATAAATGAAGTAGTCATTTAACATCAAAATGCTGAAATTTAGGCAGCCCATTGTAAGTCCAAAACAGGCCTTTTGCTAGGGCATTGACATACTAACTTTTCTTCCTTTCAGCTTCTCCTTTTTAGCTTTCTGTTGTATTTTTTTAACCCGTGCAAAATTGTCAAAATGTAAACACCTTTCTATTGGCAAGATACACTAATGTCAGTAGTAAAAGAAGTGTTGACATGAAAGGCTAAATTACTGTGGACAAGCATTTCTGAACTATTCTAAATTATTTCTTTTCTGACTATTCACAGGTATGGGCTGGCAGATAAATTCCACTCATTCACTTCCACAGACAGCAACTTCGTAGCTCTTTTGCAGAGAAGTTGAGAGGAGAGCACCATATTTTGCTGTCTGCTCTCACTATCTTAGAAGTATTTAATTTTAAGTGTCTTGTTTGAGAGTTCTGTAAAATGGAGAAAAATTTTCTTAAAACCAGAATTGTTCCTCAAGGAGAAGCCTAGTGCAGCTTTCTAACATTGTCCTACTTGGCAAATTTCTTGTGACTATCTCTGTGTAAGATGACAGAGGAGGACAAATGAAGGAGGTGAGGGTAAAAGACTGATAACCCGAATAATGCCAGCACGCCTACTTCCACCTATACCAGACTATGCCATGCATTAATAACTTGGGCTTGTCTTCTTGTTAAAAAAAAAAAAAAAAATACAGACTTTTCTGTTCTTACGCAGTTAACTTACAGGACTGGTAGGTTGACTGGGAGGCCAGTCAAGCTAATATACATGTGTGCATACTGTTTTTATATGTGATGAGGAGTACAGTGCTTAGTTTTGCTTTTTCTGAAAGATGAAAAATATTTTTGGCTTTTTTATATTTTCATTTAACAACAAAATCTTCATTTGGTTTTCTCAGTATGGTTAGCTCATATGTGACACTTTACTCACTCCTGTACCATCACTGTGTCTCTTTATTCTAGTGAACCCTTTCACCGATTTTAGCGAGGCTACTTTCAATGCTTGATCATATGTGAATTAACACAACAGCCTACAGCCTATTTTGATTCCTTTTCTTCTGTGGATTTTTGCCTATGCAACTTGTAATAATTCCTATGAAGCTGTTACAATCTGTTCTATCAAAATTACTTACAAATCCTGTTGTTCAGGGATCATTGAAATGATAGATTGCTATGTTCTCTCTTGCTAATGTGTGCTTAGGGAGTCCTTCATTTACACGATAGATTTATTCAATTTTTGGTGAAATGTGATTATTACTCTTGCACAGAAGACACATGCTCGATCTAGATATGGCTTGCTTATTTTTTAAACAAACTGTATAAAAATATCCTTCTGAGAGTGGTGACACGGATTAGGGAGTCAATCCACAGAACTCTTCTTTTAACCTTACAAACTAATTGCCTTTACCTTGCCATTTGAAGGACTGATGATTTCACATAACACTGGACTGTTAGGAAGGTCTGGCAAGAAGTCCAACTGCCACAGAGGCAGATTGAGGCATGACTGATGGCTCAGGGTGACTGGAAATCATGGGAAGCTGACTGGGAACTAAGCTCTGGGTCTACATAAGTGAATTCCTCTCTTCACCAGCTCAGCTGTGCTCGTTACATTCCCAGCTATGTGGCAGGAGATGTGTGGTTAGAATGGTTGTGGATCTGTGTATGAGAAGATTTTAAGCATGCCAATGTTTGAAAGTACCAGGCACCTTGGAAAACTAGTCTAAACCTAACTGGTTTTTATCATCCATAGCATTTTTATTCAGCCCTTTTTAAGGAGAATGGTGATATGATTTTTAAAACTTTTTCTTACTCAGATGCTCCTTTGATGTTACTATCTTTGTTATAATGCCATTTCTTGGTGAGTCATCTGTGCTGTAACTGAGTAGCGGTGGGGTGAGGATCTAAAACTGAGGCAGAAAAATAGAGAAGAAAATGCTAGGTGTAATCCTGCCAGCGTTTGTTTCTGTGTCATTCCCTCTAAGGGGACTGGTCATAACAGTAAGCTATATCTGCTTAAGTAATAGTTCATCAGGTTGAGCCTTATGCTTATGTCAGGAGCCTCCTAGACTCTGTGAACATCTGGAAGAATATGAATTGAGGGATGCAGGGAGCTCTTGGGAGCTGCTTTTTTCATAAGCTCAACAACTGGTATCAGGGCTGCTAACTGCACCTTGTGCAGTATCTGTTATTTAGGGTCTTGTATTCTCAGTTGTACTTTTAGCTTCAACCGGGCATGTGAAGCCACATACCTTGGAGAAAGAAACAAAATAAATGGTTTGTATCATTCAGTTTCAGGGGATTTATCCACCCTATCTTGTAATTTTTACTTACATGAATAATCTTTATTTACACATTCTTAATTTGAATGGGATTACTTGCATTAGTGTTAATGTAAGTAGCAGGTACAGGATTAGTTCCTGTATTTGTCAGTGGTGCCAAAAGTGACAGAATATACAATAATTTGGTTACACTTTCAATTATAATCTGAAATTAAAGAGCTTTATTTTGGAGCTGTTGCTCTGAATAGCAAGTATTGATACTTGTAATTGAATTCTGAGATAGAACTTTCCATACATTTGTAATGCAGGAAGCGCTCTCATTATGAGAGATTCACTTGGCAGATGAATGGTCACCACTTAGGAACAATATTAAATCCTGCATTTCAAGAGTCAAAAGGACTGGAATCTGCTTCTAAGGTAAAATATTTAATCTATTTCATATCTCAAAATTCTATAGTCTGAAATTACTAGGTTGAGAAACATTTCGATAAATATTTGATTACGTGCTGTGATTAATTTGTATTAGAATTGTACTTTGAACTAGTGTAATTCATGTTGGTGGGACCACCTGATGAGGCAGGCCCTGATCTTGAAAAATGCTCAGGGCAGACCTCCAATAAAAACTTAGCTGCCTTGAGCAATTTTCAGGACTTGGAGCTAAAATTTGACATAGTGTGAATAAGGGTGGCAGAATGAAAATAAATCATGCTGCAGCTAGCCTGTTTTCCACACCTACAGGTTTCTTTTTTTCTTTTTTCTTTCTTTTTTTTTTTTTTTTTGTACTTGTATAGCTTGATTTTTTAATTTATTTATATTTGGTTCATGTGTAGCTTTTAGCCTTTGTGTTATTAAACAGAAAATGTTGGGAAATGAATAATTTTGGCAAATATTCTTTTCTCAATGCCCAAGACTTGTTGCTGGATAAATCCTCTCAACTTTTATATAATGCTTTCTTTCACATGGAGTAAATGTCTCCTCAGTAAAGAAAAAGTGGGGAAAGAAAATCTGAAAAATACGGACAAATGAGATATATCTCGTCAGCCCCAGCTAAAATCAATGCTAATAACTGAAAATGTGTTTACAACACAACCTTGCAGTATTTTGAAGACAAGATGTATATCATATCAGTCATTGTGATTGCAAGTCACTTTATATGCAGGGACATATGGTGACCCTGACTCCAATCATAGCTTATTTGACTAAGAAGCAATGGTAGACAGTGAATGTAATCCTGTTGTTTGCTCACAGTAAGTGATACTGTATGTATTATCTCTCTGAAACAGGGGATGCAAAAAGTTTTGTGCAGTAAAGTAACCTGGCCTTTTTGGAATCTGAATTCTCTTCTCCATGGCCAGCTTCCTTACTGGTCTGGGAAGACGACTCAGGGCTCTGCCAACACCTTGGTCTTTTGCTCCATAGGAAGTATTCAGGACCACAGCAGCAGTTGGCTGCCAGTATATTATGATACAAAATCCTTCTGTTATTTTTTTTCCCTTGAAATTACATAAAGGATAATCACAGTCTGGCCTTAAATGAAGACTTTATGTTCTCATTTACAGTAGATATTTCTAATGTTCAGTTTCATATTTTGTAAACTCCTGGATTCACTTTAAAAGCAAATATGACAAGTAGCTAAAACCTGCTGTCTTCAGTTGCACTAGAAATTGTAGCTGTGTGAGAATTGGCTTGATGTCTGGAATGAAAAATGGGTACAAAAATACCCAGGTTTGGAGAAACTGACTTTGGAGATACATGAAGAAGGTAGAAGAAAAGGACATTTTTTTTTTAGGTGACCAAAGTGTGACAGCGGATTTTAGTCTTGTTGGAAAGAGCACAAGATTAAGATATAGATGAAGGGGTTATGAGCCTAAAAGCTCACCTGTTCTTCTCAGTTATATCAGATGGTCTATAAGAATACATTACTTTTTCAGACAAAGCTTCCTTGTCTTATAGCTGTAGACACCCTGGCTACTACTTGAGATACAGAAACACTGTGGAAGAATAAGGAAATGATATATGAAAAATTACAGAAATAGTTTGACATTCTAGTAAAAATAAGAGTTTCTGTTGGATGAACAATAGGCAGTCTGGTAGAGTTAGATAATTGTCTTAGCATCATTAATAGCTCAAGTTAGAAGAGAGGATTTAGGAAATTGAAATTGATATGTCCAAATACTGAAATGAAGAACAAGATTTGCATATTTTTGATGGCAGACTCATTCATTATTCAAGACATGTGCTCATCTGCAATAGAAGAGAGAAGACCACCATAGAGTGCAATGATAAAAGCAAGGGCAAAATTTGGCCGTGACTCAAGGGGAAATGACTAATCTTTCTTAATTTGTTCTGAATCTGGATATGCAGAGCTCAAATACTCTAACTTACATTAAAATGTCTTCTTTGTTCTTTCAGCTATTAAAAGTCATAATAATGTGAGATCACAAAAACAGAAAAAGCTTTTAAAAGATTATTCTTTTAAATAAGTGATTCTAAACTCCTGTTGAAAGAAGATACAAAAAAAAAAAAATTATACCCACCAGACCCTGTATTTTCAGAGCTGCCAGGGAGTTAGCCACAAAACTCATATTAAAGTCAATGGGACTTACTAAAATCAGTGGGAGTTGTGTACCTTGATCTCATGTAAACTCTGGAAATTTTTAAGAAAATAACAATCAAAATAGTGGGGAAAAATATAAAGTATCAGAGTAGATAATATATGAGTAAATGAGCCAAATATCTAACAAAATGAAAAACGTGATGGAAAACAGAGGATGGATGGAAGAGAGATGGTTGAATACATTGAGTTATGTAAGAGTCTAAGGGAGAATTCATAGGGTTTCAGAAAATAGAATTTCTTGAGAAGCTGAAGGAAAATGAAACGAAAGCCATCAGGTATAATTGCTGTGAGGAACAGCTTCCTGCTGAGACAGAAGAGGTTTACCATCAGCACTGTACAAATGCATCCCAACAAGTACAACAAACATAAAAGTAGATGCATCATAAAATCAAGAGGTAGGAGGAGTTTGTATAAGCATACAAACATACCTCATGTAATGGAGAAGAGACGGAACAAAGGGAGAACTGGAGGGGAAAAGGAAAACATGGGAAAACATGGACATTTTACTGTCGTTGAGGAAGAAAGTAGATGATAGGATATGGCTGACTGAGGAACATGGGAAGCACATACTTCCTCTGTGGAAGAAGGGTGATTCTGATGAAAGTAATTGGTGCAGGGAGAAGCTAACTCTTTGCAGCATGGATTTTTTTTATCCAGCAGATATGTTCAGCAAAATAACTCACTAGTCCCATAAAAAGTATTACAGTGAAACATAGGACCTTCTCTGACATAAATGTTGTAAATTCAAGTTCTGTCTAATTCACTTCTAAAATATAAGATTTCAAACCTGTGGTAGGAAGTTTAAGAGGAAAGAGAGGGCCATTACCACCTACATTCCTTTTAGTTTTACAAGACGCAGGTGCTTATGACCCTTATAAAATCTCACCCAAACAGAAATAGATAAAAGCTCTCTCCTCAAAAGCTACTATTTAGAAATGGTCCTCCAGAGAGGCAAGCAAATAAATAAAAAGAAATTGTTGTTGATAAAAATCTCTTTTCAAACATTAAAAAGAAGACAAGGTTTTGCAATGCGTATGCAGAATGATGAAGTTAAATGTCAAGAAATGAACTAACTGTTCATATCTGTGCAACTGTTGAAGTGACTAGAAGCATGTTATTTTATGTCTTGCGGTGAGACTGGGCCGTAATCTCAGACTGTAGAGGAAAACCAAAGTTAATTGAAGACAAAGTACTTACTCTTAAGAGCTACACAATGGAACGTATTGCCAAATGAAAGCATTAATTGTTAAAGTTTTTCAGATCTAGGGAAAATTTCCTCTTTCAAGGAAATTCAGAAACAATGAAGTCAATGTAGCTGTTACAGCAGGGAGCAAACTTAGATGCCCAATGAAAAGTTCCGATTTTTATGGATGCTCCATTATTGGAACGTGTGAAGAGACATAAAGATCCAAGACATGAAGTTATAACAAAGAGTAAATGGACAGTGTGCAAACCAGTTGAATTGTGAATTGCTTACAGGTAACATACCTATTTACTGTGATATTTCACTTAAAAAATTTAACTGCTAAATTAAACTGGCTTTATGCCATAAAGAGCATATTTATGAGCACTGTTTCACAGGTTGTCAAAATTGGTGATTTAATACACAGGCTATCTTTGCAGCTGTGTAGCAATTCAGAAGCACAATTTAGTGTCATTGAGAGGCTGCATAAGCTCTCTAATGAACTTTGTAGCGTATGAAAGTAAAGGATATTGCTCTGAGTACAAAGCAAAAGAAGCTACAAAAAAACCCAGAACAGTTTGCCAGAAGGACAAACAGCAGGAGAACACAGGTAAAGGTTTTGAATAGATGCCAAAAACTAGAAGGCACAACAGAGATAAATAAAATACACAGTGAAGATGCAATATAATAAAATACTGTAATTTGGGCTGTCAGCATGAATGTAGCCAGTTCAGAATAGAACAAGTGAGTTAGCTTTTATGGGATATTTAGCCACAAACTGCCAGAAACAGAGGCTGCTGCTGGCAATACATATTCAAATACAGCAAACATGTTATTGGGGAAAAGTATATAAAATCACACTATAAACTTTTTGGTTGTATTTCTTGAATTTGTCCACAAGGCATCTGCAATTTGTCTTTTGCAGACTTGACATATGAAGAAGTGGTAGCTTCAGTGCCATTTCCCACAGTATCATGGGAATAATTACAACTACATTTACATGGTAAGAAGACTTACTTTGGGCTGTGAGTATTCCCATGAACAAACTGGGTTGTCACAAACTCAACAGGCAATTGCACAACAGTTAAGAATTTCTAGGATTACTTCCTACAGCATTTTTTTCCAAGGGATGTTAACTGAAAAGTGCAACCAGATTGGAGAAAAAGAATTTTTGTCATCTCAGTCCATCAAGATCTCTGAAATTGTTTCGGTATGTGGAGAAACTATGACCAATGGTTGTCTGGTGCTTTAGGACAGCTATTCTCCTGTTTTCTGCCAGAATAGTTTTCTTGGAGCTTTGTGCCACTGGCTTTTTGACCCATTGCTGTAGTTTAAGAGCTACTGAGGATAATGTCTAAAAAAGGATCAATTCCTGGCCAGTGCCACTTGTGAGGCTGCAGCTCTGTCTCACAATGCTACTTCAAAGTGTTTCCTCACATTGATAGATCACTATTCCAATGTCCTGTGTTTTGGAATGGGTCTACAATGGTTAATGCAAGTTAGAGACTTTTGCCATCCTCCCCCAAATACTTCATGCCTTCTTAAAAGGTATTTTTTGGGCATGATGTCTATTCTGATTTCCAGTGGTACAAGATATGGATCTTTCACAGTGCTGTTCCAGCCACCATTCTTAACTGTCTCTCAGAACCACTCCTACAAACTGAGCAAAGATAAAGTCTATTCTAAGAACTAGTTATAGAAATAATTCATATACGTATTTTAATATATATATATATATATGGACATAGACCTGTTGGAGACGGTCCAGAGGGGGGCCACAAAAATGCTCAGAGGGATGGAACACCTCTGCTATGAGGAAAGGCTGAAAGAGCTGGGGTTGTTCAGCCTGGAGAAGAGAAGGCTGCGGGGGGACCTTATCGGAGCCTTTCAGAACTTAAAGGGGGCTTATAAGGAAGATGGGGACAGACTTTTTAGCAGGCCCAGTAGCGATAAGAGAAGGGGTAATGGTTTTAAACTAAAAGAGGGTAGATTCAGACTGGATATAAGGAAGAAATTTTTCATGATGAGGGTGGTGAAACACTGGAACGGGTTGCCCAGAGAGGTGGTAGATGCCCCATCCTTGGAAACATTCAAGGCCAGGCTGGATGGGGCTCTGAGCAACCTGATCTAGTTGAAGATGTCCCTGCCAATTGCAGAGGGGATGGACTAGGTGGCCTTTAGAGGTCCCTTCCATCCCAAAACATTCTATGATTCTATGATAAACAGTTATATTTTCTCCTGTGTTCAATTTTCTTCCATTCATACTAAAGGTACCTAAATTTTTCTATTATTTTTGTTTTCTTATATTCAATTTTTAATAGCTTTATTAAATTCGTTCCCATCATTCAGTTCTTAATAATCTCTTCCTCAATGCCATTACGTTTCATGCAAAACGTTAATCTTGCATGTGAAGAGGCAATAAAAGTAACTGTAAAATAGGATTCTATGTACAGTTCCTAATACAATTCCTAGTTTACTTTTCAAGCTAAAAAGAAAAAAACCCAATTAATTAGTAAAATAATTAGAAGTTAACAAAATAACTTGTGGGGAAAATGCAGGTTTTAGAGTAATATGTTTGAGAATAAAAGTGCGGTCCTTTATTTATTGTTCAATAAGTTTTTTGCAAATTTGCAGATATTTAGTAATCTGCTAGGAAGGCTTGCCACCAGTTCCAGCTTTTATCCCAGTTTTGCTGTTCTTCTGTCAATGTTTGATGAGGAAATTACCTGCTACAAAGAGATCTTTGAGAATCAAAGACAATAAGTAGGGAAAATCTCCCCTCTTTTATTAATTTTATTTTAATTATTATTTTTACTTTAATTATTAATTTACTTTAATATTATTATTTATTAACTTCATTAATCTAATATCTCTTATTAATTAACATAATTAATTATAATTTTTCCCCCAGAGAGATGTATTTTATTTGGATTGGTGTTTCAGGTAGGTTTTAAGTAATTAGCTAGATACTTTCAATTATATTTTTCATATTCTTTACAGTTTTATGTGCAGTCTCAGGAACATAGTAATTTTCTTTGCCTGTTTTCTGGATTATGCCTACTGATTTTCTCTCTTACCGTTAGACACATGCTATATTTTCATTGGATTTTAATTCCAAGGGCTTCTTTTGTTTTCTGCTGTGCCGTGTTTTTAGTAGTAGTACTGTTCTGCAAGTACATACTTGTGAATCTATTATATGCTAAGAAGAGGAGCAAAATTTTTTTTCTGTTCATTTTCACACTTTGGTGATAGAAATTAAAAATCTTTTCTCCTTGAAAGAAACAAAGATGCTTAGAACAGCATCTTCATTTTCAAGCCAGCAATTACGAAAGTATACGAGATGAAATTTTGTATGGCTAATAACTCTGTTTCTAAAGTAATCAGAAAGTAAGGAAACATATTTCCACATATACTGAAATTAGCCAAATAACTTAGGAGAAAGCTGAACAGAATTCAAAATAAACCTGCAGTGGATTTTTGCTGATCTTCTCAAAAGGTTGCCACAGCTTTTGGAACATTGCTCATTTTCATGCGTTGCCCGGTTTGGCACTTCTGGCTTCTAAGCAAAACCAAAGTCAGAATTCTTGAAATGTCATGAGACAGGCAGTTTTTCATAGTATTTCTAGCTTGATTACAAGCAGATTTTGTGGGAATTTCATGATTTAGTTCATTCTGAGGAGATTTACTGTACCATTCAGAGGATTTGTGGTATTTTGCCAATCCTTCTGGCCAATATACAGGCTTTGGAAGTTAAATATTTTTAAATTCCTTCTTTACTCATCAAGTTTGTAATGATACCTATTGCCTGTGTGGAAATGAGGCACTCATACTTAAGAGTATGGCAGATCACTTCTCCCTGCTGTAGGATTTGAAAAAGGGGATACTATGAAAAGGAACTTGAAAGAGTAGTAATAGTAGTAGGAAACAGGGAGATTTTAAAAGGCAGATGCTCTTGTGAACCAAAACACAAGTTCTGGAGGCTGCTGAAATGTTCATGAGAAATTTAAAAATACTTGAATACACTTTCTCATTTTATTTCATTGAAATTCAAATTATGTTAAACTTCCACTTTAAAATGAACATGCAGATGCTCAGAATTTTTTTTTTCCCCACAACCAAATTACCTTCTGATGAAATTCAGTGAAAGCAAAACACTTAAAGGATAAAATGGAATTAGAGAAAAAATTGACAGGCCATTTCCAGTTCTTTAGAATCCCAATGGAAAATAATTACAGCAGAGATTGCATAGACGTACAAGAAAGCTGATGTAGCCAGTGACATTTTGGTTCTATTTCCTGTCTCTAAAAGCTCAAATCTGCACATCGTTATATAAGCAATTACAGGTATACTTTGACATGAGTGACAAATACAGAAACATGCTCATAAAGTTCTCATAGGATGCTTTTTCATTTTTATAAACTGTTCCATGAGCATTGAATCATACTTGGAAGTATCCTCCTCATTGAATTGTTTTTTTCCTGATTTCTCTGATTTCTGTAGGGATCATGTGGAAGAGAGGGAAATTTCTTCACAAAATGTGAAGAAACTTGTTCTCTGTAAGAAAAATCTAAAGAAAGAGCAATTTGGCTATCTTGGCAGTTACAGCAGAAATCAGATTTCAGAATGCTCTTAAAATAAGGGTCAAGATCTGCATGGTGACAAACCACATGAGGTCTGATAGATCTCTCCTCTTCATGGGCCTTGTGACTATACGACAGTGTACTTATTTGTGTTTGTGGTCCACTGTTTTAGTGTCATCCATACATTTATGGCTGAAGTTTTGCCAAAGGAACATCCTGCAGTTCTCCAGGCTTCGGAAATGCATTTTCCTTTCTATGGCCTGTCAGAAAAGCCACTGGCATTCCTAAACAATCACTGGACTTGCCTGCAGCCAGCAAAAGGCCTCATTCTTTCTGGATTGAGGGGCATTTCACAGAGTGGGGAATGAAAGCATCTCTGTGGAGCACCCGAAACTCCTCTGTCACCCAATGTTACTTGTCCCAGGGAGCCCTTGGGTATTTTGCCCAGAGACAGTGTGTTTTGGATATGAAGCTGCTACCTCTTTAGTCACTGAGAGCAGATTTGATGTTTTATGTGCAGCTTATATAATGGTAAAACTGGCAGTCTATCACCATAAATGTTTCTGTTTATTTAAGTTAAGGAATGGATGTGATGTACTTTATAAACACATGCCAGTGACTGCAGGCAGTTTAAAATGGTCTCAGGAGTTATGAGAGGCTTCTCAGGCACAGAACACATTTTAAGCACATCAATCATCTGTAAGTATTGCTGTAAAACATTGTACAATGGGGCTTAAAACACTTCAGGCTCTTTCTGAAGTTATAGCCGCCCTGTGTACTTAGAAATGACATTGAGGTGAAATCTCTTTTGTCTCTCTAGAATTTTGCAGATAGAGGAAACAAATCCTATTGTGCAAAAACGTGAGAGAGTATTGGAATGGATGGATTGATATAATGAAGAAACGTACCTCTGCTAGGCACAGGATCCACACCTTCTCTGTACCTCAGACCTCAATGTAATCGATCTGTGGAATTTGGATGGTATGAAGTAATTTTAATCAGAAAGTAACACAGTAGTAAATTTCACTGCATGGCATTAAGGATTTCTTTTAATTGTTTTAGCAACTATCTTCTTTTATGGTCAGAATTCTCTTTTGTTCTAGAGATGAGCACAAGTTATGTATCAGGTTTCATAAATTTTTACTTCAGGGTACAAAAAATGTAACAGGATTGTGTATTTGTACTACAATACATGTTCCCTGAGAAGCATTAGTGGTTTAAAATAAGAGAAATGCTATTTAGATTTCATTTTTAAAAAGGGGTATTGTACATGGGATCTAAAGGAAGTGATTAGAACTGCAGGATACAGATGGCAAAGACTTGTAGCCCTTGCTTTCAGGAGGCTGATGTAAATTCTGCTTCAGTAAATTCTGTATTCATGATGTGGTAACTTGAGAAAGGTTTTTAGTTAGTGTTTGATTGCCTTTTTCTGAATAACAAAATCTTTTGTAATTCTGTAGCTTTCTGCTGTTTCTCAAAGGGGTGTAATATCTTGAGATTTTACAACATCCTTCTAACACCAAGCAGTTGCAGTGCTCTCATATTGCAAGAGGCACACACTTTACAAGGTAAATAAAGAAGATTCTTTTTGACAGATGTGTGTGAATATAAAGACATGCTAGAAAATTGACATAACCATAATAATCTCTTCAAATCTTCAACCACACTAAACCAAAACCAAACTGTGTTCAAGTATTTTTCACAATTATCTTGTCTGCTGGATGGTTGTTACTCTGTAGTTTGTAGTTAATCGTACATTGTAGTATTATTGAGTGTATGTATGTTTTCCTTTGAATACAAAAAGGTGACTCCTAATGCATTAATTTGTAAATACATGGACAGAACTAATTCTTCCCATCAGGGAATTTATGAAATCAAGCATGAGTGGTTTATGAGACTAGTAATAGATGAGGAAAATTCTCTTAGTAGGCTGAAGAGAATGCTTTTCAGGGACTGGAATAAAATCTATTGGTGATTTCAGTCCAGTTCCCAGAGATGTATACTGACAAAACTACTGTCATTACTGTAGTGAGTACTGACTGGAAGTGTTGCAGCCTCCCCTGTAGAAACAAAAAAAAAATTGCCTAATGGGACTTCTTCCCGCTGATGGAAATGGCATCTCAGGAACTGTGCAGATACATATTGGATTTTTCTGTAAAAGTTAATATGGACCTTTTAAATCAAAGTTGTGATGTTGGATTGATTTTAGTTAAAATGCTTCTAGTCTGCATATGGACAGCCAGTAAAATAGGCTTTCTTAGGGTCTAAATAGATTGTTATATAACAGGAACAAGCGGATATCATCCAGTTTTGAAACAGGGTAACGTCCACATTCAGAATTGTACCAGTTTGGCTGTGTTGCCTGTGAACTAAAATCTGGGTATTTCACATAGAAGCTATGGCAGAAAGACAAAGGAGGAGCTGCAGGATAGAGAAACTTGTCCTGCTTTTGCCCAGTCATCCGTCTTATGGAGAGCCAGAGATGTTCAGTTTTAAAGGCTATCTTGGCACATGTTATTTACACTGAAAGCCAGATTGTCTACTGATGTATAAATAGGATGCAGACTCTGCTAATTTAATAAGAACAAGGTTGAATTCACTGAGAACCTGGCATTAGATATTTTTAAAACTAGAAGTTTGAGTACATTTGATTTTTGTCTTTTTTTCCTAAGGGAAAAGATCAATGGTTTATTGCAGCATAACAGGTAAACTCAGTTTTGGTACAATTAATTTATCAGGGTTTCTTGACTAAACAAGTCTGAACAAAGAAGGAAGGAATCTGGTCAAAAATACTTCTGATAACCCTAGAAAGAATAAGAGTTTTTCTTACTCTCCTTATACTGCAAATTTAACTGTAATTGCAAAGCTGTGCCGGAGGCTGTGGAATACCATGCTGCAAAGAGAAGTAGAATACATGAATTGCAGAGTTTTGACAAACAACTTATGCCTGCCTCTGACTTGGCAGAGTGCAGATCTCTGGGACTGTAATGAGCAGACAGGGAGACCTTGTTTAAAATATGGATGAGAGAATCTGAATATTCAAGCATAATGTGAACTTGTATAGATAGAGTCAAACCCTTTTTTGTCAAGAAAAAAATGGCAGAAATCCTTTCTTCTGTCCTTTGATGACAAAAAAAAAAAAAAAAAAGTTCAAACTATGG
Organism: Platalea leucorodia; assembly: GCF_965183815.1. Taxonomy (NCBI): domain Eukaryota; kingdom Metazoa; phylum Chordata; class Aves; order Pelecaniformes; family Threskiornithidae; genus Platalea; species Platalea leucorodia. The sequence continues at coordinate 78,459,829 of NC_138827.1, forward strand.
AGTATGATTCAAGAAACAGTAGAAAAGATCCACTAGATAGTCTACATGTTAGTAGGCCCAGTAAATATTTTGTGCTGGGAGTTGCTATTGTCGCTAAATAGGTGTAAATACTTAGGAAAACGAGGATTAAGTAAAAGCTAAAACTGTTTTCAAATATTTGCACTTGCTGATGCAAATTTAACTCCAAAGGCAAATACCTTTCAGTAATTAGTTCCAGATGTACTTGTAAAAGTTACAATGAAAAGGTAATTATGTCGTAAATAGTGGGGATGCTTTTCTTCATCAAAGTGAGAGTTCCTTTATTCCTGGACTGATCAGTTAGCTGGGATAAGAAATCTACACTGGGAAGAGCAATTCTAAACCCCTGTTACTGATTCTCTAAATTACTCTTTCCAGGACAATCAGTATTTGCTCCAGGCAGATCCTCTTTCTGATGAATGGAAACTCTACACTGAATACATAGACCACATGATTGTAGATGGGCTGTTCAAAGCTATCAAGTGTTCGCTTCAGTATCTGACTGAAAACACTGAGACAACATTTAAATCCACTCCTTTATTTGAAGTGCAGCTTGTTCTTAATAGCAGTGAAACGACTTTTAAACCTTCTTTAGACTTAATGTCAATGGCAATTTCTGTGATATTATGGAGGGACTAATCAAAAACATCTATGATACTGCATCATCTGTAGACAGATTTGTCAAATACCTTGGAAAAGACCCTCTTCAGGTATTGTTACTTTTGCTACTTTTCCTTTCTTTTCTAAAAAAGTGTCACAATTGACCTTTCCTCTAGGCATTTCAATGTAGTTGTTTTCCGAGTCACCTCTATCCAGTGGTTTATGACAAGAAGGCTAATATCTCAAGAGAGGCTGTGAGGCTTTTTCCCATCTGTTCACTGTGAGCTGTCATATTCTGCCCTCCTTAACCCCTGCCTCTCTTGTTTTATGAATGCATCCAGTCATTTCCATCAGCCAGCAGCACACATTCTTTGAATGATATTGGCTAGCTTTTTTTTTTAACTTCTGGTTCACTTGCTCAATTAATAGTGCCTTTCTAATACACACTGAAGTCTGAAGCTGGATGGACTGTCTGCAAAGCTGGTTCATGAATTTACCTTCTACTTTTGCTTGTGTGTTGTGCACAGGCCGTCTTTAGCTTTACAGTGCATGTATTACTGAGCATTTGGTGTCAGATGACTTCTATAGCTATATTCTGGGCTGGGTATTTCTCAAGAACTGTTTGTTTCTTTATGATTATTGGTTGAATATTTGCCTCTTGGTGCCTCATTTCTCATCAAGACACCTGATACTGTTTCTGCTCCAAGACCAGCAAGTACCACTGAGCTTATGTATCCACAACACTTTCTTCTCTATAAGCTATGAGGTTATGTCCACAGAGAGCAGACAACAGTGGTTTGTGAATTACAGTGAAACACTTTTTCTAGAGATTTAATGTTAATGCAAGTTTTTTTGCATTAACTATTTTTGCCAGACTAGCAGGACATGCAAAAATCTTTATGCAATTTTCTTCCTTTTCAAAATTTTTTTATGAGATGGAAGCAAATATCAATAAATAAATATATCAAAATATCATAGTTTATCCAGGGAAAAATAGATTAACTGTAAATTGGTTGCACAATATAATAGTGAAAAGTAAACAAAGGAAGAGTAAAATAAAAGTTGAGAAAAGAAGGGATGTTGATAGGACAGGGGAGAATGGAAAAGGAAGCAGCTGGAGAAACGATGAAGTGTGGAGATAGCAAAGGAAAAGATAGAAAAGGACAGGAGCAAATAGTCAGTCAGCCCGGAAACTCTGTTCCTGAAGCTCTTGTGGTTTCTGCCAGCTTGATTTTTCTTCGACCTTCATGGCTACTGATTCCACAGTACTCAGTAGCAAGGATGTGAAGGTTTACCAGCACTGCCTGTTGAGTAGACAGCAGGACTTACCTGTTCCTTACGAGTCTGTCAGTGCTTGGCTGGCTCTTTTTAAGCTAGGATGAAAGAGAAAAGAGTGGAAATGAAGGTCCTAAACTGTGTTCTCAGACACACAGAACCATGTTCGCATAATCTGTGCTTTATGGATGTTGATTTCCTCTTTCTTCTTTCTCCACCAGGTGATGCAGCCTGTGGAAATGGAAATTGCTGTGTTATTTGCAACAGGCAACAGCTTGTATTTGTAAACTGTGCTTCACTGGTACCCTCAGAAGCAGGAAGGGCCCTTAGTTTTGACGCTGGGCTTTAGTGAGTCCATTGCCTTTGCCAGCAAAACAATATCTTCAAACCCAGTGTTAGAAAAGGTGAGGTTTGTGAGCCTCACTTGAACTCTCTACTAGCCATAGCAGTCCAGCCAGTTGGGATATTTTCATCATTTCCCCACGGGATCAGAAATCTGTTCGTGAGCTAAAGAAAACTCTTGGTGAAGATGCCTGGTCTGACGATTCCAATTTTTTGAGCTCTGCTGGAAAGTGACACTGATGGTCATAAGGATCTGAATCACAACCCATCTCACTAGCAAGTGTTGTAAGTTAAATCAACATATTGGAGCATGTGAGTAATAACAAGTGCAATGTTTTATGTCTGCCTGATGACAGTAGGTACTTTGAATTTTTGATGTTAGTATGATGCATGAAACAGAAATTATAATACTTGACCAAGCAGACATTTCCTATTAACTTGTTTCTAGGAGCAGACAGGAAACTTGCTGCTAACTGACAAGTTATTATTGTCATTGCCATCAGTACAATATCTTGGGTCTTGGCATGTGACTTGGCATTAAGGACATCTTTTCTTTCTTTAATTTAATCTTTGCCTCCACTGCTTTTTCACTTTCCGGTATTCATTTAACATGACATAGATTAGATGGATACCCTGGAAGAAATAACTCAAGTAGCTATGAAGAAGGGGAACTTTGTCACTATTTATGTTCTGGAGCAACACTTTAACAAATAGTGGTACTTAATGGATGGATGATAAAATTGGATGTGTGAAGCAGTTTCTGCTCTGTGGACAATTTCTTAGTAAAGAGGTGCTGGAATTCTATGAAAATTACGAGCTTCCAAAATGTTCACGAGACTTAGTGCATTCTAAAGAACAGGTATTTCCATTTTTGCAGAGGTTTCTTTACTTTTCTTTCTTGTGCCTATTAAGGAAATATAAATAATTACATTATTTTGTTGGTTTCTTTAAAATCTAGTGTTCATAATGGTTTTTTTTTTTCTTTAGGGCCAATATTCTAAAGAAGTTAGTCAATCTTAAAATCAGAAGATTTTTTTAATAGCGGTTCCAATCAAGTTGACCATAAGCCTTTTAAATATAATTGGTGAATTTAATTAAAAAATGAGTCTGAATTTTTGAGGAAAACAGCTCAGGTTTAGGCAAGCTTCTTTGGTTTCTGTTTCATATATATTTTTATGTATACATACATACACAAACACACACACACAAATATATATGTAATCCTCTTCTGTATATGTATATATATTTGTATTTAAATTCAGAAGGATGGACTGAAGGATCTCTAAGTCCCTCCCATCCCTTTTAGCTATGAGACAACAGAGATTTTTTGCAGACTTTGGTCTCCCTGCTGCCTTGGATGTGTCCTCGGGACAATAGGCATAACTTCTTTGGCTTTAAATTTCTTCTGTGTAAACATCAAGTTCACAAAAATGATGATGTTTTTAAGGTGTTCATAATATCTTAGAAATAGTTATTTCTTCTTTGATTGATGTGGACTGGATTCTTTACTCATTACTGTATTAAGGACTTTTAACATTTCTGTGTCATCTTTGGTATAAATTTATATCTAAAATGCACTTCAAAATGGCACTTCTCACCATGCTGAAAAACTAAAGCAGGACTGTTTAGAGCATGAGAGCTGGTGTCTAGATTGAAAATTGGCTGTGTATGGTGTTCTGACGATCTGTTCTCTGGGAGAGGAGCTCTTTGAAATAGTGGCAATCCTGGACTCTTCTAAAAGATGGATGTGGATCACGGTGCTGTACCCATCCCCTCAGATGCCCACTTGAACTGTTTCCTGCTGTCAGACAGCATGCCCCTGATTCTGTAGCACTGAGAACCCGAATAGACTTATTACTTGAACCACATGCAGTAGATGCAGAAAAGGAAGAGATGGACAAGTGTAAATGAGTCCATGATATTTCTCAAGAATATCTTGTCATACGTGTGAAATGCATTTCTCTCTTGTTTAGAAAGAGAAAAAAAAGAGCCCACCAACTAAGCCTTGACACAATGCTTCTATGTTTGATTTGATTGCATTTACTTGTTCATTAATATAATTTATGTGTATGGTTTGCCTTAAGTTTTCAGGTGCTCTGTGCTAATCAACTTGACATTTTCTTACGTTACATATTATTAGTATTACTGAATGAAGAGACTCATTCATGAAACTGGAGACAGGTTTGACTAAGAAAGTGTGAGGAGGAGAGTGCACAGCTCTGGGTGAAATAATGGGACATCCAATGGCTATACAGGACCGGGAATCTGTAGAATGACATTTTCAAAGTCTTAAAACTGAGCCCTTGAGAACTTGTGGGTAGCAGCTGCCAGAACTGGAGGTGAGGATCCTATACAGAACTGGAGGTAAGGATTCAACATAACATCTATAAAACTTTGGCACATACTTAAACAGGAGCAAGAATAAAAATAACCCTAAATGAGCTTATATGATTTTTTTTTTTTTTTAGAGCTCTTTACCTTGGACACTTTTTTACTGGATATATTTTTAAATATAGAATGATATCTGCTGTCTGTTCCCAATTTTAAGGTAAAAACTCTAAAACTCTGTTGACTTAATTAGGTCTAGAATAGCGACATTGTAGATTTTTCTTTGTGTTCCCAAGTTTCATTCAAAAGACTTACTGAGAAGTCAATGCTGTACTATCATTGACCTCCTAGGAATCAATTAAAATGTTAGGAGAAAAACTTATTTGTCAGTGGGAGGCAGTGTTTTCACTAGTCATAAGCTAAAGTCAGTTTTTAAGGCAATTTTTAACTATGGACCTCCTTTATTAATGAAACATAGATTTTAAGGCCAGACAGGATCATTAGTTTATGTGGTCTGTCTTCCACAGAATAGGATTTCCACATTGCACAAATGTGTCCTAGAAGGCACACGTGGAATTTTTTACTTTTCTTTTTGTGCTTGCATTTCAATTAAACCTGAAATTCAGAGGCACAAACGTCACATGCGCTCCTCTCCAATCCTTGGGGCTAAGAGCAGAGTTGAGAGATGCAGAGGGACCACATGGCTCAAATAGCCAAAGATTCTTGGTCAGAGGGTTAAGGGTGGGATGTGATAAATGGTGGACTTAATCCAGTGTCTGATTTACAGCAGAACCTTGATCTTGGTGCACTCTCACATTCCAGATGAACGCATGAAACATGGGGTAATCCACTGCTGCATTTTGATATATTCATATTTTTGAATAAAAAATGTCAAAAGGTTGATTCTGTCTACTGCCCCACTGGGTCAAAAATAATTTTTGAAACATGAACATTTCTGGTTAAATGAAAATTTCTTTTCCGAGTGATCTTAGCTAAGAAACTCACAGGATACATTTGATTTTAGTTTTCATAAATAAGACCTGGCAAATAGCTACTGAAAAGGTCTCGGTTCTGCCTCTGCCCCTGAAATTAAAAGGTTTTTCTGTGCATAACCTGAAGCAGGTTAAATCCTGATCTTGTAAAAATCTGCTGAGTAGTCTTAATCTTGCAGGATCAGGGCATTCCTTGTTTGTGCAGGTAGGTCAGGTAATTAGCAGCTTAATTACTTTGCTTGTGTGCAAACTGTCAGGGTCCTGAGTGCACTAATAGGCCTTTAATGGTCCTGCCCAGCCTCACCTGGGGGCTCCACCCCAGAGCCGGGGACTCCATTTAAGCTCAGCCCTGGACCTTCAGTTTCTCCGAGCTATGTGGTAGGTGGCCCTGGCTTCAAGCCTGCCTCTGGCCCTGCCTCCTGGGTGGATCTGGACCTGGACTTATGCTCTAGGTAGGTATCCTCTCCTGGATAGACCCCCATGGCTGTATGCTGTAGCTTGTCCTTGTCTCTGTCCCTCTTGCCCCTCCTGGTTGTACCTCATGGAGGGACCCAGGACCTGGTTCGTTGTTGGTTGCATCTGGGGCTATTGATGCACCCAGTTAGAAGCACCTGGCTCTGCTGCCATGCTTAAGGCCCTGTGGGACTGTGGCCTTGGTTGGTGAGGACATTGTCTGTGCTGGGGTGACCTTCTGCTCCTGGCTCACCTTCCCTTGGGAAGCAGCCAGCCCTTGCTGCTCCCTGAGGGGTATGTGCCTGTTTGCACACAGAGGTGCAGAAATGGTCTCAGGTGGTACGTGCAAATTGAAGATAATCTTCTTGAAAATTTGAGCCATGCTCTTTAATATCCCTTTAATTAGGGAAGTGTTGACAGACTAAAAGTTGAAGCAGTAAAAATAGCACCATTATAATATTTGACTGGTTTAGTATGTAAAACACTAGTTCTTTATGAATCAGAGCTTTGCTTTCAACCTGATTTTTCCAAATGACTAAAGGTGTTTCTGTAGTTATTTTTTTCCCTAGCATGATTTGCAGGAAGTGTAAAGACTTACAGTGCATATGAAAATGGGGAATCTTTTCAAATCATTTCTTTACTTTTCAATTCTAATCTTTCATGCCTCTTAATGTAGCTGAAAAATAAATTTCACTATGGAAATATTCTTTTTAAAGTACAGTTTATAGACAGATATTTTGTTGTGTTCTTATTTATGAATGCATTGTTAGAGGATTGCTAGTGTTTATTAAACTTCTAGCCAACTTGCTTCAGATAGTGATTGGAAACCTTTTTGAGCAATATGACTTGCATGGAAGCAAGGAGGTTCAGCTCTGTTGCAGAATTGTGGAATTATATAGAATGAGATTCAAAGTAAACACAAATGTTTGCAAAAGCCCTATGTAAGTTTTCCAAAACAACAATAAAACTATTTATCTTTGTGTAGTTGCCTTTAAACTACGGTGTCTAATTATGCATGTTGTGAGCAAGTCCTTGTGCATATTCAACTGCATGTTCTGTCAGTGACAGGTATATCTTGTAGAGCAGATGAGCCTTTGGGATGTCTAAAAACAATGTAAGGAATATGACTTTTTGGCGACTGGACTGGGGTCAAGTCCACCCTTCCTAAGAGCTAGGCAGGTTAAGCGAAACCACTTAACACCGAGTTTGGGACTTAGTAATACATTGTTGTCACTATGTGCATTTTTGCACTCTTCTTAGGAGCAGGTCAAAATAATAACGTATTTATCAAAAGTATGTTATAGTGAGTTGCATCATTGGGGTGTTTTTCTGTATTGCTGAGGTTTATTTCCAAATTTAATATACATAAACATGTTCTAACTAGAAAATGCAGAATATTGTAAACAAACTTTAATCTTTTGCATAAATTACATTTTGCAAATTACCCCGAGTAATGAGTCCATGTTTGTCACTGCATAAGGACATAGGGAAGGAATGACACAAAGTCAACTAATATTTTTCAAAAAAAAGGAAAAAAGCGAGGGGAGAATGAAAGTATGTGTATGTGTGTTTCTCTGTGGGGAGGGTTGTTGGCTCTGCAAACTGACAAACAATATCTACTTGTAATGTTGTTAGGAATTATCTGAAAAGTGGAAGAATCTTAAAAAGATTGCCTTCACTGTAAAGCATGAAGTGGTACCTCTGCAGTCCAAAGAAGTGTCTGTTATCAGAAGAAAACGTGTACTTTTGGAGGTGAGATCAGTTCTGTGCTCTGAACCGAATGATTTTTCGTTTTTTGTTCTGATAACAAGCTGGTGGCAAGCTTCACTGAACTGAGAAATTGTAAACTCTTAGAAAAGGCTGTCTAAAGATAACAATTCAATGTTTCTCAGTAATGTATTCTGGATGAATCTGATAATTTAAAGCCCACTCCACCAAAATGGGAGTGATGCTTGTGTCCTCTTTATCTTCAATTATGTCTAATCTGTTTCTAATTCAAGCACAGTGCTGCTGTTGTCAGATCAAATATAGATTTTAAATGTTTTATGCTTCTCCACTGGGAATGTTTTAAATGTATGCGGGCTGTCTGTCAGGGCTGTACTGACTGAATCTAATAAAGTTTTAGGTAAATTTAAAGGAAATAAGAGTGCTTAAAAATGAAATGATTCATAGTTCATGAGATGGAACATATTTAATGAACGGCAGCTAAGGAAAAGTTATGGAACAGTCTCGATGGATTACCTGCTTAACCTCTAAGGAACCCTAATTCAATAAATAAGTTGTATCTTTCAGGTTAAACAGCATGGTTTTAGAAACAGATTTTAAGAAAAGTCATCTTCAGGTCTGATGCTCAAGTTCCTTTCCAGAATAGGGATAAGTTAAGCATAACTATTATTTTATGAAGTGTTATGACATATCTGTCACTGTCAATAGTTTGGAGTACTAATCACAGTTTACAGTCAAAATAAAAACTGCATCAACATTATTTATCAATGTGTATTCCCAAGTATTCCACAATGTGCAACTGAAAAACATAACAAAAAGAGCTTTCCCAACTAGAAATAAATTTTAGAGAAAGAGTAGCTCACCTGAGTACATTGCATTTTAAATGTCCATTCTCATGACCCCTGCCTTGAGGAAGATTCACAAGTCTCATCTTAAAGTCAGCAACTGATGAATTATTTAAAAATGCATTTGTTTATCTGCCATGATCAAGACCTAAATTAAGAATCCATCTGTATTCTTTCAAAATTCTGTTGGTGAAATATTGGAATTATTCTAAAGTATATTCTAATTGCAGGTTGATTATGAACTTGAGACCAAAGTTAGAAGTCTATTTTTTATCAGCGTTTTCTTCTTGTCCTTTGATTTGTCAATGGAGTATTGTTTGGGCATGTGGGGCTCAGTGACTGCTGAATAGATCAAAATCAGGGGAGAGGGGCGATGTAAGTGTGTGGTGTGTGGTTTTGTTTGAGTTTTTTTGTTTGTTTACTTATTTTGTGGTGGTGGTTGGGTTTTGGTTTGGTTTGTCTTTTTTTTTTTTTTTTCCCCCCTGCTATGGTTCAGATCTTGATTCAGCCTGCTGGGGACCTGTACCTATCTTCTGTGTTATACACACATACAGGTGCTAATTGTGAATCAACTGGTGAATATGGAATATGGAAGGAATCTACCTCAGGTGCACTAGCAGAAAGGTCATTCACAGACACCATTTCTGCATTTGAAGGAACAACCTTTCTCCATAAATGTTCCCTCTGGAGTTGACTAATGCTGACTCACTCCACCCTATGACAGGAATATAAGGCAACCCAAGGATGTGACTATCAGGATATGGATGCTGCTCTCTCATTGTTGCTCTTTGGTGCTACCTTTGAGAACTTCTGTAAATACTAGGAGGAGCCACCAGACAAAGGGTGGTGAGGAGTCTCTGTGTACTCACTCTTTCACGTACTTCTTCAGTGGGAGAGCTGGCTACGCTGTCCTTCTAGCACACAGGTGCTCAGCCAATGAGCCTGCAAGCTGGATATGCCTGGCAGGAGCAATTTATCAAGTCTGCAGCCAAGTCTTAGCCTCTTTCTTTCTTGGGTTCCCTTAATAAACAGAATGGAATTAGCAGGATTTGCTTGAGGTGCCATGTCTGTGTTAGATAAGCATAGTAACTGTAATACTTTTGTAGAGTATAAACCTATCACATATGTGTGGGACAGCTTTGTTTTCTGTGGCAGGGAAGCAGCTATGATAAAGGCACTGGCAAGAGTCTCCAACAGAAGTCATGCTACTTTTAATGGTAGGAACATAGTGTGTCTGCTAGAAGGAAGAACAGCTAACTCCTCTGACCAAATACTTCAGTATGGGTTGTCTTACTTTTGTTCTAGGACCATACAATGATCCTTCTTTTAAACATGATGACCTACCTCCCCTACTAGCTTTCCCACCAGGACAACCAGTAATGACAAAAAAAGCATGGAAAAAGTGAAGAAAAGAAATTTCTGGACAAAGCGTAAAATGTTCTCACAGTGTATATCAAGGTACTGGTAGATGATGGAAGACAAAGCCGCCTCTCTGTGCAAACTCATAAAGATACTGCAAAGCGGCAGGTTGAGCTGAAAGCGTTTCTGGCTACCTTTCTGAAGTGTGCATACCAGATTAGAGATGGCTGAAACAGTTCTTTGTTGATGCCATTTTGCTAAAGTCTGTGTGTCATATAGCGGCCTTTTCAAGAGTAAGGCCTCTCCTGTAATGGGAAAAAGAGGTGTTCATCCTCCTTGCTTAAGGAAAGAGAAGAGAGAATACCACCAAGGAGAAAAGGACAGACAACTTCAGGAGTTATTGTTTAGTATTGCTGAATTTAGACATCCCTTAGATGGTTAGTATAAGAGGAGAAGAGGGGAAAAAGACCCTTTGAAACTTATTTCATTTCTTTTTACTTTCTTGTGATTACTGCTTGCTTTAAAAAGCACCTTGTTTTCTCATTTGAATAATAGTGTATTTTAAAGCACAACTCTATTTATGAACATGTAAGCAAAAATGATTGCAAAGCAGACAAAATAAGAAAAACCAGATGCTGAGCAAACACATCAATATGCTGTTTGGTGATGATCTTTCTCCAATGATGCTATCATTTTCAAGGTTTGTTTTTTTTGGTTTGGTTTTTTTTTTTCCCCTTTTGACCTTTTGAAAAACTAGAGTTCTGAACCACAATGGTAAACATTCCACAAAGAAATTAGAAGAGAAGCTTTGCTTTCCTTCTATTCTTTCCTTGCCTATGTGTGTGTTAACATATATTGCATAAATATGTATGTTTGTAATAGTTAAATGAAAGAATGTAGAATTTAGTAAAGTTATCTGCTTTCAAAATGAAGCCCTTAAGTTTTTACTGTAATTTTCACCTTGCTTAGGCTTGCAAGAGCTATAATGGAAACATATATGGAAGGAAACTCTTTATAAAAAGAATCTCAGTTTGCAGCATCACTCTTGTGATTTCCAAAAAATAATCCCAAGTCCTACTTAGTTGAAAAAAATTCTACTACCACTTGGCCTTGAAAAGCAATGCTATGAGAGAGCGTCAGATTATCCTGAATGTCTTTACACTTTCATATGGAAAACAGAAATGCTGAATAAGAAAAATGAATGCCTTAAAGGTACAAGTAGCTGGTAATCCAGGAGACTGACTCTAGCTGCCAGATGTGTGCAACTAGTTTCCTCTGAATTCAGAGGGAATTGGTCATAGCCTGTCACTACAGAACAGAACCCAGATCACCATGTTATATTGTGATGGGTCCAGACAGAAAAGAACCGTAACAAGCTGGATTGGGTCCAGAGTTCCCAAGAGGTGGGATATATCAAGCCCTGTGTAGCTGTGCTGTTTCAAATTATTTCGCAGCTAGAATCCTCAAGTTTTTATTAACTTTGACTAGAGCAGAGCTGCCATTTTAGCATATTGCCTGATATAAGAGCTAGGAAAGCTTCTTGGAGGGGACAAACAGCTGCTTGAGGCTTGTTAGCTCTTCCTCTGTGGGAGAGCCTTTGTCCTCTTTTGAACGCACTAGCAGAGACAGTTGATGGAACAGGCTCTATCAGCTGAAGTGTGATTTGGGCTGGTCCTCATCCTCTGGGCAGCAGAGAGCTCAGTGCTGAACAGACCTGAGCTGTCATCTTTTGTGAACTCGATCTGGAATAGTATAATTCCATGCTTATCCAAGCGAGCCTTGTCTTACCCTAAACAGCAAAACAATTGAGAAGGGTTTGAATCAGGAACTTAGTATTTCCAAATTATGGGAAAATTCAGATCCAAACTTAAATATCTGTGTTGGCACTCTCTTTTCTTAAAATGGACTTTATGGCATCTCTGCTTCTGCATGAAGCTTCTTCAGGAGCTCTGCCTCCATGCAGGGATGCTGTGTCCTCAGTATCTCTGAGGCTAACATGTTTTCTTATGTTAAAATAGAAGCATCCAAGTATCAAGTGGCAGCAAGACAATTTGTAGCCTTCCTATAAATTAGCAGGTTGAATTAAGGACAGTTATTGACACCTGAACTAGTCATTGTAGACTGTGTTTACAGTCAATGGAGAGAAAAGAGGACTTTCTGGGTGCAGTCCATCTGACCTATTTAGATATGCCCTGTAGGACAGGATAGGTTACATGCTATGCACTGATGACTCTTAACTAGATCTTCACTGACTGTAAAAATGAATTGCTTCTAACTAGATTTTTTGCATCAAATTAGCTAACTAACTTGATATAAGACAGTGTAATTTTCTCCCAATGAAGATAAGATGAAACATCCATGCACAGATGTTAATAAATGTAAAATTACTACCGTTGTCGTCACCTGTTGTAAACTTACTTTTATCCCTTTGCACATGCAAAATGCTTGTGTTTGTGTGCCTAATGAGCATCTATCATGACCAAAAATGATTGAGAACAAGAGTTGCTTGTTCAAGGTTGTGCATAGATAACTTTTACAGCCTAATCTAGGTGCTTTTGTACGACAGACCCAGGAAATAAAATTACATATGTACACTTGGAGGACAAAGGTGTTCTTTAATATTTTATTTATAATAAACCAGCATAAAATTATATTAATTTGTATTATGGCTACAGTTCTCAGTTTTTGGTGCTGCTTTATGTCTGTCCTCCAGTGCCAAATATACAAATTGTTTGCTCTGTTATGTACCTGGAAAAAGTTCATTTTGACTGTTTTGCTCAGCAATGGTCTCATTCACCTGACTGTTAAGCAGCAAAGTGGATAAAAGTCAGAATGCCTTTCTTCATACTTAGACAAAATGAGCTATTAATCAGAACCATTTCAATATTGTGTTCTAAGTGACATGAATACATCTGCTGATTTAGAAAAAGACAAACAAATCCACTTACCTGTGTGACACACTGAGCATAATGATTGGCTACATGAATGAGAAGAGAGAAAAAAATTATTCAAAAGAGGAATAACTTTCTCAAATTTCCCCCAAATATCTTGTCTATATTCTTGACTAATTTCCATAGGGCTATGTACAGCAATTAACCTCTAATTAAACAAATGAACAAACAAACAAAAAATACACTTGGAACCCCAAAACATAGATTTGTTTAAACCAAGTCACTTAATGTTTGTAATTCTGTAAACCTGTCGTCCTCTTATCCCTTATCGTATTTTAAATATTCCCATGTGTCTGCCAGTTCTGTTATTAGACTGGATAGCAAGCTGTCCAGGACAGAGATCATCTATTTTATCTTGCTTTCATATTAATTTTCAGGCTTCATGATTTTAAAAGTGTGTGTGTGAAAAAGGGAGTATGTGTATATGTCTAAATATGTATATACTTACACATTTGTTTATAGCAGTATGGCTGATGACTCCAGCAGTTTCCTGTGAAGTGTTGACAGTGAGCAGACCTTTGTTTATTTGTGGAGGAAAGATTCCATCATCGGTACATTGCATGGACCTGGTATTCACAATCCTGTGCCAGCTTTATGCATTACTGACCTCCACAGGCATTTTATGGGAAGGCACAGCAGGAAGAGAGACGAAGGTCAGTACAGAAAATGTTATTCCTTTTGCAGACAAGTAATGCGTGTTTAGTTGTTGTTTTACACCATTTTTGCATATAAGGCTCAGTTGCTCTTCCTGCAAAGACGATCTGTCCATAAGAATTTTTTTCTTGCTTGTTTCAATCTAAGGGTCAATGATAAGGAGCACTGTCAAGTTCCATTGGGTCCATGTCACACTATACCTCAAAACCCAAGTAGAGCTATGATCATGTCAAAATTTTCTGGGTGCCGCTATGTCCAGATCAAGGCACAATTGTGTGCATAATTCTTGCTCATTGGTTCGAGCAAAGTGGGTTTGTCTGTGTATATGAAATGCAGGTTTGGAGATTTGATGAAATGTGAGTTGAATACCTTCCTGTTCCCTTCCAACAGCTGGATTTAATACGTTTATTTCATGTGTTGCATAGAATTTATTAATAATTAAGCAAAGTGTTGGGATACTTGTTAACACATTTCTGATTACCTCTTGGATGCGAGAAGGCTCTGCCTCACCTTATCTAAAGGACATTAACACTTCTAAAATTAAGGTGAGGGAAGTCAATATTTCCTTTGGCATCCAGATTAACACAGCACTGGGCAGTAACTCTGCTGAGTCACAGGCAGTAGCATTGAGCAGAGGCACCTTGGTATAAAGTGGGACCTGAAGACATGGCCTGACTGTTGACTGATTCCCACAAGTTTGTAAATGTATGATTGGAACTGTAGCTCATACATGAATTAAAGTGCAAAAATCTTGTGGGAAGGACAAATCTTTGAAATTAAATTTTCACGGCAGAATTGATTGTTTTGATTGGACAAACTGAGGAAATAAAGTTAATGCTCTGAATATGTTTTTCATCCGCAAATCTTGTAGCATCACTCAAAGAAATAAACACAATCAGTGCCTGTATGATAGTGCAAACCTAGTTAAGCAAGCTTTAGATGAGCTCTTAGGTGTTTGCAGCATTAAAGCCACAGAAATATGGCTTATCAGCAACAAAGTAATACAGACATAAGCTGTGATACAAAAATAAAGTGTGGACTTTCTGAAGATTGTGCAGTATGAAAACAAGGCTTTAAGTGACTGGAGAGCATTCGGTTTTCCAGGCATGCTACTACCATGTGTTGCCACAAGAAAGCATCTGGCTTGATTCCCAGGCCTGCAGCTCGGTTCTTGAATGGACAGGATCAGGAAACACCAGAGATATGGCGATATCTCATAAATAGAACAGGCTTGGACACAGAACAGGCTCTGGGTGTGCCTCATGCTTAGCACATATGAAGAGTGAATGGCTGAGGAAGGAACTTTGAAATATGCAGTTCGGATTTTTGCTCAAGTATTCTGAACCTATGAACTCTGTTCTCAACTAGTCTAAGAGATAATCTGAAATTATTCTGTCTATGAACTGTACAATGTTACAAGCTTAGACTTCAGACTTAGTTTAACTCATTTTGCAAAACAAGCACTGGTATTTCATTATCATAACCCTCCTTTGGATGGAAATGCATTAGTGGTGTCTGCACGAATAAGCAACGAAGAGTAGTGAGAAGAAAAAGCCTCACACAGTACCGTGTGCACCCACAGTGTCATACTTTCTGCCTCAATTTGTACCTTTTCAGTATCTGACAGTGAATGATAACATTATTGCAATGGCATTTACCGGCACTGCTGGAGTATGGGATCTGTCATTTTTTTCTTTTCTGAATTGTTGTGCATGGCTGTAAAAAGTGCCTGAGGCTGAAATGTGTTTCAGAGGTCGTCAAGGAGGAAACAAAGTGGGTTTTTTACTATTTTTATGAAATTTGGCAAATCAATTTGAAGTTGGAGAAGTTCCAAACCTAAATGCACGTTATTATGGATTCAGATGGATAACATGGTTCCTGGTGGGGATAAGTTTCTCATAGTCTCTTTCAGGAAATTATACAACTGTCTCTCCTTTTTGTTTTCCTCTATATTTTCTTTAGCCTAAAGAAAGGAGGTTTCAAAATGGCCGTTTAATAATCTCCTAGAAGAATAACCTTTGTAGCACTCCTATTTTATAACATAAGAACTACAAAAATCTGGCCTTGGATGGATTATAACAGAATCCTGTCTATTGACTTATAGTTTATGATTAAGTCACTAATCTGGCTTCCAGCTTCACTTGTATTTGTTTGGAATGACAGGAGTCCCTTTCAGTGGTCATCACACATTTCTCTTTTCACCAGCTTTTCCTCAGAGGTAATTGCAGCTGTACACAAGTCATTCAGTCTCCAGGAGAGGGCAAAATTTATTTTAATGTCCGTGAGGGCACAGTTACCTCAGAGGTGAAGGTATTGTTGTGGAAGAATAGGAAAAGCTCCCTCTGTTCTGATGAAACAGAGTGCCTGACAAGATTAGGAACCAAGAGATCTTCCTGATGTTTTTTTTTTTGGTGTTTTGTTTTTTTTTTTTTTTCCCATGAATAAACCATTGTTCAGTTCGTTTAAATACAAGTCGATCTAAGCTTGAGCTCATTTTATCAACAAAACCCAGATCTTTTGTAAAGCTTATTTCTAAATACATTCTGTTAGTTTGGTATCATCTATACCATAATGATTTTGCCGTTGCAACAGAATTGCAGTGACAGTACCTGGGAGTATTGCAGCTAATTGTTTTTCATTAATGAGAATTTGGGATACTTGAGATTTACTTGAAGTATTGAATTCAATGAATCCTTAGTCCCAAAGCAAAACCATATGTTTCTGAATGTCAGATGGACTTTTACATTCTAATCCACTGATTTACATATGGGAGATACTTATAATTGTAGTTATACATCTCATTCAGGTGTCCACTAGGGTTGTTTTCATAGTGGACTAATTTCTCAGGAACAAAGTCACTTCATATTGGTGTAGAGCACCCATGCAGTAAGATACTTAAAGTAGCAGTACTGCAACGTTGTTTACTGAATACATATTCCAGGTGACTTTCCAGAGAAGATGCTCGAGCGAGAGCTTTGTGTTTTGCATTAGTATTGCCAGATGAGCAATTTCATTAAAAGATCCGGTTCTATTTGGAATCATTGCTTATACTAAAGCAGGGAAATCTTGTATACATTTCCTTTCAGTTTCTCTGAGTATCAAACATTTACCTTAATTGAATTTTCTTTGAGGTTCTTGAGACAAATTCATCCCTAAAGAAAGCAGGAATAGATTTTATGACTGTAAGAGAGATACACTTGCTTACCTCAGGTTTGAAATTTAGTTCTTTTTTGTTACTTTCAGCCCTTTCATCAATTAATGCTACTGAAAAGGCATCGTATAGGAGGTGAACTAGTTCCTAGCTCTGGAATTTTGATACTTTTGAACATGTTTTAAACTTTGAAAACAAACAAAAAAAATCAAAACCATGACGTTTAGGCAGGATTCTTTCCCTATAACAAATAGAATTCTAGCACAAAGAACAAAGAATATAAATCCTCTTAGATTAAATTTCAGCATCAGTAGGTTTCAAATTTTGAAACTGCTATTGTTGCATTTGTATACCATACATATTTATAAATATTCACCTGCTGATGAGTTGGAAACCTTCCTTCCATTTTCAGTTGCCTCAGGCTTTGCTTAGAATGTTGTAGGAGCTGTTTGTTTATTTTTTAAATTTTATAGACAAGTATTAAAGATTGGATGAAAACTCCATGGAAACAAATAAATGTTGAACACACGGAGATGGAGCTCAGAAGATTTGCAAATGTGATCATTTCCCTAATGAGCGGTGTTTTGCTACTTGAAATAATCTCTCCTGTTCTGAGTACTCTGCATTATGTAGGAGCCTGCAGCTTGTTAAATTCCCTTCATTAGAGGGTTTTTGAACTCAAAGGAGTTCAAAAACTGGGGAAACAAGTATTACAGGATTGAACTCCCAAATCTCAAAGTACTTCTGAAAATATCCTTCCGAGTTAATTTTTTCTTTGGTAACCAGCAAATTACCCAGCTGGCTTTCACATGAGAGTCAGAAGTCAAACTCCAAGATGCATTCACTAGCCTGCTTACTTCTTCACTGCTTGTCTTTTGGTTCACAACTGTCTGCTGCATAAGAAATGAAGACCTGTCAAAGCACTATGGGCCCGGGATGCGTGTTGCTTTCAAATCAATGGTTAAGTGTCTGAAAACAGCTGAAGTTCAAGAAATTAAACCTTCTTATAATTCAGAACCCAGCAATTATGAACACAATAGTCTTTATGTTCTGGTTTTGCAGAATTTTGGGTACCTTTATTCCTGACTTGTTTGTGCCTTATTTCTGAGGTAAGTTTTGTCAGGAATGGTGAATAACACATTGGAGGACCTTTTTATTCTTCAGCTGCACCAACAAGCTGCAAGATAAACAGAAAAATGTAGCTAAAACAGTAGTAGAAATGGCAGTAGAAAAGGTAGATGCAGACAATGGTGAATGTTAACTAACTCCTTACTAGGCTTAAAAGGCTACTTCAGCCTTTCTGGTATTTCCCAGAAACTCATGGAGATCAAACAAACCTGGAAAGTTACAAGTCTTTCTTGGACGCTCTTGGTTAGGTGCTCCTCTGCTGAAAATCTCAGACACCCTAGAAGATGATGTCGTAAGGGTTTATTTCCTTGTTGTTCCAAATTTTTTAGAAAATATGCATGTTTCCTTTTTCATGCATACTGTTGGAAACGGCAAGGTCAAATGATAAAAGGTCTTCCTCTGTTTCCTAATGTTATTGAGCAAAGTATGCTAAATAATGTATGTATGGACAGACGTATCTTTCCACTGATTTCAGATGGCTGTAGCTCAGGTCTGTAATAAACCTAAGGTTTATTGCTTTTATAAGATCTGAACTGTCTTCACTTTGCTTTGATTTCGATCCCAGTTCAGTTCCAAGGATGGTTTATAGGAATGTGAGATGATCTGGACACATGTCAATAATCCAGAATCTGCTAGGTGCCTCTGTACTTACACACTATTTTAAAAACTGAACTATTAAAAAAAAAAAAAATACAGTGTTTTGGGAATATGCATGATCAGGGAAAGAACTGCTAAACATAGAGGAAACAAGTGTAGAAGGTAATAATCCTCATCCTTTCCTCTCTTAAAAGTTTCTGCATGGATTGGGTACTTACATTAACTTAAAGATACCATTGGTCGATTCTCCAAATGTTGAGAAGTAGCAAGTCTATGTAGATGAAAGAAAAAGTCCAACTTCAGCTTCTGTCATTATTTATATATGTGAGCAGGTATCACCGTAATTTAAGGCTGTTATTGACAGCTTGCAGTAAAACTTGTATTTGGGTATTTGTTCTTTGGCAGAGAGTACTTTGGAGAGTAATCTGCTTTGTGTTAATCTGTTTTCCATTCTCATTGAGTAGCCTAAAAACATAATGATGAACATGTGTGCAAATTCAAATATGCAGTTGTAAACAAATTATAAAGTCAGTATCATTATGTTATGTCTATATGACATCTTCACCTCTTCTCTAAGGAACAACAGAATGACACCATCAGGTAGTCTCAGTAATTTCAGAAACTCAGCATCATAATGTCTAGTCTACACTTCTCAGCTCTACTACTTCCAGCCCAAAACAAACATTTCAATTTATGTGTGTAGATCCAAAATTTAATACATTTAAAGGTAATATCTATAGGATAATATTCAAATTGGTTGCTGGTTTTACTTGTAATAGCAGAGGTTCAGCTAGAAAACACTCCAGTTTTTCTCTGTAGGGGGTTCTTATACTGTTATCTGCAGTTTCTTCAGGGTTCTTTGTCTACAGACTCTTACTATATAGAGCTCCCCAGACCAGATCCACGGGCAATTTTTGTCTTTCTACGTATAAATTCTACATTTTATTATTAAAAAAAAAGAAAAGAAAAAAAGTATCATGCTTTGTTTTTCTCTTCTTCTTTCTCTTACTTGGTCACACCAAGAACCCATGGCTGGAGTGGTAAAGACAAGATAAAAAGTAAGACAATAGATAGCATGGAACTGTTTCAAAAAGAGACTTTCTTCTAAGTGGCCAGGTTTTCATTCATTGTTCACGGTCTTGTTCCAGAGAATTCCTATTCAGATTAGAAGCCTAACTGATTGTCAAATGGTTGTAGAGAATGAGTCTTACCTAGGAAGTGGTGAAAGCTAGATATCGGCAGTGGACAGGTGGCAAAAACATTTGCTCACTTATTCATTTGCTTTGCCTCTGATGGATTCTCCTAGTGTTTACTCTCTGCAAATATTCAGCTATATTAATTTCTGGAGAAAGATGCTTGCTGAAAGAACGCTAAACAAATATTTAGAATGTTATGAACAGTTATTATGTATCTACATTAGAAAGTCATGTGTTCCTCTGCCAAAAAAATAAGTTAAACTCAGAAATAATGAATATGGGGTTTGGTGAATAGATCAAAAATCGTTTTAGGTTGCGCCAAAATGAAATCTTTGTTTTTCATATTAGGATGAAAATTTCATTTTCATTTAGGGCACAAGGATCAGGTCACTGAGTATTTAAATATTTTGTACAGTGTGGGGTAACATCAAAGTGGAATTTAAGAATGTCTCAGTAGTCAGGGCACTTCCCAAAGGCTGGCAAGACAATGGCTGAGATCTGCTTAGGGGAGAAAACTGAATGGGAATCTATCATATGATTTTGTTTGAATGCAACTCTTTGAGCCCCAAGCATTTGAACAGAAATTATCTATTGAATTGTAGACAAACACTTTATAGGTTTTGATTTCCACAGGAAAAGCTTTCCTACTGTATATCTCTATCTCCTGATCTTTCTAAATACAAGAAATATATTTACTTACCCTCATAAGAGCTCCTGTGAATAGAAAAGTGCTGTTATCTCCATTTTACAGCTGAGAAACAAAAAATTCTGTGATTCATCAAAGTTCACCTGCAGAACTTTTGTGAGAGAGCAAATCTCCTAAGTCCTGGGCCAGAGCTCTTAATATTGGACTAGCCTTTCTTGGAAACAAGCACTCCATTTCTTATTACAAGTCTTCTGTTACCACTGCAATAAGTTCATTTCAAGTCCTGTAGATAACCTTAATATCTTATCAAGACAATGTAATTTTCAAGGAACTTCTTATTTAGAAATTGACAGACCAAGAATATTTTGCAGAAATGAGCTGGCAAATACTGTGATTTAAAATAATATGAATCCATCTGGAGAAAATATGTCCTTACTGGTGAACCGTTTACCAACAGAATGATTTTGTTATATACACACTTCAGAAGTGCAATAGAAAGACAGAAGCAACTCTTTATTATTTTGAAGACTGGCCAGCTGTGCATATGTGCTCAAATGGCTCAACTTATTTGTATATCAGCAAAATGGGAATTGTTCTAGTTCCCAGAGCTGTTTTGCGGATTAGTACTTAAGGTTTATACACACTTTGGAAACACAGAGGACCTTAAAACAATGGAAATACTTTCAATTTTACAGCATCTTTCCTCTGATGATCTCAAACGCCTGTTTAGACAGTAAGATTGTATAGAAAGACTGCAGTATAGAAAGTGGAAGAAATACTTGGCTCTGTTCATTTTGTTTGGTTTTGGTTTCATTTGTCATTATCTTCAGGCTGATTTGGTTCCTTCAATAACAACTAATAATTCTAACTATTTCTAACACTACAACTGTAGTATTTCTAAAAATAGTTCTAAAAAGTGCTACCCTAATTTCCCTTACTTGGGCTTTACCAGAAGGACTCTGCAATCCCTACAGAACCTGGGAGTCTTACTCCTCCATGATGCTGCTTCCTCTCTGCGGTAGTTTTACTGAAAATAATTTCTGAGGGAAATCGCTCAAAGCAGAGAAACTTTTCATCCTAGATTATTGTGTTCTTTAATTGCTGTGCTTAGCCACAGGAAAATTATTCTAACTGCAGCTTTCTTGAATGTCTATCAACAGATTGCAAAGTGCTGAAGTTATTCGACAATATTACCTAAAATTTGATGAGAATAAGAATCTGGCAGTATGAACAGCAGTTATACATACTTTTCAACGCCCAGCGTTTTGTGAAGAACAGGTCAGATTACTGAGTGGTGTATTTGCTTGCCTAATATTCTGCTGAATTAGAAAGATATGAAGCAAATAATTCTAGAAACCTGAGACTCCCGGTCTGGACCACACTATCTGCTACTCCTAATAAGAGAAGCTCCATCAGTCCTGAGGTCAGAGCCAATTAGGCAGCATTGAGGGGAACTCAAGGGAAAATGCAAATCTTTGTTGTCCATCCTGTTATCTCAGAACTGTTTGCCAGTTGTATAAAGCATGGTTCTTGTCTGCATTCTTTTCTCTCTCCCCTTGAGCCTCACTGAAGTGTAACTGTATGCAAAGGTGATGGGAAGATATTTTGTTGAAGCTAGTTTAGTAATCTCAGAATGTAAAGACTCATCCTTCTAATTGAAAGTATCCTCACACACTGGAAATGAAATAACTTAGTAAGTTTGAGGAGCCAGCGTAACCAAATCCACCTAGGTTTAGGAGGAAGAACTAGTGTGTACTGAGGTTTAGGCAGAATCGCCTGACATGCAGCCTAGGCTCCTAAGAGGAGCAGGAAGAGTTTGGGCAATCAAAAATAATTAGTCAACTTTTTTTTTCCCCTAAAAAAAAAAAAAAATTATCATCATCTGTGGGAAAATGATGCTTTGGGTAAACTTCCTGTCAGGAAAAGTAAAACAAACCATATAATGTTGGATCAAAAACAGCAGCTGCTTTTAACTGAGTCACATTACTGTGGAGTGGCATGAGGCAGAGGTCCCAGTGATCAGGTAGCTCTGCAACTCATGCTGTTGGCACCCTTGGGCCTATACTGGAAACTGTAGTTATTTATTTTTATTTCCCACTCCCCCACAGTGGGACCTGTGTCTCTGCTGGACTGTGTATCCCATGACATACCATGCTGTCTTCCTGTAGTTCAGCCACTGTCACCAATAACAGGATGTTCCACAATCACACAGCAATCTGCAATCTGAAATATGGGCTGTGTAGAGAATGTGAGCCATGGAGGATCAGAACTTAGGACAGTGCAGATGGATGCAGAGATTAATAATGACTCAAAAGTTAAAAGATTTGACCTTTTCAGGTGGCTACTTTTAAAAAAAAGTGTTTTGTTCTGCAAGAAGTTTTCTATTTTATCTCTTAATTGCCATTCAGAAAAAAACAATATCAGACTAGCCTACCACATGGAGATTTCATATTTGATCAACTCAAATTTGGGATAGAAAAGGAAAGAAGGATTAATAAAAAGAAAACCCTTCTTCCTCCAGAAAAAGAAATTCGCATTCTTTGAGAGACCCTGGTCTCTGTTTCTTTTAAGCAGCTGCTAACCTCCTTTCTTCCCTATTATCCTGTCTCACCAGTGCACTCAAGTATCTGATCTATAGGCTAGTTTAAGAGATTCCAAGAGGAAACCAAGAAAAGTCTCACCTCATTTTCCTCCTGAACTTTCATTCCTGCCTCAGCAACTTCAGTCAGTCACTCACACATAGTGCTCATACTTTTGTCTGAACCCAAGTAGCAGAGGGGGCAGGGGGAAGGTGAATGGGTTGGATTTTAATTTTTTGTCCACAGACATTTTTATTTTTCACAGTAAATGGCTAATTTAATGTTTTCAGTAAAATCCAGGTTGTCAGAGAGAATAATAAATTTAAAGTCTTATCCATACACAACTGTAGGTCAGTCAGCTATAGTGTCATCTTTCCCATGCTGCTCAGCTAGTGATTTTGACCTTGGTGTGAATGGATCATTCATTCAAGTGATGAGAGTTAATTTAGTCTTCATAATAGCCCAGAGCTCAACCTTTTCAGAGCTGTGATTGTTTCAGTGATGCCAAATTATATGCAATCACTGAGTAATATGAACAGTGATCCACTGCTGTGTCTTTGGACGTAGGCCACCAAAATCATTCTTTTCATACTGGTAGGAAACACAGGCTATAAATCCAGTCAGTGCTGTACATTATGAAGTGTATAAGCCATGTAACCATGTAAACAGTATACTGACAGAAAGCGACATTTAGGGATTTTACCCCATTTTTTGTTCTATAGCCGTTTTCTCCTTTGAGGGAATTTCTTCAGTTCCAGTCTCAGTGAAATCTCCATAAAATCCTCTCTCTCTGTTCACAAACTTTTGTATGTCTATTGTTAGAGCTTAGGGAGGGAGGCACAATTCAAGATAAGCATACCAAAAATCAGTTATTTTCATCCTGCTCTCTGCAAATTCATACGAGGTTCACATGCCACTCTGCAAGGGTAATGAAGAAAGCAAAACTGTTGTCAGCAGTCTGACTTGCTGAGCACGGATCTGCTAGATAGTCTAAAAAAAAGCTGAAATCCCTTGTCATAATAACAGGACCAAAGTGTGAAGTAGGACTTTTTAGTCAAAGGAGACTGGGTGAAAAGAGTAGAAGACCAAAGTTTTTATTCATAACGGACCTGTGTTCTAAGCAGGCAGATCACAAGATAGAGTTTTTTCACAGTGTAGCTCAAGCTCGGAGCCTGGAGGTAGGATAGAGGTTGGTCTGTCCTCCAGGGCGCTGAAGCGCAGTCATCTGGCCTGCACGGGTTTCAAGTCTCTGTGTTTTGCCTTTTGCCAGGAAGCAGGTTTGGCAAGACAGATCTTCAGACGCAACATGACAAAGTGTGATGTTAATAACATTTTGCAATGGTTTTCATATAAATTGCTTCTCTATAATGTTAGAGAAAATAGTATTTACATTAGGCAGAATATTGGCTAATGTATTTAGAAGGAACTCTGTGCAACTTTCCAGCAAAAAAAATCTTGGAAGTTGCAGCAGCACATGAGGATAAACTACAAAATCAGTGGTTATTTGACCATTCAACGCAAATGCTTTGATGGATATTGAGACTTGGTGAGCTGAGGATGTTGAAGTTTCCTTCAAGAATCTGGAAGAATGGTTGGAAATTGTCTGAAAGACTGCAACCACAAGGAGGTATGTGAACCTCCTATATACAAAATGTATAAAAATGGTATTTTTAAGAGAAGACATAAGTCTTACAGTATAAATCAAATCTGTGACACCTTAGTGGCTTACAAAATTCAAATGCAAAATCTAGTGATCTCTAGAAAACATTGTACTACTTGCCTCTGTATCAATCTACTAAGGATGTGTGTATTTAAAATTCTGTTTCTTGCATCAGTGCAAGCTTTCCTCTGTTGGCAAAGGTGGGATTCTGCATGAATCAGCTTTGCAAAATCGGTGCCTTAATATTTTTGGCAGGCTCTGTCAGAAAGATTTGTCTTGCAGCCATTTAATAAGCAGATTTGTGCTCATTGTTATTGTAGTAGCAAGTGGACTTTAGAAGGACTGTTCCAGTGTCCCCATCCCCCTCCTTTTCTCCCACCCCCCCAAAAAACCCACAAATACTTTATTGTTTTTGTTCAGAAGCATCACTTTTTTTAATAAGATGTCTGGATGCCTTGGAATAAATCTAATTCATAGTGACTGCCAGTGGCTTCCAGGGCCATGAAAGCAGGCACTCTGGGACACCTTTTCAGTGTCACCATTCTCATCAGGATGGGGAATTACATAGCAGTCTGATGAAGGAGGCTGTTCAGGGATCCTGCTTTTCATGTTCCTCTGACACAAAGGAGACATCATGTCCAAGGCAATCAGGCCCCAAGTAGGTCCCCCCGCCCCCGCATTTCCTGTAGTAAACATGACATGTATTGTGACTATTTTGGAAGCGGTGTTTAAAAGTATACATGCGATACTTTAAACATCTAGTAGCTTTATCACGTGTGTTTCAGACTAGCATTCCAAGTGCAGTACCAGACTAGTATTTATCTGTTCTGAAATTAAGTTCTGGGCACCAGCTGAAAAGTGTATTTTTGTTATTAAGGAATCAAATTAAAATTGTAAGAAAACAACACCATTATTAGTTTGCAGAAGTTATTTGCTTTGATTAAAAGCACCAATAAATGTGTCTTGGTTCTATAACTGCTCCATTTAGCACTTGACATATAATAGGTTTTTTTTTTTTTTCCCCCACAGTGTAATATCTCCATTGAAATATAATTATTTTGCAGCTTGCTCAACTGAATGCCCTTATAAACATGCTGTTAGGGGAACTCACCCCTGGTGATCATCAGAACATCATGACAATATGCACAATTGATGTACATGCAAGGGATGTTGTAGCTACGCTTATAGCACAGAAGGTAATTTGTTGCAGAGCAATTACACTAATGCATTTTTAAAAGCATAAAATAAAGAATAATTTCATTTGTTGAAAAGATATTCTGGTGGCTTATGTATGGCAATGACAGAATATTTTGATTCAATCCATTTTTGTCCTTTCATATTTTTTGCTTTAAAGTTAGGTAATTACGTTTACCAGTTAAAGAATTACCACTTAAAAATCTATAGATATTTTGTCCAAATGTTTAAAGACATCCGTTAAAAACGTATGCTGTAATGTGACAGCAGGTTTTTCATTAATTTGCCTCCAATTACTGATCTGTTCACAATTAATATAAAACCTCACATTTATTGCAGATAGCTTGAAAGTTTAATACATACAAAATATAAACCAGCAATTGTGTTACGTTTCCAGACAGCATTTTTTTTTTCTTTTATAAATAGATTTTATTTCCCTATCAATTTCTGAGGTGGAGTCTGTACTGCTAACTCTTTCCACGCCTGACTTCAGCACTGCTGCAGCCTATTGACAGTAATTTGCTACTCCATCTTCAGACCATGACCACTCAGACAGGAAGGAGGTGGCGAGGGACACCATGCAATGTCTGCTCCCTTATGCATGGTTAGGCAGGTGAGAGAGAGCTGTTGTATCTTCCACTCCTCCTATCTGCAACCAGCTGCACAAGCAAGGGATGGTTCTGACCTCCAAGGGGGCACAGAGCCCTCAGTTTGAATGGGTAGCTTCATTCCAGAGTCAGACACCTAGAGCTTTACTGTTTATTCATGAGGAATAACAAAGCAGAAGAGAAAAACTGTGTAGCTATGAATTGTGTGTGTGTGTAGTGTATATCTTTTCATCCATCCTCTACAGCCTTCTACACATCCTCTGTCACCCTTCTACATGTTGCATTTTAACATGTTTACTCATAGTAAAATTCACCTTTTAGTGACACAGGGCTGCCAAGAGCAAGGATTGCCTCGCCTTCCCCCATTTCCAAACACCCTTCCATCCCCATGATGGTAAGGAGTTCAGTATAATAATGCTTTGCTTTATTGTGAATAATAATTTTGCTGTAGGCCAGACACATAGTATTGAGGTTTCTCAGAAATCCAGTCTTTGCATAAATGACCTAAATAAATAGTGCAAGATGTAGTCCACAATAAACTCATGAAAGTAAAAATTGTTTTACTTGAGAGAGCGAAATAGAAAAAAGGCACTGTAAATTATCGTAGTGTGCCATGAAACCTCCTTGTGCAGGACAATGGTCTCTTAGCCTTGTTAACTAGTATTCTGTAAAACTGAAAAAACAAAAACAAAAAACCAACAAAAAAAGCCCTCAACACTCTTACAGTTGCTGAACAAAATCCATTCTACGGAGCATAATCACTTTGTTGTGGTGTGATGCATAATAGCAGTTGCATCGAAAATTTGCAGCAATTTAAAATATTCTTTTCACTGAAATTGTTTATCCACATTGCCAAAGCCTTTAAGGAAGTACTGATGTTTTTCATATTGTCAGGAGCAGCTGTTTCTATCTGCTGTGGCTGTCTAACCGCTAACTAGGCAGATGGCACACAGTAGCTGAGGTGTGTCTGTTGTATACAGGACCAACTTTTCTGGCTTATAGGAAGCACAGCTGCCATGCTATTATGATGATGATGATCCTTATGTATTTCAGACATTGGAGGCCTTATACAGAGCTGCATGCTTTGAAGGGGTGATTAGGGTCTTTAGTACACTGAATAAGTACTTAAATAATCAAACTGACAAGCTGTGTGGAAATATGGAATCCCTATTAATTAGAATTTTGGGTAGGGATCAGGGTAGGGGGGCTCTGTAAAAACCAAGTAAAATTATTTGCCACACATACAACCATCTCAATACGTTATAGCCTGTAAATGTCAGTAAAGAGTACTTCAACAACTACTAGATACAAATACGTTTATGAATGAATAAATGTGTTTTACATCATTAACGCTAGTCACTTATTTAAATAACAAGCTGAAGGGAAATATTGGGCAGTTAAAACTAGAGAAGACCTCAGATTTTTGCCTCAGTTGGCAGAAACATGTTCCATAGAATATCGGAAACAGCAACACTTCTTTCCCCATGTCTCTCTTCTAGAAATTACTATATTAATATCTACTTATTTCTTCTAAATAACTACTTTCTTAACATTCTTGTATACTGGGATATAGCATAAGAGAGCTGGAGGGGTAGTAAGGTGTGGCTGGGTCTTAAGGAAGCAATGAAACACTGACCAGATGCTGCATTTCCTGTTGATTTGAGGCATTAGTTCATTAGACCACTAATCAAAACCATGTGCTCTGCTAACAAACCATTTCATCCCCTGAGTGCTGGAGCATGCACATGCTGTTCCCAGCTAATTAGGACCTGCTCCAAGTCAATGAAAAGTCTCTTGTTGACATCCATAGGTGGTAGAAGAGGTTGTCTGAGAATGGGTGTCCTTGTCATTGATTGTGTCTTCACATAGCTCAGCTAAAGGTATTTTGGCCAGAAACATGGAATCACTGTATCTTCTTCGTGTTTCTATCATGTTAATATCAGCTTGAAGAGTTTATGTTCCATAAGCTATCATGGCCTTGTTACAGAGTTAAAAAAACAGAACTGGGGGCACAGTCAGGTGGTTGTGCATAGGTGTCTGTGTTTCAGAAGCCCCATTGCTAGCCTTTGTTGTCTAAAGAAAGAGGTCAAGGTTTTGAGCAGGCATAGAGATTGATTCATCACTTCAGCCCTAAGTTAAGACTTGAAGCTACTTGAAATACAGAGTGGGCAATGTTCCATCAATAGTGCTTATGTTGCACCACTACTTTGTGTATAGCAAAAATGTCCGTCTCCAAAGCTTACAGCAAGGTTTGTTCTCCATGGCAGTAGAAAAGACCTAATGAAATCATATTCTGCACTACTTTCCAAATAGCTACAACCCTAAAAGCATGAACAAATATAGCATGAAATTAGAATTACAATTATAAAACATGTTTCTTTCTTCATTATCTATAAAAAGTTTCTGGTGAGTTTGAACAGGAAACTGTGGTGGGTAATTTTTTATAAATGCTAGTCCTCTTACTTAATAAAGGAGACAGCTTAATGCAACGCTATCACTCGCCAAATATAATTTCGTAATTTTAGAAATACTTATAAGAACGATAACTTCCTTGCACATGATAAGAACAGCTGATGCGAAAAGACAGGAAAGTTTGGTCTCTTAGATTTCGCTAAATGGGAAGAGGGAGATATGATCAATTATATCTCAGTAAAGCTCTGGGATCAATGTGTCAGAGAGGTGTACAAGAACAAACAAAGGAGGATGACTCATGGAGCGGAAGGCAGAAAGATAGAGCATCTTGATCAGAAAAGGACGAAAGAAATAGCCTGATTCCTCAGAAGCCAATGGAGGCAGACCTGCAAGCAAAGTACAAGGTGAGCAGTTTACAGCAATAACAAGAAATACTGCAGGGTTAGAGGATCATGTGGAGATGGTCACAGAAGAAAGCAGAAGTACTGCAGTGCTAAGGGAAAAGGTTTTCAGAAAGTCACAGATATCAGCAAGCATGTGGAAGACAATCACAAAGGTGAAGAAGATGAAGATCAAGGGCGGAGAAGAGGACTAATGAGCCTGGGAGATTTAGAGCAAGCAAGGAGAACCGCTGGTGCCTGCTAGCATGGGAGATGAAAGAACACAGATTGCTAAATAGGAGAAGGGATTTCTTCAAGCTGGTGAAAAACATCAGTGGGTAGGAAGTGAAGAAATGTGCCTTGATTGAGGCTGGAAACAGTTGATGGGACAAAATGGAAACAGAGAAATAGGTGAGAGTTCTTCAAGAGCATTTACATGTGGTAAGAAAAGAGACAAAATTCCTACTTTCTTATATTTGGAGGGAATGCTGGCGTATGCTGTTCCTGGGTAAGATGGCTTTGTGGTTAGACAGTTGGCGAAGTAGCACTATGGATAGAATTATGGAAACACCTAATGAAAGAAGGTGTATGTGTGGTGGAATTTTCTTATGGAGACTCACAATCAAAATGATACTGTTCTTCCCAAGCCCATTTCTGCTCTCCCTTCTCTAACATTGGTTCATATTTAGTGATCGCAACTGAATACAGAAACAGATTACACTTAAAACATTTCTATTTTAGATGTGTGAAACATTTTCTCATTCTGTTCATGATATTCAATGCCCTTTTGTGGATCTACAAAGTAACTCTTACTCAGCTCAACTGCAAAATACACAGAGGAAAACGACCAGCATGAGATGACATCTGTTTAAGGCTTTGATCTGTACTCCTCCTTGTGCTATTTAAAAAGGTGAAGCTACTTGTGCACTAGGTAAAGTGGGAAAATCAAAAGTCTGATAAAACTGTAATTTAACTGATAGCAGACATTTCCCATCTTCTGACTTGAGATGCCCTGCCTTTCTAACCAAACAAAAATATTTTACCTTTGCATTAATTTATCTGGATGATCTCACCTTTACTAAAAATGTTATCAACCCTAATTACTGAACATGATTCAGAGCATGCTCTCACCTACCCTGAAGTCAATACTTTTAAGTAGATCAAAACAAGGAGGCCTGATTTTTTGATGGTTGTCCCTCTATGTATCCACTTCATCAAGTGATATGAAGTAACATCCTCCTGCTAAAGTGGAATGCGGGGAGAAGGGAAAAGATGTTTTTAAAGAAGCTCAGGTCTCCAAGTGGAGGCAGAGCCATCAAGGCAAAAGTATCTGCTTTTCTGCCAGAGATAACAGTAAAGAACATTTTTTTAATCTTCTTTTGTTGGAGAGGTTGTATACCAGATGATGATGCACTTTTTTGCTCAAATACTTCTGTACTGTTCATCAGTAGGTTCTCAAACTCACTCTCCTTTTATCACTGTTTCAGATTCTCTTCTCTTGTGGTGATAGACTGAGGAGAGTCATTCTCACTCATACGTGATTGAAAGAAGCTCCTTGGATAGTCTCTACACTCACTTTGGGAGTTCAGAGTTTTTAAAATGGAAACGAGATTTCAATATACAGCCAGATCATAAGTTGGTATCAGTAGGAACCATGCTGCATCAGGGATACTTAGATTCTTGCCTCAAAATTGTGTTATTTAAGGAATCATGTTTTTTTTCATCTGTGATCATCTGAAAAATGAAATCTTGAAAAACACATGACAACTTTAAAGTGGTAAAGAATACTTACGGTGCATTTCTTTCACATATGAATCTACATGTAGCTTAAATTCACTCTCTGCTTTTTGTTGTAGTGAGGATGGGAAATGTCTACATATGTGCCAGTGCTCACCCGTTCAGCAGGAAAAACTTCATTTTGGTGACCCTCTCTTTTTCTTAAAGGCAATATTAAAGAAAGCAGCGGATCAAAACAGAAACAGACGTGATATTAATCAGTGCATGACTAAGAGCTGAGTGTTGCAAGTGTGGCATTCTGACTTTAACATAGCAAAAAGTTCTAGCCTGTGTTCAGTTTCACACACCTAACTCTGAAAAACAACGACTTAAGGTAAAAAAACCCAACCAAACCAAACAAAAAAACACCACAACAACAAAAACCTTGCAAACTCAACCAGAGTAATTTATCATTTTTTTGATGAAACCATCTATTTTGGCACGATGCCTGCTCTGGGAGTAGCTGCTGTTTCTCCTTTGGGTTCAAACTGCCAGAGTGTGTAAGGCTTTTCCTCAGGAACGCTTCATGTTTCCTGCTGGGCCAGATGAGCCAGAAGATCAAAGGTGTCAGTCGCTCACCCTTCCCTAGTGATGCTTTGTCTTTCAGTAGTAATTTCTATTTTGATTTTTTTTTTCATGGGTGGAACTTGCAGAAACATTAAGTACAATTAAGTGCTAGACTTTCCAAAGAATATACATTATGCTGTTTCGGCTGAGGTCATATTTTTCAGCTGATCAAAGAAATGTTCTGCAGGAACCTCTGAAATGTTGACTGTGCTTGTGTGAAGTCACTCTTACTAGAGTAATTCCAAAGAAAACAAACTATGTATCAGTTATTTCACTGCTTACTGGTACCTTGTCAATCATAATTGTTACTTGAAATTTACCATCTAAAATAACAAACCATAGGAAAGAATAGGCTGCGGCAGACAAATTATTTGTTTGGAGTCATGGGGACTGACATATCTCAATAGTTTTTGCCCTTTTTTGCTGTGTTTCTCAAGCTAAGCAACCAGCAGAGTGAGACAGGAGCACACAGAATCCATGTGCTATATATGTACAAATGTTAAGTGTTTTCTCTTTTCTCTTGATTTTATTTATTCAATGTAACAAGAGCTATGTGAAGCCAATGAGGCCAGTGTTCAGGAAATATGTGATTGATATCCTTTGACAGCGAAGTCATAAAATCAGACTGTAGCAGTGCACTTTCTTCCATAAACCTGTCTTTTGAGATGAAAGAGTGCTATTCCACACTCATTAAAGAGGCCTTCACCACTTCCAAGTTACACTGTGCTCTAAAATTTTGTCACTGTAAAAGGTAAGATGACCATAATAGGCAGATATTTTCTTTCTTCAAATGCATTGTTTTATGTAGCAGACACCACTCTAGTTTAGTAAGTCAGTTCTATTTTTTTTTCCCTTCTAGAGTCAGTAGACTGGCCCTGCAAATACTTGAATATCTTGTTGAAGTCTGTGGTCAGCAGGAGGCAAGGAAGAAAATGTATGGGCAGAATAACTCACAGGTACGCATTTTTCAAGAGCTGGGCATTAGCTAGCACTCCTTGATTTTTATAAATCAACTGGAGAAAGAACAACTTTACTGTACAACAGGAAAAAAACCTAAAGCACACCTGGTACAAGCTGGCCAGGTGTCATTAGCACCAGAAGCAAAAGCAAATGAGTAACAAATTGCTACTTAAAACTCGCACCCAGTTCATCTGAGCGACAACATATAGCCGAGGTCACTACTACTGAAAATTTTGTCTTGACCATAATAGACGTAAAAGTTCAACAGCCAGTCCAGGCTGGTAGAAGCAGAATGTTCCCACTGGTGGTTAAAGTCCCTATCTTTGTGAGCAGTCACATTACAATTAGCTTGGCAATAGCAGGGTCGTTGGCCATGGTCTTGAGATCAAGGCAATTGCAAACACCTAAGAGAGTTAACAATGTAGGTGGCTATGACCGGCTGTTCCATAAGATCACCTTTCCTCTTTCGATATAGTTGGTATGTTTTCAGTAATGATTTTGCTTTTTTTTGTACTACTGAGTGTATGTAAAATTGCAGTAATTTAATCAGATGAACTGTGAGTTCAAATCTATTAATGTTCCACTGAATACAAAGGAAGAAGAGAGCAAAGAGACTATTGTTCTGCTTCACAATACAATGAGTAAGATAATTTTGTCTTGTTCTGTACCCTTCCAGTCTATATTGGTAGGTTGCATTTTGTTCTAAAGATTCTGGTACTGGTCCATGGTAAAGAACAGATACGTAGCTGCGGTTAATCTAGTGCAGTATTTGCCCATTCGGTATTTTCTAATTTGTGAAAATCAGTTATTTGGCAAGCATATGTAAGTCTTCTGTAGTTAGCTGTGTCATGTAACTTCAGTTCTGATTCATACTAAAGTGAAAAAGAATGTTTCTGCAGGTATATGAAACCCTTACCAAATCTCACCATTTATCTGTGAGTCATGCTGAAACATGAAAACAGAAATGGCCAAGAATCTCGGGTGATCTCTGGTAACTATCTTTTCAGCCATTCTGAGTGAATAGACTACAAAGTAATGTATTTGACTAAGATTGTATAAAAATCTGGCAACCTGTTAGCAATTAGTGAATTGTTAAAAAAGATAGCAGTATTGCAACCTGTGACCACCTCGCACTGAAATGATACTGCTTTTGGAAGGAGACAAAGTACAAAGAAATTTTCATAAAATTTTCACTTGTAGTATTTTTGAAATGAAATGTTTTTGACAGCCTGATTTTCCTTAGCTGTAACACTATTTAGCAATCTAGCAGTAAGCCTAGAATTCAGTGGAATCTGATGGTACAAAGAAACACAGGGAGAAGCCTTTTCTGCTGAAGCTTATTTGGCTAGCATTCATGCAGTATCCCTGGTTTATGCTGCTGATTTTTGTTCCCTATTTCCTCAGATGAGTAGGCAGGAGATAGACAAGTTCTTTCACTCAGGTCAATGATAAAATCATCCTATGTACCTGAAGCTTTATGTCGGTTTAGAATAAGTGCAACTGAAAAGCAAGGTAGTCACACCTCCATGTGCTTAGTTTGTTATGATCTGAACAGGAGAGGCTGTTGTAAACACAAAGCTCAAGTCAGCTGAACCAGGTCCTTTTATCTGCTGGTGGTCTGGTCCTCAGTATTAAAAATACTAAACTTTTTTCTTGCAGTTTTATCTATTTCATTGCCAGAATGGCAATTGCAACACTTTCATATTTCTTAATTAACAAGAATTTATGTCATATAAAGTAGCCAGTAGGCCTGGCTAACTGAATTTTGTAGTGATTACCAAACTGTAGGTATCAAACTAACTCTGTCTTAATATCAGCAGCCTATGGGAGAGTCATGGAATAGTTATCAAAGTAGTAATTTGAAAGGAAAGGAAGGGAAATGCTGATTCAGAACAGACTATAGGTCAGACCAAAAGGACACTCTTCTGTCTTTAGTGTCCTAGAACTGAATACTTAGAGGAAGTTTAAAAATTTACATACAGGATAGGAATTATCTAGTTGTGGAAAATGTTGTCATTGATGATAATTGTGGAAACCCTTTGCAGCATCCCACAGACATACAGTTTATATCGTGAAGCATGAGGACTGATACTCCTTATGTGTTTATGACCTACCTAGAGCTGCCACAAATGTAGCGTGCGGTCACAGAATGGGCTCCTGAGGATCTTCAGAGGTAAGTAAACAGTGCTCTGCAATGAAGATATGGCTATTACATATAATATATTGAAATATGCTAGAGAAGTGGAACTGATCACAGGAGAGCACCATGGTACACACAGCAGGTGAAACTAAAGGGCACGAGAGTGATGTCTCATATAAACACAAATAATTCAAAGACCAAAATGCTAGTAAAATTCATCACTGGCCCTGCCCTAGAGAGACTGCACTCTTTGCTTTAAATTTAAAATCAGACTGATTTTATGATTACATAAAGTGTTAGTAAAAAGAGAAGTGTGGTGTTATATACAATCCTGCCCTTGCCTGCTGATTTTTCTTTACATAATTAATTCAGGAATAGTCTGATTGATTAATTGTATACTCTTAATTTATATATCCACTGTTGCTGATGAGATTATGTATGTTGTATTACTTCTGAATCTAACACAATGTGATAATTGATTTCCTTGTTTTACTGGGCTTGCTAGAAGTCACTACAACATTAGAACTGCTTTGATAGATGATGATTTACCTTGTTCTACTAATTGTTTTCATTCCAAAAATTCTTGAACTAAATTAAACAACCCTCTTGCTGGACTATTCTGTGTTTTTCTTAGAGGAGATTAAAAGTAACTGTCATAAGTTGTGATATATGAAGTCTCACATCCATTAAATAAAAATGCAGATCTAGTTTAAGCAGAGAACATGTGGTCGGATATATAAATAGGAGTGAATAATTTTATGGTAAAGCTTATAGCACTAGGAGTATATAAGAGGCATAAGACACCACGAAATGAAGTGAGATGAAGGCAGCAAGACCATGTTCTTGTTCTGGGCTCCCCAGTACAAGACATGGACATATTGGAGCAAGTCCAGTGAAGGGCCATAGAGATGGTTAAGGGATGAGAGCATCTGACATACAAGGAGAGGCTGAGAGAGCTGGGACTGTTCAGCCTTGAAAAGAGAAGGCTCAGGGGAGATCTTTTCAATGTGTATAAGTACCTAATGGTAGGCAGTAAAAAAGGTGGAGCCAGACTCTTCTCAGTGGTACCCCGTGACAGGATGACAGGCAATGAGCACAAATTGAAATAAAGGAAATTCCACTTAAACATAAGAAGAAAACTTATTTACTGTCAGAGAAGTCAAACAATAGAACAAGTTGACCAGAAAGATTGTAGAGTCCCTGTCCTTGGAGATATTCACAACCCAAACGGACATAGTCCTGAGCAGCCTGCTGTAATTGATCCACTTTGAGCAAGGGGTTTGAACTAGATGATCTTTAGAAGTCTCTTCCAACCTCAGCTGTTGTGTGATTCTGTGCTTCTGTCTGCAATGTGTGAAGTTAGTTACTTCAGGTCTGATACGAGGTGGTGCCTTGCTCTTTTTGAAAGTGCTGGGTATCGCAAGTCCATTTAATGGTTGGACTCGATGATCTTAAGGGTCTTTTCCAACCTAAATGATTCTATGATTCTACGCTTCTGTGGATCTCTGGCAGATAACCTTCTCCTAAAGGCAGGCTACTTCCCAGTCTCTCTAGAGTAGCATGTTTCCAAAATAAATAAGTGCCTTGGCACAACGGAGCCCTCTTTTGAAGGTACACTTCTTACTTATCACCATGCAGTGAATGAATAAGTATCCCTTTGTCATAGATCAGAAAAGATGCAATGTGCCATTAGAGTTTTTCTGCTGACAGGGTTATCCTTCTAACATATGTAGCAACAGAAGTACCTATAATGTTGTCTGAAATCTCTGTGAATCAAATGAACTATGTTTAGAACACTCTACAAAAAAGTCTGTCTTGGTATTCTGGGCTCTCATCACTGCAGCTGGCTCTTTTTCTTTTTTACCGTCACTAGTTTGAAGTATCTATAAAAGCTTATGCCAAACTGGAGTATAGGAATGCTTTTATGAACTCATCTCTGTAGATATGCTTTCTGTTGTGGTACTTTAAGTTAAGATACTGCAGGATGGTATTTGGCTAAAGGATAAAGTTAAATCAGAAATACAGTGATTTTTCAGGCTTACTTTTGTGTTCTCCTGTGGCACAGTAACCTTTTTCTGATTTTTAGGTGAAACTACTGAATTGAAAATGGCAGATTTTCATAGCAGTAAATCCAGAAAAAAGAGGTCTTCCAGAAAATATTAAAGGTCTTTTTTGGTGGATATAACACCCCTCCCCCCCTCCTTTTTTTTTTCTGAATGATAGCATTAGGTCATAAAGTAAAGCTACCACTAATAAGAAATAAGCAAAAGCTAGAGCTGAAGATCAAGAAACTGGCATGAGGGCAGTTTGCTAGAAAGACTTGAGACAAGTAAGACTTTAAGATCTAATGGCATATTCCATTGCAAAACAGATTACAGAAGACTGTGAGGGAACTAGCAGTATTAAGAATTTGAGCTATGTGATACTGTGTGGGAGAAGCAAAATTTTTCTTTAACTTAAAAAAAAATCTGGAAGGTTTCTTCCCCCTTGAGTATCTGAAATATTTAGGTAAAAGATGGCATATAGTACTAAAGAATTACTGTCTTATTAGAGGATTTTTTCTGACTGTTCCAAGAGAGATTTACTACAAATTTTGTTGTGTGTATATGCTAAATTCAGGTTTTAATGTCTTTCTCTTTTTTTTTTATCATTATTCTAGAAAAGCACATAGGCTTCCTTTTTTGAAAATTGGCTTAGTACAAAAACAATCTTTTGTGCTTATCAAATTCCAAGACATTTATGGTCTTTTAATCTAAGACAAGAAAATGTTTATTGCTATGTGAACTACTAATGGGGTTTTCTTAATCTTGTCTTTTTTATTGCTAGCGTTAACAATTTGTTTCCTGTACATTTTTAAGTCTGAAAATGTAAAAGTTCAAAGATTACTATAAAACATCCCTATTGCTCATAGATATCTTGTTAGTTAATTTGATGTTGTCATTAAGCCACTGATGCTTTTGCTTGATCTACGGATTAGGCACAAATTCTCATAATCAACAACATAGAGGCTGGTGGCAGGACAACTCTGTCTCACATGTTCGTGTTTTCTTTCCACCCTGTAAAGCTTATACAGTGGTGATTTCAGACTTCTGTGTGAAACAGTGTTGACATCAAAAGAGCTGCAAATTCAAGGAGACTTGTAAGAAAGTTAATATGTCTCTACACATTATATTGTATCTAAATGGGTGCTGGAGGGAAAAAAATTAAACTTTCTGGTAATGCTGCTGCTAGGCAAGCATACTAAAGAATTTGGGGGGCAGGGCAGTATCCATTAGAAATGGACTATAGAGGATTCCCAGCATATTCAGTAGCAAGAATGTGAGAAATACTCTTCGCATTGTACTTGAATACCAGCAGCAGTACGAGAGAAAGCAGGCAAGTCATTAGTGTACACTCCTGTATGAGCTCAGGTCTTGATTATCTCTTTCCAGTGCCTTCAGAGAGTAGAGGAAAGAAGGCTGCTAAAAGACCTGTCCTTTCTAAGAAAACTGGGGTGCATAATTATATAGGTTTACCTGGCCTTTTCCAAAGGGACAAATGGCACCACTTCTCCAGTCCCTCTCCTTACTAGTCTTTCTGTTATTCCCCTTTTCCTTAACTATCAGTTTTTGTAAGTGCAACATTTTTCAAGTCCTTCCTGGTGCAGAGAGTCAAGCATGTCTGCTTGTGTGAGGGGACCGGGTCCCCCTCACACAAGCATGTCTGCTTGTGTGAGGGGACCAGGTCCCCCTTGCTTCCTGACACTGATAACTTCCTGAAGTAGCTGCAGAGAGTGAGAAGATTCTGCTCAGTCTCTCCCTTCCATACAAAAATTCTTCTGGTCTCAGTGAAATGCACTGTTCAATCCTACCAGGCTGTACTTGGTTCAAGCTTTGTGCCACGTTTTTCACCTGAGTGCTCAAGGCCAAATTCAGAGCAAATATAATCAGATGCATCTCCTTACTAAATCAAGCTGTCCCCCTCACTATATGTTCAATTTTGATGTAAGGCCATTGGCCTTATGACTGCATGAGTGAGAGTTTCCTATGCATGTGGCATTGCCTGATGCTCAGATGAGAACATCGTGTCAGACATGTTTAATCATAACAGTGTTTATTCCTTTTACTCAGAATGTACCCTCTTCATGACAAATGTATGTAAATGCTGAGATAAAAATAGCATTTGACAAGATAGTTGGGTATGTTTCATTTTATTAACATATTAGTCAACT
This sequence comes from Platalea leucorodia, assembly GCF_965183815.1. Classification (NCBI taxonomy): domain Eukaryota; kingdom Metazoa; phylum Chordata; class Aves; order Pelecaniformes; family Threskiornithidae; genus Platalea; species Platalea leucorodia. The sequence continues at coordinate 78,498,575 of NC_138827.1, forward strand.
TATTCTGCTCAAAGTAATATGTGAATAGTAGATACATATAAGATTAGCATAATTTTTTCAGTCAACATTTGTTCTGTGAGGTTTTTGATTACATTATTTTAATTAAGCAATAAGACATGACAAGCACAGGATTTCATGGTGAGTATAGCACTCCTCACAAGGTATTATAAAGCATGTGGCTGAAAGCTGGATGATTTTAACTGTTCAGAATGTACATTAATAATCACTCTAGACTGACTAGAGCGCCCTTTGGTTTCTTTAATGAAATACATATTATTGAATAAGGGAGACTTGTCCTGGTCATAGTCATCAGGGCCAAGACTGCTCTTGGCCAGGGAAAAAGCTCCATTTGTGTTCTAAAGCCTTCTGTGCTGTCTCTGGGATTAGTTTACTTATGACAGCACAGTGTAACTTTTAAATATATTCAGGGCACATCATACTGCCTATGAAGGAAACCAAATGTCCTCTCTGGAATCGCATAATGTAGTAGGTGTCACAAGTCTGAAATAATGAAGATAAATGAGATTATGGACCCAAAGAAAAGTACATATTTTCTAAATAATGCTCTCCAGTCAGAGATTGGGAAAGTGAAAATGTTCCATTTCTTTGTGCCTGTCCAGTGGAAAAAAACAAAACAAAACAAAACAAAACACTGAAACAAAACAAAACAAAAAAACCAGAAATGCTTTGTGTGTAACTTATTTTGTATCTGATTGCATCAGTGTTAAGATATAAAGTAATAAAATGCTGGGGATAACAAATGTCTGTTTGTTTCAAACAGTCATTATGTATTTCTTTTGCACTTTCACCTATAGATGCAAAGTAACTTGGATTTCTATGACCAGGGTCTCAAAGTAATTAAATGTCTTGGTTGTGATTGTGCTCCTGAAATGAAAGGACTGAAGTAAACCTGGATCTTGTAGGGCTGTGTTGGGTTTTGATATTACTTTGTGAATATTTAAATAGGGAAGAGTGGATCATAATTTCTGGACCTACGAGCATGTTGCTGTCATAGCTCTGCTAAACCCTTACTATTTCATAAAATGTTTCTTTTTTTTGGGTTGCTCATTCAGTGTGCTTTACTAGTCCTACCTATTTGTAATAACCATTTAACATTTTACATGAGTGCCAGTGAAAGCAAACCCAAGTAGCTCGTGGTTGTTCAGCACTAAAGCCACAACAAATGACCAGGAATGCCATCTACCATCAATCTTTTATGTTCTGTCACCGTTGTGGAAAGTCACTCTGAGGTAAGTGAAAGGTGATGTCCTCTCCTTCCTCCAAAACCAATCCTCTGGTAGGCATATAAGAATACTGTCTTTCCTCATTCTAGCAGCCCAGTCTGAACAGTACCTGTTGGTCTTTTTCCATGTAACAGCTCCCTTTTTTTTGTGCATGTATGTTATTACTTTTAATGTTCATGGTTTTTTAATTCATGTCTGTTCAGGGTACAAGCAAACTGATGAACTATATTGTTATATTGCCCAACTGATCTGCTGATGTTGAATGTAAGCTGTTTTAGGAGAATCTTCCAGATGTTCTAGAAGAACAGGTTGGACCTCAAGACTGGGATGGGGAAAGACCAAGCATTAGCTTGAAATTCATTACAGAGTCCACCTAGGACTAAAATATTAGAGAGCTGGCTTGGTCCTTTTTTTATTTTTGAGGAGGTCTTAACATCCCAAATTTAGAATGTATAATGTCACCAGATATGACGTGCTATATGTGACAAAGGAGGGTACTACACCAGAGTCTCAAGGCCAAGTCCTTTGAGAGATTGAAATCTCCTGTCTGAATGTAGGTGGAATGGAAAGAAGTGGTTATTCTCAGGATCCAAATGTGTATCCTTCAAGTGATGAAAAAACTTCAGAAGAATTACTGATTTCATCAATCTTATGCCATTCATTGGCATCTACATCTTAAGAGTCCTGTTTGCAGAAACCTACACTTTGAACCCAGTTTGTTTCTTGTATTAACCGTAGTAGTTAGTGTGAATGTGAATTTACTGTTTCTACATACCTAAAGGTAATATGAGTGTGATGAAATAGGATTAAAAAGTGTCATGAGATTTGATAAGCATTCATGCATTTTATCTGACTTAGGGCATTGGATCTGTGGAAACATTGGCTTTTACACATCATTTTCTCATTCACAAAATTAAGTAATTACATCCTGGGAGAAACGCACTGGCATTGAATATACAGTATCCAGACTATGTCACTACAGGTAGCAGATTGAGTTTAACTAGCCATATGGATTGTAATTGTCTAAGTATGATTAATTCATAATGTTTGTTAATTTTATGCCTTATATTATGGTTTGTTATTATAATGTCAGTCTTTTCTCCCTTTGTTTCTTTTTAATCTAGGTTTTGATGAGAGCCCTCAAGGGATTTTAATCTTACTATGATACTAACTAATGATGTCCTTATATTCCTGGGTCTCATCAATAGCTTGTTCCCCTTGCTGGAAGTTTCACGGAAAAGGGTTCTGAAGTTAGAACAGATGGTGCATCAGTCCATTGCAGAACTCTGTTTGCAGCCTGAGGAAAACTTTATATTGAAGGTGGAAATAATGGTTTTCTGCTTAGCTTATTGTAAATTCTAAATGGGGTGATTGAAGACTATAATGATCACTGTTGTTTGATACCTATGAGTTTCAACATCTGGCTAATGCCTTTACTAGCTGTAACAGTAAGAAAAGGCACTATGGGGCTTTCTGCTTCTTTTTCTTAAATAGATCATAGCATATGTGTATATATATGTTTGTACATACACAAATACATAAGTTTGATGTGTGCATATGAAAGCATATATATACTTTATATATGTAAATCAGCATCTCTATTAATATCTGATTTGCACAATAGTGAAACGGAATATTACATAATGATATAACACTTTCATGCCAACACTGGGCTTTCTTTTTTCATTACCTGAGTTCGATTTCTACTTTAACAATTGGAATTATTTTAAATTGTCTTTTAATCTACTCTTGCCTACAGACCTAAGCTTTTAACCCAAAGTAAATTAGCAAATATGGCTTTGCTTCTCATATAGGGACCAAGAAGGAAGAACTAGTGAGACTGACAGAGCTGGTCTCTGTAAAGGAGGCTGAAGACCACCTCCTTGAAAATCATGGACCTCATTACACCAACTTTTGTCATACTTGACTTTTCAGCAGGCAATTCACTAAATCACTAAGTCACTACTCTGTTCTGGCACTGTACTATAATTGAGTTGATGGAATATTGTTAACAGGAATCGTAATTGGAAAATAATGTTTTCACAGAGAATTTAAAAAGTGATTTCTCTACTTACGTTGTTTCTTTGCTTGGTTGTACTTCAATCCAGATAATGACAACTGTTTAGGAAGCCTCATTTTAGAAATCCAGATGGTGTTGTCTTAACTTATTCAGCAGCTTGGCCTGGTATTCTTGAAACAAATTGCCAAAATCTCTAACAGCATTATACTTTCGTGTTTGTTGTTTTTGTTTTGGTTTGGTTTGGTTTTTTTAACAGTCTAGCTATATTCAAAAAACCATGGGAACACATACTGAACTGTAGGCACATGCTGTGAATGCTTTGATTTCAATGGAACCTTAATCATAGGCTTAAAATGTTATGTTGAATTTGGACCCAAACATCTAATAAAATACTCAAACAAAATACTGGGGTCTGATGGTCACTATTTAACTTTGTCATGGGTTTTTGCCCTTGAAGATGTGATGCTTTGTCGGTTTATGCCATGTTGGTCTAGACAATGAATTCTTCAGGCCAGGCCTATAAAGTACCTGTTGATAAAAAGAGTGGTCAAAGCATTAAGCTTCTGATTAAGGCTATCAGAATCTGACACATTAATTATCCTTAATTACAGTCTATGTCATCTTTCCTGAAGAAAAGTTCATGAAGCATATGCGGCTTATAGTGAATTTGCAATTAGTTTTTAACTAATGCCAAGTCTGAGTTCTGAAGTTGCGTGACATTAAACCTTCATTTTTCCTTTTCTGTAGCTTTGTAATTTCAGGATTTTCTTATAGTAGGACAAATATGTGCTTACACAGAGTTTTATTTGTAATACAAATCTGAATAGAATGCCTGTGACAGGTACAGAAAAAGATTGACAAACAGAAAGCATTTGAAATAACTATGTGGGAAGTTAAAAAACTTATTTTTCTTTATTTCTTCATTGTCTTCAAATTGGCAGTGTATTTGTAAGTAATACTACCTAATGTCGGCCACAAGAGGCTTTAAGGATCTATGCAAGTGATTTATATGATCAGGTGGAATAGAAGGATGCTGACAGTAGCTTGGAGTTCAATGGACAATGCTGTTTGCAAAATAAAAAATTGGTGTAACTACTGTGATTCCTGTTAGCTGATGATCTTTGTTCTTTTTTTATTTTCTATTTTTTTATGGTGTATGTTGCAAGTCATTTTCCTGTACACATCAACTCATGGATTTTATTTCTGTATAACCAAGGTTTATATTGGACTGATATTTACCTTTCTCTTATCTTCCTCACAGATACAGTGAAATTCATAGCAACACCCACCAAGTAAGGTCTGACACATTAATTTCCTTTGCAGGGAAACAGTAATAGTGGCCTCAAATGCTCATTCATCAGTAAAATAAAAACACTCTACCGATTCCAACATTTTAAGCTCCCTAAACAGACTTTCATGTGAGATATATGTCTTGCTATAGTGAACACCAAGACACATAAAGTATAAATCAATAGAGAGTAAAGCATCTGTGGCTTGGTGAGTGGTCTTTCTGTTCCACGTCTGTCTACAGTGCTGGCTAGTCATGCCTCTGTGCCTTCCCCAGGCATCACTGTTTTGTCTCACATGGTGATTGCAATGACTGAGATAATTAGGAGAGTTGCTAATGTTTCAAATTACTTTATATCAGACTCAGAGAATCCTGAGTAGTTGGCAAATTGGACTTGGCTACCTGAGCTTCTCAATGGGATGGAAAGTAATCAAAGAGGAAGAGTGTCAAAAGTAGTGGAGGAGGGATGGCCAGTGCTACAAATATGAACAAAACAGCAGCCAGTGCCATTGTGAGTAGCTAGGCCAGCTGATCATCCATTTGCTACACAATTCTCAAAAGTTGACTGAAATCCAGAACAAGGTCATGCTACGCTTGAATTGTCCGCGTATCTGATGATCCAGTAACAGACTGCCAGATGGGGAGAGACAATAAGATAGCAATTTGCAGCATGGTAAGGCCCTTATTAGGTTTTTCGTACTCTTTGCCCTCTTGACTGTTTCTCCTACCTCTTTCTTTACTTTTGTACCACTGTTTCATGACTCTAACATCTGAAAGGCTTATTGAGCCTGCTCCCAACCAGGCATACAGCTCATCCTTCTGTCTGCAATCCTTGCTTGCTTATTCATGCTGCCAGTTATGGAAACTCAGAGCTATTTTTTATTATGCAGGTACTTCCTGAGAAAAATGGTGATGTATTTAATGGTTGTTTTTGTGGATTTTCATCTGGCCTAGGATCAGAGACCTCTCTGATTCAGTTGAAATCCGAAGCAAGCTGATCTCTATAGGGTATTCATTCGTTCTGGTAAGCCAGATATTCCAGTGTGGTTGCAGAAACTCTGCTGCATAGGTTTACTGTACTGAGTCCTATTAACATGCATGGCTGTATATATTTTAAGATCATAGCATTTTATTGAAATTGCAGTAGGGATGTCTGCCTTATGTCAGGAAGATATAAGCATTAGGGTACTTAAGGTCTGCCTTTCTTTCCATGTGGTTAGAACACATCTAGATTCCTTTTTAGCTCCTCTTAGATAAATCCCAAGTGATCTATATAAAAAGAACACTGCTGCAAAGAGCAGGGTTGGGCAGTAACTGCCTCTAAGTTAGAAACATCTGAAAATGTTTTCTCGACACTAGCCCAGCCTTATCTAGATAAATAAAGCAATCATTTCAGAATTTCCACTTCTATGTCAGTCAGCTCTTTCTAAGTAGCTTAGTTTAAACCTCTGGGAAGGAGACAACCCTTCTTTGTATGTATTACTTCTCCTCCCCTTAACAAAAATCTCCAGAATAATTCGGGGGGGGAGAATCCTTAATACAAATCTGGGTTTTTTTACACTTTTTAATGCTATAGGGGTGTTTGTAAAATATATCTGCCTGCGTCAGCTTATCAGTAACCTTTAATTTTAAAATCTTGTGACTTTTGGTTCTCACAGTTAGAAGCACTGCTAGCTGTGGCACAATCTTTGTGGTTGGAAATGTGGGAATGGGGAAAAGTCAGGTAAAATAAATTAGATTTTCAATTACCCTCCAAAACCACCTGCTTTGCTTGCTAATTGCTTGTTTTTTTTAAGGAAAATATTTTGGTAAAACAATGTGTGTTGCAAGTTCAATACTTAAAAAGCATTGAGCAGCATAACCTCAGAGTAGAACAACAGATTCTGTGATTCACAGTGTGAGCTCTAGGTAAGTTGAATAAAATTGGTGTATTATGCAAATGCTGAGGATTTTTCTGGATTGGGTAAGTAAGGTGTAATGTTACCTATATTGTAATGTCTTATCATTTATTTTTAGGGGATATCTTTTCCTTTTTTTTGTCTGTGCCTTTTCTCTGCATCTCCTGTAGGCACTAGTGCATGCTTTGTTTAATTTATTGTTCTCTTTATCTTTTCTCTTTTGTTTATTAAGCCAAACCCATGTAAACAAATACTAGCAACAGAGAAAAATCTGTCAGAATACGTTTCAAGTATTGCGAGTTCAGTGCTAACCTTCTAAATTTAATTTTTTATGCCTCTTTTTCTACTCATATTTTCTGAACATGAAAGGGTCACAAGTCATGATTTTACATCCAACTTATTTCCAGATAAAAAGAAAATGTAGCTATGGTCTGGCATTGTTCTTGTCATTAGCTACTAAAGATGCTGCATAAAACCTATACCAACATGAAGTTAATGTCATTGTGGACTGACATTAGCCTTAAGACTGTCAACACATAAACATTTGGGGTTCTTCATCCCTCAGTGGAGCAACTGGAAGTCTCTAAGATATCTTCAAGTTAAATTGGATAAATGAATGACTAACATATTATGTGATTCTGGCTAAAGGGAATTAACTTTCTGACTTCAGCTGAAAGGCCGGTTTTCATCAACTGTAAAAAAAATACTCTGCTACAGTCTGTGATAGCCTGAAATAAATTGTGCTTGGTGGAGATATTGACCATATTCAACTGAATCACTGAACAGTCATGGATGATAGTGAAGTCAGTGAATCACATTACCAGTACTTTTGTGCGATGCACACTGTATACGTTTCACAAACACCTTTTCTTTATATTGGTGTAATCAAAATAAGTGATCAGAATGTAATGCAGGAGTCACTACATATACGAAAATGATACATATCATGCTATATAAGCAATTGTCCAATGCATAGAGCAATCAAATTTATAGCTCAAAAACCTTCACTTGTATGGTGGATCTCAAAATGGGAATTCTTCTCTCTCTACATGTATGTTTGGTGTTTTCTGTGAGGTGCCTGTCATTTTAACAAAAGTGACATGCAGAGTAAAGTGGAAAGGTCCTGTTTCAACCTGGGAAGAGGGTGGGGCAGACAGCTGAATTGTTCCGTATTTTCTATGAAATCTTAATTGATTAGACTATCACCTTTATTCACCATAGAAAGACTGTCTTTCTTTATGATGGATACAACAGCAGGAGAGCAAACTGTTGGAATTGATATACTTTGTTGCTTATCTGAAAGGAGAATTTTTGCCCTAATTTTGCACAATAGTAGAAACTTCCTTTAAATCCCATTTTCCTAACCAGCGCCTAGAATAGCTCTTGTTGTTAGATTCTAAGGACTCTATTGTGGCTTTTAAGCCAGAGCCCGCAGTAGGGGTTGTGGAGGGATGCACCGCCCCCAAGAAACTCCTAGAGGGTTTGTACTTGAGGACAAATCTGATGATAGAATTTAAAAATGGAACAGACCATTGTAGATCATCCAGTCCTCCCATCTGCCAGCACAGGATTTTCCCTCCCAGATATTCTTAATGTATTGTTCAATGTAAAAGTCTCAACTCTGGGAGCTTCCAAAGCTTTGCTTGGAAAATTTTTGCCTCCTTTTTTTGCCTCAGAAGTAGGAGGACACAGCAGCAGCCATGACCATGTCTTTTAATATATGTCTGTGTGTACTTTGGACTGGCTTCTGCCTGCTGGCTGGTGTGAATAGGGGGCAGATGGGTACGACTTTTCCTTTTACAGTCACCAGATGACTTAAACATACCACGTGATCCCTGTGCCCTAGGAGGAGATTTATAACTGCCTTAAACCATCACCTGTTCTTTAATGAATGTCTTAGATTTTGTAAAGTGTGATCTAAAGTGTAATTGCTCAGCTCTGTAATGCAGTGAAGTTAATTTGTGGTTCAGTCAGAAGATTTTGTCCTAATTTTCTGGGTGGTGATTACTCTCCCAACCAGTGAAATTGGCTTGAATGTTCCAGTGCATTTTGTTTACTGCTTAAAGGATGATAAAACTCCCATGTATTATTTCTTTTGGGGGAATAATAATAGTGCATTCTTCAGTCTTGGTAACTGTTGATATTTCAGTCTTCCAGAAGGATTTTGAAAGATTTCAATTATCAGATATTTTGCAACACTTTTGTAAGTGCTATTGGAAAGCAGACACTGGATTTTCACATGCAATTCAAATCTGCAGTGTAGATGAGACCCCAGTCCTGCAGAAATTATCTTGTGTTTAACATTGTTAATTATCTGTTATTATTACCTTGTGTTTAACATTGCCCCTCACTACAAGAAGGACATTGAGGTGCTGGAGCGAGTCCAGAGGAGGGCAATGAAGTTGGTGAAGGGTCTAGAGCCCATGTCTTATGAGGAGCGGCTGAGGGAGCTGGGATTGTTTAGCCTGGAGAAGAGGAGGCTGAGGGGAGACCTTATTGCTCTCTACAACTACCTGAAAGGAGGCTGTAGCGAGGTAGGGGTCGGTCTCTTCTCCCTAGTAACGTGTGATAGAACGAGAGGAAATGGCCTCAAGCTGTGCCAGGGGAAGTTTAGGTTAGATATTAGGAAAAACTTCTTCACTGAAAGGGTGGTCAAGCATTGGAACAGGCTGCCCAGGGAAGTGGTTGAGTCTCCATCCCTGGAGGTATTTAAAGAACGGATAGATGTGGTGCTCGAGGACATGGTATAGATGGACTTGGCAGTGATAGGTTAACGGTTGGACTCGATGATCTTAAGGGTCTTTTCCAACCTTGACGATTCTATGATTCTATGATTGTTGCACATAAGCAACACTGTCAGATTTATAAAGATCAACTCAGAGCTTGATGAATCCATGGGATAAACAGGTTAATGTTGACATATGTTGGGATTTGCACTTCAGACAGTTCCTCTGAAATCTCTAGTGGCTTTGGATTAGTGTTATGAGTAGTGTAAATCGGACTGTGTTCTGTAGGGAGAAGTATGGGAAGTCAGCGATGTACAAAATCTGCCAGTACTGATTATAATAGTCATAGTAAAACCTGAAGGCGCCATCAAGATTAAATTTCCACTGATGTATTTGCCAGTGTTCTTTGAGAATCAGTATATGAAACAATATGAAGTCTGAAGTCAAGTGATTGGAGGTTAATGTTGAGCAAATACAGTTTAAAGAATTTTTTTCCACTTTCAAAAGAATGGTTTTAAGTCCTACTTGTCTGCACATTCTTAAGTGGGGAAAAAATTCCTCTAACATAGGACTGGCAAAGAAAATCTTTAGGGGCAAAAAGCCCTATATAAGTAGAGGAGGTAGAAACAGGTGAAAATCTGGTTAAAATGGAACATGTCCCATTTCCTTGATCCCATGATATGCAGTAGACCTGACAAATCATCAAGATGTTTTCCTTTAATGCATATTGTGCAAGATATGCAGGACATAAGGATTTATTTGTGCAGTTGACAAACCACTGTAGTGTTTTGTAGGAAAAAAAATCGGTTTTACTTGGGCACGCCATGAGCCTTGTTCAAACAAACATTGCAGCTACTTAAAAACAAGCAGGGGGGGCATGACAATGAGTTCTTGCTTTTTTTGGTTAAGTTCTATTAGTACCAAGTAGTGAAAATATTTCACTAAGACTTCCAGGGCTTGAAATTAGCCATTTTTGAGCAGCAACTTTAGCTAGAGTATTCAGAGGTGACACTGTCTATGTGAATACACTTGACTTAGGCTTCAGTCCATAAATAAAATTAGCAGATTAATGAAAGCATCAGGCTAGCTTGCTACAAAAGGACTGTTTAATTTTAGATGCAAAGGTATTTTCCATTTTTAAAGCTATAGATAGATTTAAGGTAGGAAGGTCAGGCTCCAATATCTAAAGTTCTTTGCCAGTTTAATTAGCTATCATCTGGCTTTCTAATAGTTTCAGAATCTGATTTCACATATTCGAGTTTGTTTGCTGTGGTGCCTGGGAAGAACCACAGAAGAGCACCTCTTCCAAAAGACAGGTGAATTTTAGAGCTGTTCCTAACAAGCGTTTTCCATCCACATCGTTGTCCTGCTTCATTTTGTGCCACTTTCACATTCCAGGTAGGGAAAGTACCTGGAGTATTGCATAATTTCTGAACACAATTTCTCTCCAAAACATCTTTCAGACTGTGTGGCCCTCCACTTCCCACAAGGTAGAGCAAAGGCTTAATAGTTATAATGGCTTGGACATAAAGATAGAGGTGCATTTCCTTTTCTGTGAGATGGCAGCACAGTATGGTTCTTTACCTGTATATTTTGCAGTTTACTTATCATTTATTTATTCTTTGCAAAATATTTTTGAAGACTGTATGCACCTACATTTCCCAGCCGTTCCTTCACTACATTTTGCACACTTATATTCACCCCTGCAGTGACTTCATGGGCTTTCTGCCATCTGTCATTGTTCCTTTATTCTAATGTACAGTGCAGCCTCACGTAATTTATGACTTTGTCTGATATTTATTAGATAGACAGGATTATTGCCCACAGATGGCTATGGTTCACAGCCAGAGGCGTCTTCACAGAACTAGCGGGAAGACATTTATTCATGTGACCATGTGACTTCTACTGTAAGCTAATTTTAGCACTGAGTTTCTCTTGATAAGTTAAAATGAAACGAGAATGCTGGGTCAAATTTATTCTTGCAGCAAGTGATACAGTTCTGTTGACTTCTGTTGAGTCATACCTGTATGTCAGGTGTGACATTAGCCCTCCATTTTTTTCATTAGGAAAATAAAATATACGAGAGCACATTTTAACTGCAGTGCATGTGTGCAGTTACAAATATTTCTGGTCTCGAAGCGGTACCTTTGGAGCAGAAACAACAGAAAAGATTTATCAAGTCATACAGTTGTTGCCGGTAGATGACATTGTCTGCCAGCTTTACATTTTCTCTGCTTCTTTTTATGGGCCACTGGAGTCATATATTCTGTCGTTCACAGTGTGAGACTCAGAACATTTCTTTGGCAAAGTCAGGGAGACTGGCGTGTTGAAAGTGAGCCAACACAGTCAGGTGGTTTCATTTGTACTTGAATTTGAGACTAGTTCTTGCAGTGGATAGGACATGAAAATTGTATCGTATCTTTTTGGTGTGTTAGTTTCATTGCTAGTGAACTAGCTGCTGCTGGTAAATTTAAGTCATCTCACTGGTAATAAGTACACCGGGCTGAATCAGTGGTTTTTCTAATCTTTAAGGATTCTGTTCGGTAAAGTGAAGCCTTAGGTGGGTCTGTGTAGTAACACTGCAACTACCAATACACAGATTAAAGTGCCTACAGATTTTCTTGCTGTAGACTGAAGCAGAAATTCCCAGCCTCCAGATTGTAATCTATAGGGAGTTTATTAGCAGTTGGGTTTGGGAGGAATGGCACTTCAAACAGAAGCCATCTGGAATACGCGTTAGGAGATTCTGCTACAGGGGGGCTAGGAACAGAAGCAGGCGTAGGAACATGCTGCACTCTCACCCTGCAAAGTGCTAGGTGTCCTTTTCATTCCACTGGGAAGTCAATGGGAATTAGGAGCACTCAGCACTTTCAGCTTTATGCTGTAATTCAGGAATGCCATATGCATTTAAATATGTTAAACCAAAAGATCAAGTAAGTAAATATGCTAGGTGAAGTTCTGACATCTGATTCAACAGCAGAGTTATAGAATCAATATAAATTCCCACTATTTGTCATTACTTCTTTTGTCGTTATGTCAAAGGTGATGGTGGTGGTTGTTTTTAATGTTTCGCTTTTCTGGGTGTATGCAAAGCTGGACTGACAGTTGCAAAGAGCAAATCTTATCATTCTCTCTGACATGTATGTTCCTTATATTTTGACAGTGAAACTTTAAAACCATTACTCCCATTCCTCAAAATGGCATAGTACAGGTAACAGTCCTGTCCAACCTGGTTTTCAAAGGTGCTTGTTGTAGATGAGAGAACTGAAAGGTAAAGAGAGCATGCCTGCGTATGGAGTGTTTCCAGATGTTTGCTTTGCCAATATGAACTCAACACCATTTTGTCCTTCTACAGTCATGAAAGTTGGGCTCGCATAGAAAAGAATGCAATATATGCCCTGCTGAAGGCTATAAAGCACTGTCTTGATGTATTATTGGGTCAGTGCATCTAAATGCAAGTTCTCTGCTTCAGGTGCAATGCCTGCAGGATTTGACCCTAGAGAAAAGCATCTCGTCACCCTTTACTACAGACATTTCTAGAAGGCACAGGCTAATTTCAGGTTTGACATGTCAAGGCACGAAGAAGAGTCATTGACACAGCAGGTGCACTTAAATATAACTGTCTAATTATACAGTGATGCAAGTTTGCTCCCAAGAAACTAAATGTACAGTGCCATGGAAAACATGGTATCTGCCTGTCATGCTGTTGAATAGGAAAGCAGTCTTAAGCAGTCAGGCACGTTTCATGTATGAAATCATAAAAATCATGGTATGGTAAACATCTGCATCGTTCCTATTCTTTATCGAGTATGCACAGTGATTTCCCTTCTGCAGACTTGGGGGATTGCAACATCTATGCAGCTTGTTACAGGGAAACATAACTTCTGAAACTTGACTGGCTATGTTAAGGTCTTATTTCAAGCTTATTTATTTAGTTTGGATTTGAAAGTTCTGCAGTAGAAATTCTGAATCCGTTTAAAATCCACGACGGTAGTAGTAGAGGATAACAGAGCAATGTTATTCTACAGTTACTGCTAGTCTAATTCTGGCACACGGGAAAGGTCACTGCCTGTTGGCTAAATCTAAGCAGAGCCTGGGGTCTGGTAGCGTGCAAGGGGTGTGAGGCGGATAGTTTACTAACATGGTCCTGGCTTGAGGGCATGTTTCAGTGATAGGACTGTTTTATTGCCCTTCCCACATGCCCTATAACAAAATTCTTTTTTCTTTTTCAGTTGGGAGTTCTGCCCTAGACTAATGATGCTTTATCTCTACTCAGCTGTTAAAGTCTAGGCAAGCAAACAAATGTAGAGAAATGGGAAACGTAATAAAATATTATCTTAACCAATAATCAGAGAATTGTTGTTACCTATGCAGAAAATCTGAGTAGTAAAGAACAATTATTGTATCTTAAATAGATCGTATTATTTATTAATTTACTTTCATGGTGAAGTACAGGCGTTCACAACCCTGCCTCACATGCCAAATGCTACAGAGTAAAATTGCAGTAGGTCTGTCCCTTCCATCTTTTGTTGAGTGTCCAGCTCAAACTTCCTTACGTTTTCCAGTTTTACTGTACATTCAGACTTCTAGGGTTTTTCTACCTGCTTTTGCCATGCTTTCTCTTTTACAGCAACCACATCTGTATTTAGCTCATAGGGCTGACTCTGCAATGTTAACATCATTCAGAATTGCAATGACCAATAAATGTTTTGAGATAATGTGTATTGCCCAAACAGCCATTACAAAATTCACAAAATTTGCTTAGTACTCTCTGAAATACCCCTGCTGAGAAGTAGAATGTTCCTGTGATGTACACATTCAGTCTAAGATTACCTAATTAATGACTCTACCTTTAAATGCCATCTTCTCTCAGCCGTGATGGAGAAAGGCTGTTTGTTTTGAGCACAAAAGGAAACATTTACTGAATGACAAAATGGATATTCAAAGCAATCCAGAACAAAGACAGTGAGCATTGTATGACAAAGAAGATGAACATTCATGGTGAATCTTTTTAATATTGGAGTTTGAGATCTGTCTTCAGTGAAATACCTTGGTGTTCTCATATCAATCAACCAGACAAAAATTACAAAGTGAAGGGTGTGACTCATGCACCTACTGGTACATTCAGCCAAAACTACAGAGTAGAGCAGATCCCATCATTTCTTGCTTTCCAACACTGTCTCTGGCTCCCAGCATCACTTCACCATCACCACCCTGCCAAGAGTTGCTACTGTCAGCAGTCCCTGAAATGTCACGTATGCAGAAACCATTCATCAACCCCAAGTTTATCTTATATAGTTTTTTTTTAAGGCAAGCATCAATCCCGTCTCATTTCTGTTGCCCATATTCCTTTATAGGCTCACTTTCCAAGATTCTGCTGCCATCCCTAGTCAGTGCTTAGGCTACAAATTATCTGGAATCAAGATACTTCTTTTGGATGAGAAAAAAGGTTTTGCCTGTTTTTCTGTGTTAGTCATATTCTGAAGAGTCTACCTTGGAAAATCTACAGAGCTGTGAAAATGGACTCCTTTATGAGCAAGAAATACAACAGATGGTTATTATGTGACCTGGTATAGCTTCTGGGCCAGGGATTTATATGTATGGCTTTATTCTGATGCATTTTTCTCCTTTATGTTCAGGGTTGTTTTCCCTCCGTGAAATACTGCTATCTCTGTAGTAACATCAGTTTCTTAGAAATTATGTTTTTATTTGTCAGGATTTTATTGCAGATTGCTACAGATCTTCCCCAATTTTGACTGAAGTATTGTTGTTCCAAGATTTTCACATACTCCAAAGAATTTTGCTAATTAATTTGTTGCTTAGTAAATGGTGATTTGCAGGTCACATTAGAAACATTATTTTATGCATCTTGTAAATATTTAGAAAATAATTACATACCCAACAGTATTTACTTTTGTTGCTTACTCCTATCTGGTGGGACTGCATATGGTCAAAGAAGAGAATAACCCCAGCTGTCTTTCTGAGAACAGTTTTGTGCAAGGCAGAATCCTTCTGAAGACCAAGGAAAACTTTGGGGAATCCTATTTTTTCTGGAAGAGAGCAGTGCACTGCTCTTCACAGACTGCTGGTTCTGGTCATAGCCGCTAGAAGGCCTAATCACACCCTTTGCTGGAAACCCTGTAGTGTCCTCGGTACCTGCTGCTTTACAGCACAGTGAGTACTGTTCTTGTTGCACAATGGATCCGTCCTTTTCATTGCTTGGCAGTCTGCCTCCTCACCCCTTCAAACCATTACCATTGTGTCCTGGAGAAAGAACATTAAAGGGGTGCTGTAGCATTCACCCTTCCAAATGCCAGTCAGAGCTGTCTCTATAGAGCTCTGCTCTGTCATGCTGGCGGGCTCATTCTAGTATAGAAGTACTTCCTCCTCACGTAGTCAGGAGAAAGCAGCCACTCACATAATTCCATGTTTCGGGTTATCATATGGTTCTTGGCTCCTTAGAAGCTCAGTTCACTCCAAGGACATCAGCCATTTGTTCCTGATGTTGAGCACTACACCACCTTTCTGCACCCTCCCCTCCTTTTTTTAAGGGAAGGGCAGAGGTGAATTCTCAAAGAAAAGTACTGATTATTAAATTTTCATTGAAGTAAAAAAATCTGCAGGAGTTTAAAGTGACTGGCTGGCACTGTTCAGAAGTGGGGAAGGCTGCAGTTGATCAGATTCAGCCCAATCAGTAATGTTCATAGAAAATGGTAGGAATTACTATCTAGAGAGGTTCTGGAACATATAGATAATTAGACCAAAACTGCCATAATTTTTAAAGCAGAAATTTTTGTGCAGCCGTGCTGGTATTACACTTTGTAGTGAGTTTCAGAGCAACTCGCTGCATTTTTTGAAAATTTTTTGGATAAAATAGTTCAGCTATGAGGAAGAGAAGGCAGAAGTAAAACCAAAGCTTTGTGAACAGTATACAAGAAATGGTCTTTAGCTGCAAATTCAGATCTGTGTCCAGCTTTTGAATTCCTGAAAGTTATGTCCTCTTTGAATCCAGGCTTTTGTTTTAGGTGCGTATAGTACTTCCAACAGTTTTTATGCAGGCATAATTAGGATTCAGGAGCATAATTTTTTAATTATTATTATCTATTAATATTTAGGAGCATAACTTTTTTATGAAAGAAGAATATGAAGTTGAATTTTTATTTATTTTATAATAAAATCCTGTGTCATATGGGACAAACCAATGCCAAGCATAGATGCTGTGTCTACACCAATGGACAAGTGTAATCACCACTATTCAGCTAGTACAGGCCACATTCAGATTAAGCACGTTCATGGCACAGAGGGAGAGAGCATGCACACAAGCATTATTCTGATATGGTGTCCAGACCTAGAAAGGGTGGATACCTGGAGACCAGAGCTATGGATTTACCCACATAATTAATGGGAGGCCTTTTTTTGGCTACAGTGAGCTTGCATGTAGTCCTGTTAGGAAAAATGACTAATTCAAAGACTATGTCTCATAGTCCTTGGGCACACAAACCCCAGCTCTGAGTTTGGGAAAACAACTTTTTTCCATCAATCACTCAGTGAAGTATCTTGACTGACCTCAGACAGTGTTGTAAAATTTATTATTTGTGAAAGTTTAAAAATGGGACTACAGTGCTGGATGCTTATCATTATTGCTGTTCTTACATTATCTTTGTATTATTGTTAATAAAATGTTTGTGAGGACTTCATTAAAGCCTCTCTGTTATTGTTGTTTCTCTGTTCAAGGCTTTCTGTTCATTACAGGATTGCCTGCCAATGTCAGTCTTCTCAGCTCTGTGAAGTATATTTCATTTGCAAATGCAAGTGTCTGGGCTTTAACATGTTAACAGGAAGCATATCATATAGCAGGTATTGTATGAAGAAAAATTCCTCATTTGTGTTTTTCCACAAGAAGAAAGAATGTTGGTTTGTTATGTTTGAGTTCAGTTGAGTCATCCATATAGTAAATATTACATCTGTATTATAAATTAAGAACCTGGATGTGGTTAAGGATTTTCCACTTGCCATGACTTTTCCTACTTGCAGAATGTCCTAGGCCCTGCAGTTTGTCCTTCATGCAGGAACACCAGCTTTGACAACACCTTTTGCACTATATTTCCCCATACTGCACACACACTATGGCCACCTCACAGTTGTCCGTTGTTAAAAGTTTTAGGTTTCCATGAGCCATACTATTTCTGGGATACTCAAGATTCCCGAGCAGAAGTTTTGAACAACCAACACAAATGTTGCTGCTAGACATTTCTTTCTCCCCATGCCTCTCTCCTTTTTTTTTTTTTTTTTTAATTTGGGAGGTTTCCTCTTCCCCCCCGCCCGCCCCCGGGTACCCAAATCGTAAGGCGCAAAATGTTTCTGAGAGTTTAGTAAGAGACCTATCAATCTCCCTATTGAGCTTCAGTTCTTTCTTTTTCATTTAGTTTGGTCCATAGTAACATGGGAAACACCACTGATCTGGATTCAGTTTTAATTGACAATCAAAAATGAAAAGGCTTTATGTGCAAGCACTGTCCATTTCTGAAGGTTTGTGCTTATTCACAGTTGGATTTTGGCATTTTGGTTGATTGTGCTTCTTATTTTTCACTTGAAATAGGAAGCAAAATGAAAGAAACTGTGATCATGGAAATTTTTTGCCAGCAGCAAAAACAGGATACACAGGGGCTTCAGACATGCTCGTCTTCTCTCCAGCTTTAAAAACAAAATTTCAGACCAAAGCAAGTCAAAGGAGTTTGAGGTAAGTCTGACAACAGTACTTAAACTTCTGGATATGAGGCTGAGCCTATGGCCATTTCAAGTTTGGTCATTTCTATTGCTGTGTGCCTAAAAATATTTATCAAAAGTAGCTTGTCACTTATGTTCAGCTTTTGCCTTGTTTACTAGCTAATTGATTATCTCATGGAATTTAATAACTGATGGAGCACAGAAAAAAGAGCAATACAACTTCCTTCTCATTTATTTCCTCGACCTAATACAAGTTTACTCTTTGGTCTGAAAAAATTCCAGATGTTAAAAGGGAAGTGGATATTCATGTCCAGATACGAACTAGTTTAATACAGTAATAGAAGCAGCAGCATGTTTTGGATAGGTACTGCATGATTCAGGGAGGCTCGCAAGTCATAACATTGAATTCCAAGTGACAGTGATGAGCAAAGCAGCTCTGTGATCAGTACGAATGCAAAGCCCATAGAACGGTACTAGCACAATACAGAATCCACAGAACAAACAGCGTGTTTATTTGGCATAAATGAGTTGTGAATCTGATTGTAAATAATCTGAGTTGAACTTCCAAAATACTTCATACTTGTATGTGGCTTTACGTAGAAGGATTCTGCTGGGCATTGGCTCAGTCAGTAGAGAAATGCATTTCTCCTTGGGCTAGAAAGCAATAGCTATTCTGATGAAAAGCACTATGGAGATGTTTGCTGCTGGCACTGGGGAAATGGGGATAGAGCACACAGTTACTCATTTCTCAGTACAGGCCCTATCAATCCCAAGCAGTGAGTACTTGTTTCCCTAGTGAAAAATGGCAGCCCAGGAACACAGTGCATTTAGCATATTGGGGATGTAAGTATAACATTAAGTCACCAAATTGCTTTCTGCGGTTTGTAGGAATTGGTGACACATTTTTTGATATAAATTCTGGGGTTTTTATACTTCTGCAAAGTGTGGTGCCAAATAACCTTTCTGCCTGAAATAGTATGCTCTGTTATGGTATGATGTTGTACTGAGAAAGTAATGTAGTGCTACCAGTAGGTTGTGCAAGAAGTAATTGAGGTAAGTTTGGAATTGCAGTTTTGTGTTTATTACTTTTCAGTTCCTTAAGGTTGGTGTTGTTCTTGACTCTTGAGTTGATATGCAGGTAGGAAAATGGTGGGCTGAAGTGAAAGCATAAGAACAGTTGCAAAATCTACATCTGGCAAAATTTGTATATATGCAAAGAATTAGGAGTTAACTGTACTCATGGACTGGAAAAGCTGATGGAGGAAACGAAAGGGAGGTTACTGCTGAGCGGGTACGTGGTGGTCAGATAAGGATGACCCTACCCCTCAGTTCCAATGCCTGATTCTACAAACTCTTCAGACCACCCCTTTAGTTTATTTGATTTACATGATTAAATATAGCTAGGATTGGGCTCGAGAGACAACTGAGTACCTGTAGGCAACTTCTAAATATGTCAACAGAGCCTGGGCTAGGAGTCCTGTTTTCCCCATCACCCTGAGGTTAAATCATTTGCCAGTCTCATGTCACCTGCTCCGCCCTTGTCTCCACTCCAGCCTCCTGCACACACAGCTGTGAGGGGAGCGGGCAGCCGTCGCTGGGAGCTCAAGGAGCTTGCTCCTGGCAGCAGTCCAGCCGTGGAACTGCTCCTGGCGATGAAATTCCCCTTTCCACACCCTGCGCACCTGGTGAGGAGAGAAGCCTGCCTGCTTGCCAGCCCCCACCTTGGCTGTGCCCTCAGCTCCATTTCCCTCACCCTCCCAGTCCCTTCTCCAGTACAGCCAGTGGGTGGCCATGGGCCTGCCTCCCGCTGGCTCCCTGGAAGGGGAAAATCCCCTTGCTCCGCTGCTGCTGTGTGGAGGCCAAGGTGCAGGGACCGTGGCTGGGCAGCGTGACGTGGGGGGCATGGACAGAGGTGAGGCACCGCCTCTCGACACTGTCTGCTCTCTTTCTGTTTCTCCTGTCAGCAAATATTTATATGGCCTTTTCCTAAGGGGCCGGGGGATTTATGTAAGCAATGTGCCAGAAAGCTGATTTAAGCCTCTGAATCCTATAAACTGTGTAACAGATGATGTCCTTCAGAGCTTGTGGTGAGGGCAACTTTGTACTCCATGCAGGAGGGAGTTGGAGGGCACCCAGTGGGGCAGGGAGCTGCACACCCAGGAGCGCGTTCACTGTCAGGCTGGGGCTCCTTTGCTGGGATGGAAATGGTGGAAGAGTGTTCTGCCATGCTGGTGTAAGGCCTTCACCTTGAAGGCAAGGGACTTGTGGGGGACCAACTCTGTTCCCCTGGAGCAGTAGGGAGAAACACCTCAGAGGTTGGGAGAGGACTGTGAGCTATGTCCAGGCACCTGGAGAGCCAGGGCATGTGGAGCAGCAGCAGCCAGCACCTGGTGCTTGGCCTTGGCCAGGCACCGCTCTCACAGGGGCAACCCACAACAGCATCAGGAAACTCCTCCTTCTCTAGTGGTACCCTGGAAATCCAGGTCACACCCTGTATTTTCTTCCAACACATGATATTTTCCAGGTCTGCTTTAACATCATTCCAGTTCCTTGGGAGCTTCCATTTCTATCTGCATTTATTGTTGCCACCCATCCATAGAGGCTTCCACTGTGGTGTATCTTTCTTTTCATTTTTGATGGACACACAGTTCCCTGAAGATCCTGCCTGTGCTGTCCTAGAGAGAATCTTGCGGACACATTAAGGTGATCTGCCTTTTCACTAGGGACCTGATGACTAAAGATGTGCTATCACCAGTATGCCAATTTTATTTGTATTAAAGCACCTCAGCCTTGTAGTTAGGTAAATTGTGCTGAATTCAGTGGAGTTACTTTAAGCCTAAACGTTTATTCAGTAGCTTTGATTTAGCCTCTTCATCATTTACGTGTTTGCAAGAATTATCTGTTCTGCATCCACCTGGAGCTTGTATTTTATTATATTTTGCGATCTAAAATTTGGCTAAAAGAAAAACCCTCAAGGTTGACAAGGACTAGGATTGACAGAACTATGGCTCTTTGAAATCCCTGTTGTCCATTTAAATTTTAATGTTTCTATCATTTGTTCCTCAGTGTAAATTAACAGCCATGGCAGTGTGTTGGGTTTCTTTTCTGAAGTCAAGACTTTAAATTTAATTCAATAGCCTAGATTTACAGCTATTCTATATTTCACAAGGCAGAATCAATAATGTGACTGAAGTGAAGAAGATAAAAATTTATGGTATCTTGCAATTTAATGGTTGAAAAGATGCAATTGGAGAGATCATAAATTGTGAAGGAGTTTATGCTTCATTGCTCCTGATTCAGTGCTTGCTGTTAGAACTTGATTTGTGACTATTCACAAGGTGTGATTAATGGTGTGATCGATGCTTGCTTCAGTGCAGTAAAGCAGTTGTAATGCTCTTCATTAGAATAAATAAAATAAATTGACTGAAGCTTTATAAAAACTGTGTAACATTTAAAATCTAAAATGTCAATTTTTTTTCCTGTTACAATTTAGGTTTCTTCAGGCAGTTTCCACCTACATCACATCACTCATTGTCATTCTTTTTGGATATTATAGAAATCCATGTGGGTTTGGGTTAGCTTTATGCAAAGCTCACTGAAGGGGAAAAAAAAAATAGTTGAATAGGGCTGACTAGAGTCTAAGATTTTCTGGTGGCTGTGTTTTGCCATCCTGCAAACGTACATTTATTCTCCTTTAACACATACAAGTTTAAAGGAATCAAGGCAGAAAATGACTCTTCCATACACAGCTCTACTAAAAACAATAAAAATTAATAATTTTCATTGTTTTTAAATGGGATAGATGTATTACCGGCTCCCTAGCAGAGACAATGAAGATAAAGAGGCTTTTTTGAGTAGCATTTTTTTGGTTTAAGGATGTTCAATACGTAATCCAATGCTATCTCACAGTATGCTGTAAAACAGACAGGGGAATATGAGAAAACTGCAACAGCCATGAAGGGCAGTAGAATATAATGTTTTTGATGTTGTCATTTGAAGAATTGGGCTCCAGGAGATGCAAACGAGAAATAAGGTAGAGAATGCCCTAGGATGCCTTGTACATGCCAGTTAAGTTCTCTGCAGTATATGGATCATTTTGAAGTTTAAAAATGTCTAAGTTTAAATATGCTGTGTAAAATCTGGGGAGTGAAGAAATAGTACTGTGAAATTTAAGGAAAATTCTGTTGTGGCTTGAATCTAGAGCTCTTCCATTTGCTTCAGTCTTGTTTGCTTTTGTTTGCCTCATTGAGAGATAAGCCTTGTAATTAGCTGGAAAAAGTTTATCAGATTTCCACTGTGCTCCCTTGCTCTGATTTTCCTCAGTGTCCTTTGTCATGATGTGTGTAGAGATTTCACGTTTGTGTTTGATTTTAAGAGGAACTATAGGTAAATCTAAAGCTACTAGACAACAAGTCACCATTTTAACAACAGCAGTGAACTAAGTATTTCCTATAATTTGTGTATCTTACAATGTGCTGTAGCAACTCCAGGCATCAATGATCACGCATTTGCTGATTGGAATTGCAAAAAGAATGAAAAACGTAAGGAAACTACAAATGTTTTTGAAACATATAGCTATGTCAAATTAGTGTTTCTATTATTGCACACAGTATTTACAGACTAGCAGTTGTCACTTCACAAAAAAAAATCTTAAGATAGATCATATTCTGTCTGTCAGCAGTCTGGCAGAGATTCAGATATTAACTGCAACACGTTCTGACAGTAAACACATAGTAAAATGCGTGAGACTATAATGTAAGTAGATAAGCTTTTCTTCTGTAGATGATTTTTTGCTCCCTCACTGTCAATTGAAAAGCCAGTAATTCACACACAAAAATGAGTTTCTGTGAGTCATAAAAACTGGGTTTGGTAAGAACAGACACAGCGTAGCTGCAGCCACAGCCCCCAGGGCACTGTAGCTGAAACATCCCAAGTGCCAGAATGCTGTAGTGAGCAGGGAGGCATAGTTATACTAGGCAGTCATGGTTATTTGACCAGCTGAATTTGCCTCTGTCCAACAACTATCCAAAAATGTAGGGCCACAAGGAGATGTGAAGATCTAATTGTGCTTAGCACAGAGGAAGGTTGACTCAACCGAAAACTTCACCACTTGCACGGCAGGCAGAATACCCGTGTCCCTGCTGTTTGGTTTGTTTGGGTTTTTTTCTCCCAAGGAGCTGATGACCTATCCAGCCTATTATGCTGATTTGAGTGGTAGCAATAGCAATAACACCGAGCCCTTAGACAGAACTTGTCTTACTTTATTGTTACCAAAATGCATCATCAGTCTTGTTTTGTAGAAAGGAAGACTGAAGCATCGAACAATTTCTCCAAAGTCATATGCCATATTTGCTGTGGTGTCCTTTCCACCTTCTCTTTAGACCTGCGCCATATTCCTTTGGCTTTTGTGCCCCTCTTGTCAATGGAGAAAGCCACACCCATTTATAAGGACTGCTAGAAAGGATGCTATGACAGGATTTTGTTTGGGATTTTTTGCTTACTTTCAACTATTAAAAGAAATTAATTTCTGTTAAGTGGGTATGTTTGCAGTTATTTAGGCAGTTTGCAGATATATTCAGCCAGAAACACATGGGCAGTATGTAAACAGAAGATTTTGTTACTAGACTGATGAATGATCATTCCACTGTGAGAGCAGAGCCTTATTTTTTCAAATGTGGCATGCAGTAAAGGAATGGCTCAGATTAGGTCAGGTACTGAAAGCAATATGATAATACTGGAGAAGCGGAATATTACCATGTGAGGGGGTTGGGAGCGATGAGCTGTTGCACTGTAACTGCTTGTTGTATCTAACCTAACCTCTTCAGAAACAGCTGGACTCTACACCGTGCCGTGTGTATGGACATCCTCAGTTAGCTCCACCAGCTCTGAGGGTTTCACCTGGTAGAGGAAGCTTTTGTGAAATGGGAGAGGCTGTGGATTGAAACAGCTCTTCCACACTGCCTTTCACAATGGACCCTTCCCCCCCGCCCCCCCCCCCCAATGAATGCCTTTCTGCAGTCTAACTTAGTCCACTTCAAAGTGGACTAAACAAAAAGGTTACTGTTCAGGCGGAAGGATTATTCACATAGGAAACTACTGCAGAATAGCTATTCCTGGCTTTTTCTGAATGTGGGGAAAAAAAAAAAAAGTCATGAGTCCCTCAGAAACCTGGCTGCTTGGAATATGGAGAAGATGGATCTACTAGTGCTGGTTCAACACCACGCAAAGGTAGCCATGTAGCCAGTTCTCCAGCTTTACATGACCATGATACACCATGTGAACATCCAGACAGTTCATGCCTTCTTTTTATTTTTCCTCCTGAGGGAAAGTTGCTGTTTCTTGTCCAAACCAATATATTTCCTCCTTGTTTGGGTATCATCTGCAAATATTGGCTTCTCTCTTGCATCAAATATTCTCCTGTCTGTTTTCCTTTTCTTTGTAACAGTGACAGTGGTGAACATTTCACAGCACCATAAAATGCTGAGTGCTTTCAGCTGAGGTTCTCAAACAATTTCAAGTTACAGACAGAAAAACTGAGGCACAGCACAATTTACCCAAAGCTGTACTTTGAGCCTGTTTGCAGGCCCTTACTTCCTTAAGCTCAGTCCTGCATCCTGTCCAGTAGGCCATTCCAGCATGGGGAAAATCGTGCCTCTCTACCCAGTGGTACCTTCCTGCTTTTTGAAGGAGATGTTGGTCCTACTAGTGCTAACCAGCAGATGCTGCTGAAGAGCATCAGTACTAAACCTGCTCTCACTACTTTTGTTGTCACTGTTGATGCTGAAAGGGATACCATTTATTCTGGTTTTGCTGTTGCACATTTGAGGTGGGCTGACAGGGTCTGTTTCTTTGTTTCCTAGGAGAGAGCACAGCTTTGGCCAGGTGCACGTGTGTCATTAGGTTTATGCCATTCCTGTTTGATATTTCCAGCTTTCATGAGAGATATCGCTGCTAGTAGATGATCCTGCTGTTACCTTCTGATGAAGTGCATCTCCCCCAAGTAAGCAAATTATTGCAGAACTGTGTTTTGCATGTGTGGATTTAGGTTTGTTTTTTTTTTTTTTTTTCTAACCAGTAGAATATAATAGAAAAACAAAGCATTAAAATCCTGAAACCCTTCTTCCATAGCTACTGATTCAGTGACAGAAGGATGCAGCTGTCAGCTACAGGGAGGTAGGAATCATGGTTAGAGAAGAACAGAGGTATTCTTTTAGTAATGCCCCAGATCGATATATAAGCATTGCCACACTGCAGCTAACTCACTGCAGTCACTGTTGTCCAGTCTTACATTGGTTTGTGGATGTATAAAATAACACAGCCCAGCTGAACAGCCATTTTCATATGAAGTGGAGGCTTCTAGATACGGAGTACTGCTCCTTTCAGGGGGAAGATAGTGCCTAACTGTGCTTTTTTTGACTTACCTGTCTTCTCATAATTACTTTTTTTCCCCCACAAGGGAAGGCAGGGGGAAAAAGCTAAACCACCTGCTACGCTTAAACGTCCAGCCAGCAAAGATTAAGGACATAGAGAAACAGGACAAAACTGAGGTGTCTTATAATGTCATTTCTGAGACAGTCTGACACCTGGATAAGGGGAGCAGTAAGGCTCTCACTGTTAACGCGAAGGTGCACAATTCAGAGGTGAATTCCTCTCCTACCTTTAATTCGGTATAGAACTTTAGTTGTAGCATCTCACACTGAGAAAACTTTTACTTTTTCCACAAAGAAGAACTTTGCAGCCTCATACATTTCAGTAGTAAGATAATGTTTCTTATGTTCACTCTTTCTTGTATGTAATCTAAGTTAATTGCTAAGTAATCATATATTCCTATTTCATAAAAAGGAATACTCTGTCAACTCCTTTCAAATGGCTGTGGACTTGTACTGTCTCTTTATTGTTACTTAGCTAAATTCTTTATTTCGTCTTCCCTATTACATCAGCTAGTTCCCTGAATATAGATTTTACTTTTCTTCTGACTTGCTTTTGTATGACAATGTCATTTGAAGAAAACATTCCTAGACACCAATGGAGAGGGAATGTTGTTTTCCTGTTCCATTATAAGATACAGTTTTGTAACATGGCTCCAGATCACATCAGCCAAAGTGCTCATTTGCACGTTGGCTTTTAATAGCAATGATCCCCCAGCAAATTTCTAATAATGTCTTTCTCCTAGAACTGTACACCCTCCTATTTGCTACTACTTCAGATAGCAATGAGCGTTACAGTACAGTGTATAAATGTATTTAGGAAATTCTACTCTGTCTTCCCCTTACTATTACCACTTTTTTTCTGGTTCTGAGTGTCTATGTCTAGTGTCTACCAGTTTCTTATAGATCCTTCGCAGTTCATTAGGGGGTTGCTCAATTTATTAGGAACCAATCATGCATTCATACCTTCTTCCATCTGAAGTGCACTTTTAAATGTTAGACTACACACTAATCAAGTTGAACATAATAATGAGAGCACGTTCACATTGTTAAGGTAAATGACCCAATGCATTCATAGTGAAGACATATTTGAACTACAGTTTGTGCTTTTCATTGCAATATTGAACATTCTGGACAACTCCGAATTGTGTTGTTTTGTGGCAGCCTTGCAAGTATGTGATTATTATTACATTGCTGGCAGAACTCTGGACATTTCATTGCTGTTTTGTGATAAATTTCTAAGTGCCATTAACTGGGGAGGATTTTATTGTGTAGATTTCTTCTTATAAATTAGACTAATAACACATGAATGGAACATACACCTTTACATACATGCATCTTTACACTTACATACAGTAGTGAATGATATATCAGGCTGAGCTTGATACTATGCACCTGTTCTCAGGGAACACAGTAGGTTATTTATTATCAACTTCAGTGTTAATATCATAGGATTCGAAGCTGGTAAGTGGAGCTAAAGAAAAAAAGTAAATGAATATTTTGGAGGTAGGAAGATGGGGGGTAGTAAATGCATAAAAACTTTCTCTTCTGCATGTTTAATGGGGCACATTCTGGGATTTGGACATTTTGCTTTTTTTCATTCCTCAGAAGGGGAAAGGAATTCTTTGATGTAGTTTTTAAAATTCCGTAGAAGAACCTAAATTCCATTTGTGCTGTGTGAGGCATTCTGTTCTAGGACTTCTGCATGTGAAAAGAAAAAGACAATTTTACATGAGTAAATTGGTCTGATTATGTTCCTACAGAGCAAGCAGGATTAGGCTTCAGGTTTGTAAAAGGATGCCCAGTCTCCTGGGGCTAAATGCACAGCTAAATGAGGGTGAAGCATGTGCAAGGTAATCTAGTGAACATGGGCAATGATAGCAGTGAATATTAGCAGACATCAGACCATAATATGTTCCCAAGGTCCCAGTGTTGTTTGGTTTCTGGACCCAGCATGCACAGGCTGCTCTGGCTGCGTACACTGTGTAGGTGAAGCAGAGCTCACCGTTCTTGCCATGCCTTCCTTCTGGTGAGCAGCAGAGTTCCCAGGGCAATGGAGTTCTTTGGCCTGCTGCTTCTTCGTGACGTGACTTATGACTGATCATTTTCTCCTGAGGACACTTAAATTGGAGTTCATTGCCTAATGTCGATAGTCTTACATATACCTCTAGGAAACCACATGCCAGCATGTGAGTGAGGTGATGCTCACCTATCTTTCTGCTATTCCTCCTAAGTGGTGTGGGCCAGATTTTCCCACATTCTGAATTAAAACTTTCCACGACACTTACTTTAATGTATGTACTACTCCCAGAGATATATCTATACTGGAGACCTGTAATTGCTGTTATTACGAATTTCTGTGCATCAGTTAAGTCTCTCAGCATGAGGTTGAGGTGTGCTTTTAAGTCATTGTTCCTGTTTTCAAAGCTATAGTTTCATTTCAGTATAATCTCTCCTCTAAAGTCACATAGTCAATTGCACATTAAAGACAAAATTTGGCCTAAGCTTTGCCAGCTTTTTTCAGGCCAGGGAAGATGAAGAAAGAAAAGGGCACAATTCTTGGAACAATCCAAGCCTTGTGCCCAAAGCTTGTAAGCCACGCTTCTCAGGGCAAGCGTGCATCTTCCTGCTTTGGTCCCCACATCTTTTACCTCAGGATGTCTGGAAAGCAGCACTCTACTACTTAAGGCAATAGCAATATGATAAGAAAATTTTCACTGTAAAATCAGCATTTTACCATTTAGAGCACAATGGCCAAAATGTTTCCACTAGGTTGTTTTCGATGTTTTGCATGATTTGTGTCTCTTACCACTGCTTATTTTATTACATTTTACTTTATCATTTTATTTTTCTAAGTACTATAATTTACAAGACAATATCATTGGTTTTCATTATTTTGGCTGTACCACTCATGTTCCTAGCATAAAGTAAGCAGTGAAAAATGGGCACCGTGCCCAAACTCTCAGAGATATTTATATGTCTCTAAAATTCAAACTGGAGGAGGCAAATGGAAAATTTGCATTTTTTGCAATTGAAACAAGCTTAACATCCTGCTGAAAGTACTGGAAAGCCAAACCCAATTTGCAGTTAGGAAGAGCAGGGGCAAGTGGAAATTCAGATGTGAACTCTGTACATTAGTAAATATTAGCTTACTCAGCTGAGGTGAAAGGATTTGTGCAGCAAAGGAAAATAATTTGATTTGTGATATTTTTCCAAGAGAAAGGCAGAATACATCGCCTGACTGTACCTCATCTCTCTCTTACAGATAAGTCAGTGTCATGCACTGTGTGAGCCCCCGCAGTGCTGTCAATGAGCCACATGTTCACGTGGTTTTTGCAGACTGGCTGAGACTGAAGGGTGCTTTCAAATATTAGGCTGCACTGCTTTTGCTTAATGCGTCTGATCTCTTTGGTCAGAGAAAATCCTAATTAGAGAAGAGCTACTTCTGATGACCATGTGACATTGTTCTGGTAGGATAGGTACATTTTTCTAGTGCTTCTAGTTTTAAGGAGGAGAACAGCAAGTTTCACTCTTTTACTTAAGATAATACTGCTCAGTCTGATGTATCTCTTTTCTCTGGCATTTTGTCTATGTTTTCCTTTCTAAAGTTCTGCTCAGTGCTGTTGGCAGTTTTCTCACTGTTAGTATTCTAGTAAAATTACAGCTGTTGCTTTTAAAAAAGAGAAAGCAAAGTGATCAGTGAACCAGTACAATGAAAAAAGTACAAGAAGCATCTAAGTTCTAATGTATAATCTCAAACATATGTCGAGAATCTCAAGCCTCGGAGCCCTATTTGATTTTTCATCCAAATATATTGACTGCTAAGGCCAAGATTTTCTAACATAATTTTTGGTGAAAAATTATTTTCTGACTAATGAAACTATTTCATTTCAAAGGTTCTGCAAGTTTTCACTTTTATTAAAAAAAAAAAAAAAAAAAGAAAAGAAAAGAAAATACAACACCACCCCAAATACTTTGGTAGAAAACTGAGATATTTACATTTGAAATTGCTACCAGAGTAGCTGTAGCTGGGGTGCCTTGTTCTCTTTAGTGGTTCCTTGCTAATTTCTACCATGTGCTGCCATGCCACATTCACTTCAATGGAAGATGAAATCCAAGCAGAGATCCTGGTTTGGGCGAAGAATAGTAATGAAATGAAGCTTCACAGCAATGATGTTCTGGCTCTAAGGCAACATTTCCAAAATGCAATGTATGCTCGAGTCTAATGTTGTATTCCTTGTCTCCATCATGGGGCCCTTCTGTTTTAAGTACTTTCCACATTGCTCCTTTTCACTATATCTGCTTTTGATCAGACTGTAGTGGCTTACATTTTTCTAAATGGATGCTGATTTTTTGGAATTTGTGTTTCTTAGTAGGAATTAATTTTATTTAGCATTTGGGTTTCAGTGCAGTTTTCTGTCATTGTGCCATCCTCTGGAGTTGGGAGCCCACCCGTTGCAAATTAAACCACCCTACCCTGACATTGCTGCAGAGTCTCTAAGGACTCCTATGAACTGTTAAGTGTGAGAGGCTTTTTGGCAGGATCTGTTTTGACAAGTACTCTGACAACTGCAACACCCACAGAGGACCCAGTCATGTTCTGCGTCCTTGCTGGATATTGGCTATCCTCAAGTCTGTCTGTGAGTTCAGGTTGGCATCAGTGTGAAAAATGCCATAGGATCGCTCTGTAAGGACACAAGGAGCCATTTCAAACACAGGGGTTGCAGGAGGGATAACCTTTACTCGGTGACGGAGGGCTTTTAGCCATCCCAGCATTAATTTCTGCAATAGCCTTGGCACAGTTTGCTTCTGCGAGGGCTTGTTCACACACCAGTGAAATCACTACCTCCTAGGCACCCTGTAACTTAGGTTTGTGCTTCTGGATTTCCTTCTGTTCTCCAAACCTTTCCTCTCAACCCCTTTAAACAAGAAATCTCTGCCCTTCCACTTGCCCTTCTTCCTAGTATCCTTTTTGCTGACTGACAGGGACAGCAGACTCCTCCATCTGCTCAGTCCTTTCCAGACTGAACCCTTTCTAGATTGTCAGCAAAGTGTGCTTTTGTGGAAAAACTCTGTCTCCTGAGCAGTTTAATATTGAGCTATGACAAGGATCAGGCTGAGTCAGCATTGGAGGATGGCTGCTCACTTTCTCTCTTCCTGCACACCCAGGGGGAAAAGAAAAAGCAAACTGGAAACACCCATCCCTTGAAGGCATGCATGTGACAAGCGGAAGGGAGGAGTGTGTGCAGGCTGCCCACAGATGCAGTATGCATGTACCCACATCCTGCTCCACTTTGCTTTTCTTGCCCAGTCTTGTTGCCAGACATATGCTGTACTTGTCAAACTTGGCTTAGAGGTGAGCAGGAATCAACCAGCTGAATGACTGGCACAGCAAAGCCAAAGGCTGTCTGCAGGATCCTGTCCAATGTGACCTGGTTACAGCCTTTGCCACTGATCCACCATGTCCTTCTTGCATCATTCCCAAAGCTGCTTTCTTTCTGCTGTGAGGCTGTGCCAGAGCAAACTGAAATTCCCCTTACTTGGGGCCATTTCTGTGTAGAAAATCCAGGCCCAAATGAGCTAGATGACAGCTGTTACAGATACCAGGGCATGTGATGCAGACAGATATGTGCCACTGCACATACATGCAGTTTTTTCTATGAAGTCTTATCCCCCTAAATGGCCTGTAGGTACTAGAGGCCTTGCTGAGCAGGTGTGCTGTGGTGCTAGGCTTACACCTGTAATCAGAAAACTGCTGGCATAGCCCCAAGGCAGAGGAGAGGGAGGTTCCCACTCTTTTCCTCTTTCTCTCCTCTTGCAGTACACATCCAGGCACTGCTGCACTCACCTGTGAACAAGTGATGTTGTTAAGCTGCTACCTAGACCCATGTATTACAACCAAGGCCAGGTGATAAACTTTAGTGCCTCTTAGGAGAGGTGTTGCATGTCATCTTTATTACCAAAGGATTCATGCTGGAAGGAAATGAACTTGTAGTTGCAACAAGGATTAGTTCACATTGGATTTTTTTCTAAAAACAAAACACTTGTCCATGACTGTATGTTTCCCTATATCCATCTCTTCTCTCATTTTTATTTTACTCCATTTAGTATTTCCTCAGGGTTTCCCTCTCTTGCTGTTTTTCTCTGTTTCTTTCATTCTTTCATGTTATTCCTTCCTGAGAAAGAATTTTCCCTGAACAGGTGGAGTTCAAGGTCTTGTTTCTAAACAACTTTGCAGAGAAATGTCAGTGCTCCGGACTAGAAGTTTACACTCTAAGCCCATATTTACCAATGCTGAACTTCCAAAGGGCCTTGCAGGTCTCTCATCAGCACATTCTTAGGTTCTGTAGAGAAGGGGGAAACTGAGAATTCATTTACTATCCTTTTAAACATACCATGGACTTCTCCAGTTCTCCACCCTCTTTTTCCCTTCATTTGCACTTGAGGCAGCTCTCCTGCATGGCCTCATTGCTAGACCTGACGGCTCCATTGAAGGAGGTTGACAGTACTGTGGGGCATGATAAGTGCAAAGTTCTTTGGCATGGAAAATCGGGCTGTAACATTACATTTGTCTCTTTACTTGATGAATAGGATACACTTGTTGCTGGATGAGTGCTTTGTTGTGAAAGATCCAGCTGGCTCCTGGCCTGCATTTATATCACTCATGTGGTGACTAACTAGGCATTTTTAATGGTTAATAAAAATGTTTGTTTATTATATGGGCTGTATAAGATTGATGATATTCATACTTTTTCTGATGCTGCTTAACTACTTCAGTTTTGCACATGAGGTATTGTCATCTTTTAGCATGTTTCAGTGCTTTGGTTTAATAATTTGTTAGTTTTAAGTATCTTTCAGATATTTCCTATTTGGTGATATCAAAGAGAGATTTCCTTATCATCTGAGAGGATCATTTTCTCCTCAAAGGTCTGCAAGGAGATCTTGGTAGAGGACCTCTGGCAAATTGTCTTTCTGTATTCCTATGTTGTCTCATCTGGAAAGTGAGGTCTATGTTTTGTAGGTTTTGATAGAGAACCTTTCCATCAAATTTTTTTCACTTTTCAGAAGTAGCCCTGAAAATTTGAAGGCTAGTATTTTCCAGACTAATCTGCACCAAGCCAATCCCATGGTAAGTAGCTTGATTCCTCGAGGTAGTACCAGCTGAGTTGGTATGAAACAGTGAATCCTCACAGTGCCCAGTGAGTATTCAGAGCTATGCTGTGAAGGTTGGCTAACTAGCCAGGTTAGCTGGGTTGTCCTAGTTCTGTAATCAGCTTGGCTAGCGTTAATTCTGCAGTCTCTGCATTGCGCTCAATTGTGTGGTATAAGCATGCCCGTCTAGCACCTTATTTTCTTCCTCATTTTTCTTCCTTTGTCAATTGTATTGACAGAAGCAGATGCAATGTTGCATGCATTCAGGAAAATAACCGCAATTTTTAAGCCAGGCCACTTACCAAGCCAGACCTATAAAGGAAAATAATTTGTAAGTGGAAGCTGGTTACGGTCTTAGCTCAAAGGTGCTGCCATCTGTCAGAAAGAAATAGTTGTGTTTATGTAGAACCCTACACCCGAGGACCTCAATGTTAAGACTATTAAACCACATAACATCCCAGTGAGGGACCTAATAATAGCGTATCAGTTATGCAGATGGAGGAGATAAAACCGAGTTAAATGACTTGCCCAAGAAATCACTGTTACTGGCAAGAACAAGAATTGAACTAATTGACCCCATCTTTCAGAGCCTGTTTTAATCCTGAGACAATTCTGCTTTCCTCATCCACAACTATTTCACTTACAGCTTATCTTAACATGTTTTATATAAACAGCTAGGTAGCTGTAATATGTCTGAATTATGTAGAGTGTTTTCCAATACAAAAACCACATCTGACATATTAAGCATATTCATTTTTCTGTCTGGCTCCTCCAGTTCATAGGTTCGTCTAAATGATAAGGCATTATGAAGCCCTATATTTTATTTTTCATTTGGAGACTTGTAGAGAGCAATTTTTTTCTTTCCCCACCACCTCACCAGATTATAATTTTATCCACTACACAAGCTAACTTCGTACCTCATTTCTGCCATTGATATGGCTATTTTCTACAATGTGAATGAAGTACCTGGCGCGATAAATATTGAAGTATATCTGCGTTTTCATTTTCACATACAATTGACACTTTCAAAGAATAAAACCATTGCTGCAGTATTTACTAAGTGTCCCTATTTTAATTCTGATCTTCTTGAATAGTATTTCAATACAGCAAGCAATTCAACATAATTTCTCTTCATTTATGACCATGTTATATTATTTCAACATAATCATGCAGTAGTAGAATGAGTTATGTTTATGACATACCATTCATATTGGAAAATGTGCATATAGATACTGCAATAATTCTAATATTACATTTCACTACCTTTTTAGTGACAGGAAAATGCAGTATTCTGCCACACTGAGTTACAAATGCTGTACAATGTAATCTTGCTGAAATACCTGTTTGCATTTTAGGTTTGCAGTGTTAATAATCCTTCAGTTTTGCCAAAAAATTAAGATATCAAGCCTGTGTATTCTTAAATGCTATGTATTTCCACTTTTTTACTTTGCCAGTTAATTGACTTTGTCACGTTAACTTGGTATATTAAAAACATACAAGTATACTGATTTATATCAGTGTTTGAACTCTTCTAACAGTTGCACATAATCTTTCTTTTGCTACTAATGTAGCTGTATTTCTGTTTCTTGTCTTTGCAAATATGTTGTCTTCATTCACATTGCTGTGACAGTTTGCTTGAGATATTTTGTAGCTGTCTTTCTGGAGAAAGTGGAGTTGATTATGTTGGTTAGAAAGGCTGAAGTTGGAAAAGAGGTCCTTCTGTCTGCCAAGGTTATCGAACTATCAGAAAATTATGCAATGGCCCAAGTCCCTTGCGACTACTACACAATATCTCCTGTGCGTCAGTGTTTGTAACTGTAACATTCCCTATGTTTCAATTGGCTTGATTCTTTCCCGTAGCTTTGTTTTGCACCACTTAAGATGTAGAAGAATCAGTGGAGTCACTTCTGAGTAGTACTGGTGGGGAAAAAAAGGATTTAAAAAACCAGGACAAAAATCCTCATACCACATGCACAGCCTCTGAGTAACTCAATTAGCTCAATTAATGATGAATGGTAACTCTTCAATAGAAATGCTGTCAATTCGGATAGAATTTTTGACATCCTCTTTACCTATCCTTGATCAAATCTAGACATGTTTTTTAGGAAAGCAAATCACTTATTTAATGCCATATAA
Source organism: Platalea leucorodia (assembly GCF_965183815.1). NCBI lineage: Eukaryota > Metazoa > Chordata > Aves > Pelecaniformes > Threskiornithidae > Platalea > Platalea leucorodia. Next base: position 78,533,193 of record NC_138827.1, read on the forward strand.
CTATCACTCATTGTCATAAATGTGAAAAGTTAAATGACTATTTTCCTGGTATAAACTATTAGTTCTGTAACCTACATTTCAAGAGGGAGAGAGAGATAATTGCAATTACAGGGATTTTAGCACATTAGTTATTCAATTTTGAATTGCTGGACATGAGCAGAGAACACTGTGATACACAGGTTTATTTTTGCTGCCTTTATGCTAACGACAAATTTTAAAATAATAGCTACTATTTGTGTACATCCTGCAGTTCTGCAGTGCCATGGTTGAGCCAGGTAAAATTAATTTCAGAGATTCCTGCACAGGATGTGCTGAAGCAAAAGATTAACCAAAAATAAATGGAAAAATAGTGGGAAAGGAGGATAAGTGTCAATGGCAAAGAAATATGTAACTCCCAGAATCTGCAAGTCCTGGCTTGACATCCTCTCTGTTACCAGTGAAAAATGAGTTGAGGACCTCATTTAACTTTATGAGGTTTGAAGGACCTTCAGCATCCACAGAGCAAACGTGGCAGAAAAGGCAAAAAATTAAAGGATGTTTCCTAGATGGAGCTGGACTTTCAACCCCTCTGTGTCCACATCCTAGCGGGGAAACTTATTCTCCCACTTCCTGTACTGCACAGTTCAGCATTGTGAAAAACAGAAAAGGACATTTCCTTTTTTAACATTGTAGTCTGGCATCTCTTCTCTAAATGCATTTAAAGGCAGAGCAATAAAGGGGAGGTTGTGCCAAACATACACCAGGAATATTTGTTTTTTCCAAGGTTTGAAACAGTGGAAACTATAAATATGCTAAAAACTGTAGAACTGTTTTAGGTTATGTTTGTGGTAACCTTTTCTGATTATTAATCATGAGATATTACAGATTACTAATGAATAACATCACATATGATTTCAGTTGATTGTATCTGACCATGTTAATTTTGGTCTGGGAGAAGGGAAGTAATTCATTCAAATTACTACCTAAAAAATAACATTTAGGCTCTGAAGCAGTTGGTGTTGGAGCAGTTCGGTCAAGTAAATCCCATGGGTTGTCTCCTGGGAGGACTGGTGCTTAAAGTGAAACACCTGCTTGGGTGTTTATAGGCCTGAGGCATTGCCTTAACATTTACTGTAACAGCATCTACTTTGTTGGCAGGTGTTCTCAAAAACCCTTGGAAGAGAAAACTGAAAGAAATTACGCTCCTTTGGGCTGTTAAAGGTAATTAATTTCACTGATGATCTTAATATTCCTGATACTAATGCCTCTTCTTCCATTTAGCTTCATGCTCTAATCCAGTGATGCCTTGTCTACAGCCACCAGTAAAAGTTTTAATAGTTTTCAGTTGATGCTATTTATCTCAGAAGATCCTATTATGGTGTTTGTCTCCACTTTTGTTATTAGGATTTGCTTAGGATTTTTAGTGGTGTAAGAACCAGCCTTTGAATCAATCTGCAGTTTCCTTTGTAACGCCAAGTACCTGAGATTTCAGAGAAAGGGAGTCATGGGGTATATGTCCTTGCCCTGGACTGCAGAGTGAGAGAAGAAATAAAAAACCTTCAGAAGGAAAACAACTCACCATAAAAGCCATTAATTCCTTGTAAGTCAGAGGTAGACTGTGGGAGCTTTATCTTGTGCACTAGCACTGAGGCTAGATCCAGGGTAGGAAGGTTCTACAGAGGGACCTGGACAGGCTGGATCGATGGGCTGGGGCCAACTGTATGAGATTCAACAAGGCTCAGTGCTGGGTCCTGCACTTGGGTCACAACAACCCCATGCAATGCTACAGGCTTGGGGAAGAGTGGCTGGAGAGCTGCCCGGCGGAAAAGGACCTCGGGGTGTTGGTTGACATCTGGCTGAACATGAGCCAGTAGTGTGCCCAGGTCGCCAAGACGGCCAAGAGCATCCTGGCTTGTATCAGGAATAGTGTGGCCAGCAGGACTAGGGAAGTGATTGTCCGTCTGTAATCGGCACTGGCGAGGCTGCACCTCGAATACTGTGTTCAGTTTTGGGCCCCTCACTACAAGAAGGACATTGAGGTGCTGGAGCATGTCCAAAGAAGGGAAGTGAAGCTGGAGAAGGGTCTATAGCACAAGTCTTATGAGGAGTGGCTGAGGGAACTGGGGTTGTTTAGTCTGGAGAAAAGGAGGCTCAAGGAAGACCTTATCTCTCTCTACAGCTACCTGAAAGGAGGTTGTAGTGAGGTTGGGGTCGGTCTCTTCTCCCAAGTAACAAGCAATAGAACAAGAGGAAATGACCTCAAGTTGTGCCAGGGGAGGTTTAGGTTGGATATTAGGAAAAATTTCTTCATCGGAAGGGCAGTCAGGCATTGGAACAGGCTGCCCAGGGAAGTGGTTGAGTCCCCAGCCCTGGAGGTATTTAGAAGATGTGTAGATGTGGTGCTTAGGGACATGGTTTAGTGGTGGACTTGGCAGTGCTAGGTTAACGGTTGGACTTGAGGATCTTAAAGGTCTTTTTCAACCTAAACGATTCTATGATTCTGTGTGCAAAAGGAGAATCTCCATGAGGGTACGAGGGAGATGTTTCTATACTTGCCATAGAAAATAGGTGAAATCTTCTAGCGATAAGTTCTCTGGTCACTCACAGAGGTGCTTATGCATTGTATGTCCAAATCGTGGCAAGCATATCTGAGGAAAAAACTTCTATTACTGGAGTTTAAATGCACAGACCTAGACACATGGGCTCAAAGGGAAATGTAGGTTCCTGAGGGTTCCACATTATTTTGCAGTTTAGTTTGGCGCTATAGAATAGTTGCTGGAAACAAAAAGGAAGACCTGAAGTAAATTTAACTTAGGCAGACACTGGGACATTAAAAACACACAGAACTGATTAATGTTGACTTCTTCCTGCAGTTCGGGCAAAATACTTTCTTAATATTTAAGTTCTACTTAACGTCCTGCTTTAAAAAGCCTCCCTGATGTGCTGAAAGGTTCCAAGAAGTGCTAAGTAATAACTAGTGCAGCCAAGACACAACATTACTGCAGGGTGGGCAAAGGAAACAAGCAACGGATGCAGAGCCTCAGGGTGGGAAATGTATTTTCAGACATTGCTCCTGACTTTCTGTAACCTGCCCCTTGTCAAGTCAAGGGCAATGTATTTCCAGTCTAGTTTAGAAGGATTACATATGCTGCTTGCTAACTGCAATATAGTATTTTGCTGTTATTGGTCTGTCAGGGTTACATCAAGTATTTTGGGGCTGGCTGAATGAAAGGGAAAAAGAAGAGATGTTGCTGTTTCTTTCCCAAAAGCCCCATGGTCTACTAATTTGTGGGAGCTTCAGGACTTGTTACTTTTTTGCTTGAAAGGCTTTGAAGCATAATATGTCCAGAAACTCCAAATCACCATTGTGCACCCTGTTAAAGTTTCCAAAAGGATGGAGGAGATAGGAGATGGATCAAGGAAGATGCCCATAGTCTGTCCTTTGCAGTTATTTCACTTCTTATAAAATACACCTATGTGTCTTAAGGAAAAGTGTCTAAGAATAACTAGGAGTTTAGAGTAATTACTTTAGCATGCTTGGATCAAAATGTTAGTTTTCTGGATACAGCTTTCTAGTAAATCTAAGACAGAAGAGATTATAATCTGATGGCCTACTTTAGGCATATGCATTCAAATAAATCTTTTTTGGATTTCTACTGGGTTGTTACGTGAACAGGAGGAGAAGACAAGCATTGCAACTCTGTGAATCTAGGTTTTCCTTTGTTTATGTTTAAAGTGCCTAAGAAATTAACAGTTTTTCTGACCTGAAATTATTCTTTTTCTTTTGTCATGAACACTCAACAGCCAGACTTGCAGTCCTACGCTCTTGCACTCCACATTTTAATATCTCAAAGTATTTTTTTACAAACACATATATTTATTCCTGGGATCCTTTTGGATTCTCAGTGAAGCAAAACCAAACAGATATTCTTTAATTATATCTCTCTCTATCTCTGTATCTCTATCTTCTTTTCTCTCTCCCTTTCTCTCTCTCTTAATTTCAGCTGCTACAGATTCAGGATTCCTTTGGACAAAATGAACCACCCAGCTTTCCTATAGAATGCGAAAACGTTATTGACCTAATTTGCAGGCTAGAAAGCAAAGACTCACAAAGTTAAACTAGCTGCTGTTGTTAATCCCATGCAACATGATGTGTGACAGAAGAGAACCCAGAAGGCTGGCTCTGTAAGTTTTAAGTAAAGCTTTGGTAGCGCACTCTCATGGCTGTGATGTAATAGAGCTCTCAACAGTGCAGTGGAAGGTTAGAGGCAACAAGCTGAACTAATAAAACCATCTAACCCATAGGTAAATGAGTAAGCAGAGTGATTTTCAGCCCAGTACCAACTTAATACGTGGTTCATAAGAGGAGGGATGGTGTAGAACACGAGCAGAAACCTGCATTTTGTGGGACGAAAGGGTAGATAGTTGCTGGCTTATTTGCTGACCTGCAGTTAGGCAAAGAAGTTAGCCCTTGTCTTGGAGGGGGTGACTGCTAGGATTTTTTCCTACGTGGAAGATATTCTAAATCTACAAATATAATTCAGTGAGAGGAGGCCAAATTTGGGCCTGTCAACTTTGACACATCCCTTAAAAGATTCCAAATGATAGAAATGGTGTGTAAGAGAGTTGTAACAAAGGAGAGGTTTTCAGTTCTTTTAACAGTGAGCTACATAATCACACTTTCTTCCAGAAGCATTCAGTGTGAAGATCTGTCAATAGAAATCTCAAACTGTGAATATACAATTGAGCTTTATTATCCCTTTGTTATTTTGTAACTACATAGGTATGACAGACAGAAACTGATTTTAAAAGAAATTCACAATTGTCAGTGTGTCACATGCATGAATCCCACTGCTGGAAGTTTTTCAGTAAATCAGCATCTTTGGGTAGATGTGCCAAATGCCATATTTTAACAAAATGTTTTTGCTCATGGTAACACTCAAGCTATTAATTTAAAGAGAATGAACATCCTAACATTTTGTTACAGCCTTGCACAGCAGACAGATGGTGCTCTGTCTCGCACAGAGCAGACAAGTAATGACACAGCTATAAGTACCAGATAAGAGGTGCTGAGAGGATGGGGTATATAGGGAAACCTTCAGTTAGACCCATTGCCAGGGCATCCCCAGAGGCCCACACAGGCGAGTAAGCACTGTATTGTAAAACAAGAATCCCACCTAAGATGCCCCAGGTCTCCTCAAAAGTCCTTTGACTCTCTAAGGAGTACAGTGAAAGAGTACTCAGAGGTCTCCAAACCTTCACACACCAGCAGGACTATTTGTCTGCTTTTGCGTCTTAAGGATTTATGGTGCTACTCTTCTTGGCAGGGCCTGGAAACCTGCCACACACAATGTGGAGAGATATGGAAGCCTCTAGTGAACTTCATAGTTCTGTCTTTCATGGGAGATGAAGAGAAGGGAGCAAAACTCTGCCTGAGGGGGGGCTTTTTTTTTAAGGGTTAACTATATTTTGTATTAAAATTGATTTGTGATTCATTTGTTTCAGAGTTTCGGGGAGGGTGTGTTGGCTATGTTTTGTCTGCCAGATCAAGGGAGCTGTTTGTGGCAGTTGCATAGCAGAAATGTTTTTCCTGCCTTGTGCCAAATCTTGGCTGCCGCTGCCTGTACTGGTGCTCAGGCTCGGGGGTTTCCATTTTTAAGGCAGTTAGGGTTTGTGTTCCAAAGACAGGCAAAATGTGTCTGCTAAGATGCGCATGTAACAAACATCTACTTGAACAGGCACTACACTTTTCTGCAACCTTGTTTCTCCACCATATTTATTAAAGGAAACAACAATTCGATTCCCTTAATCCCGTTTCTGACAGACGCACGCGCAAATCCTCTGACAGAGCCACGCACCTGTGACTGAGCTGGCTGAGCAGCAAAGCAGAGGGGGGGGCTGAGATCAGCTCCCTAAACAACTAGACCGCACTGAGTGACAGCTTGTTTGTGTATTGAGTGATGTGCAGGATCTGGTTCAAAATCTCACAATGGAATCGCCACTCTGTGACAGTGACCATAATGTACTTCAATTCAGTTCCCCCCACAGGAGCAACAAAGGCCAAAAAATCCACCACAAGTGTGCTTAACTTCAAAAAGAACAACTCTGTGAAAACAGGGAAGCCCACTAATAAGAAGCTAAAATGGGCCACTAAAGGAATTAAATCCTGCCAGGGAGCAAGAAGATCACTGAGCTAAGGGTACAGCAGGAGAGCATGCCCCATCCTTTGGGAAAGAATTCAGAAAGGGTAAAAAGAGACTGGCATGGCTAATCGGCAAAGGAAAGAAAGCTACTAGAAACAGGAAGGATCATTCTGAAAACCGAAGTTGTGTCCAAACAAAGTAAGTAGGAAGGACTGTAAACTAAAGACTAACTATTAAACTCTAATCAGTCTAACCAACAGAGTTTAAGGAGTAACTAGTTTCAGGGATCAGAATTTCCACTAAACCTTTTTTTAATCACATCAACAGAAGCATCTGATGACCGGCATACAAAATGGCTACTCAGAGGATAAAGGCTTTACAGGGAAGCTAAACTCATTTTTTATACTGATGTTTGCTGTGAGTAAAACTTGGGCTATTCCCACAGAGAAACCTTTTCTTGTGGGGAGAGAGTGGGGACTTCAGCAAAGGTCTGCCTAAAATAGAAGAAACTGAGGAAGGAATAACAGTACCAAAAGACAGAATGAATAGTAATAAACAGTAATAAAAGCTCTGAAGGCTGAAACAGCTGGATCTGTCTGCCAGATCTCTTGGAGTTCTTTGAACAGCAAGCATGAGAGTGGCCTGACTGATGTAGTCTGCTTGGTTTTCCAACAGGCTTTTGACAAAATCTCACACTAAGGGCTTGTACAGAAATTAAACAGCCACAACATAGAAAAGAGTTGCCACATGGCTTAATAACTGGCCAAGAAAGTGAGAAACAAAGGATAAGAGTAACTGGCTGGTTCTTGTGAAGGAGAAGAGGTCACCAGGGGAGTTCCACAGGGACATCCATGCTGTTTACAAATATACATAAGATACCTGGAAATAGGGGTGAACAATGAAGTGAGAAAGTTTGGTGGTGATGTGAAGTTCTTCCAGGTAGTAATGATGAGGGCCAGCTGTGAAGAATTGATGAAGTGATTGGGTAATAAAATTACCCAGATGAAATTCAGTGTAGATGATAAATGTAAAGTACATGTACATTGGGAAAAACAAGCCTATTTCATGTAGAAGATGATGGGCTCTGAATTGACAATTACCACTGAAGAGCGAGATCTCCGAGTTATGATAAATAGTTCCATGAAAACATCAGCTCAGTGCTTGGCAGCAGTCAAAAAAAAGGCAAATCAGTTTTTAGGAATTATTAGGGAAGGAACAGAGAACAAACGGAGGAAAACATAATTATTTCACTATATAAAGCCATGGTTCACCTGGACATTGAAAATTATGTACAATCCTAGTCTTGTCATTGCAAACACAATATTTTAGAACTGGAGAAGGTACAGAGAAGGGCAACAAGGATGACAAAAGCAGTGAACAGCTTCTGTACAAAGGCTGGGACTTGATAGCCTTGAAAAGAGGCAACATAAACAGATACATTAGAGGTCTACAAAATCACAACTGCTAGCAAGAAGGTCAATGCGGACTGACGATTTGCTCTTTCTTACAGTACAAGAATACATGAAGGGAAAGGGAGAAAGATTTAAAACAAGAAGAGGGAGTTCATGCAATGGGTAAAGGGCCTTTGCAACTCCTTTCCAAAGGCTGTAATGAACAGAAGTTTTCATGCATTCAAGGGGAGACCAATGCTTACATCTGGAAGGCTGCTATGTTATGTGTATAGACAAAGCACAACCAACTCAGAAAATCTTCTGAGCTGAAAATATCTGGAGATTATGAGAGTATTAAGGGGGAAATATTGTATGTGCTTATGTTGGGTTTATTCTCCTTGGGTGGCTGCTGCTGGCCACATCCTAGTCTGGATGAATCCTTGCTCTGAACTGGTATGGCTGGTCATATATATGTGTGTGTCATCATAGGTAATTACACATGCAAATTTTTCACACCTAGAGAGTTGTGACTTACATTGCTAAACTGAATAATGGTTTTTGGAGAAGATCAAGTATGAAAAGTAAGATTATAGTCTTAATACTAGAGTAATACCATAATGTTTTATAATTATTGACTCTTACTGACTGTTTTCCTATAAACTGGCTTCTAATCATGAGATTCAGTGTTGGTTGTGAGAGTCAGGACAGAGCGGTGTCCTGACTGCAGGGACAGTGTTTCAGTGGGCAGGTTCAGTTGGTGTTTCAACCATTCATTCATCCCCTTGCAGAAGTTGTTCAAGGTCAGGTTCACTTCTTTTCAACTACTAATGACAGCTGAAATTAAGAGACCTAATTAGCCTAATGTGCAGGAGTCCTTTTATCTTCAATAGCAGACCTTGTGCCTGCCTACCATTTTACACTGTTAGACTCCTTTTATGCTTACATTTGAACTGGTCACTCTGAAATATGTTTAGCATGGTTTCTTTGCCTTACATTGAGTTCTTTCCTAAGCAGTGATTTCATCTGTGTAGTTTTAATATCTGTTCAATCCTGGAAATGTATAGATTTTAAAAAATTGTGTTTGTGCATTTACTTGAAACCCTCTTTCCAGCATTTGAGGTGTCGCCTGTATTGTCTTTGAACTTGTCAATAATTTTTTTTGCTAATGGATAGTATTGAGCAACACATACCAAATAGCTTCTCATACTGCTTGGTTTCACTGTAGAGAATCAAAGTTATGAAACTGCATATATTAGGATATTTTACATTTAGGTTGATTAGGAATGTTCTATGACATGATTTCATTTGAAAATACTGACTGATCAAAAGTGTAATTTCTGCAAGTGTATGAGTTTTAAAAACTTCTGTTTAGCTTTAAGACATGTTGGTTTTAGCTTTCTGATTTACAGGTGGGGTTTTTTCTTTCATACGGAAATGTTCTGCAAATGAGGGATTCTGTGATTTGACCACTTCTATCTGAGCCACACCTGGGGGGAAAAAATCCTCAGGTAATTTTTCTGAGTTCTCTGGTTTTTGGGTGACTGTTAAAAAGACCATAAAGATGTTAATAATCGAATTATAATTGGATTGATCCAAGATAAAGGATCAATATACCACTCTTCTGAAGAAATTTAACAACTCTATTACAGTTCTTCTTTGCCCGGTACTCCACTAAGGTGCTATCTACCTTACTTTTTTTTTTTAAAACAACATTCAGACTCCAAACTATCCCAATTTGATTAAATATACACAGATTATTAGGCATTCTGGAAAGAAAACAGCTGCAAAGGAGCACACTGCCCTGAAGTCAGGCTCATTTGGCAGGTTTCATACTAACTTGATAGTAATTATGATCTCCATCGAGTGAGACAGGGAGTGAATAAGATATTTAACACTGTGTGCTTTGGCTGTGAAAACCTTTTCAACTTGTGCTTTCAATTTCTGGGTTTCAGTGTTATTAAAATATTTATGTGGATATATCTTAAAAGAAATAATTATCCTTTTCTCCACACACACTATTTTTTTAATCTCTCAGAGACATTTCTCTCTGTTTGCTGTCCGCTTCCCAGAGATGGATGCTCTAACCACCATATAGAGCAGGACCATAAATATTCTTTTCCAGCACTGGAGCTGCAGTTACAGTGTAGTGAAATCTATCATCTCACTCATATAAGATATAATCTGTCTGCATCAGAAAATGACCCAGAACTTTCTACCCACAGTGACTGGATTCAATTATGTTTTTAATTTAAGAGATTTGATGCGTGTATTCCAGGTAATACAGGTCTTTCCATGTAGTTCTTGTATGTACAAATTGCTCTTTCTCTTTACGAAACATTATAGATTCTTGTATGATTTATGTAACACTTGTTTTTTACCATCTCTAGTCTAACTCAGTGGAGAGTTCCCCAAATATACATGTATAGGCTACGTAATACTCAGAGTATCTAGCGTGCCTGAACATCTTCTAAATACTGTAATACCATTTTCTTATGGTGACCTGCTAGCCACCAGAAAGAATGCAGCATTCTCAGGCAGCGAGGATCTCAGCCATAAGATGTCTAGGGTGTTGTAATTATCAGGATAGAAGTGCTTCTAAAATCTTAGGATACAATTCTCCTGTAAGCCTGAAAGTTATCTTATAAACTCTAAAGGGTAAAAGGCACAAACAGAATAAATTTGACCATGTTTCACATACTGTTGCACCAGATTCAGTCAGGTGTGAAACTCCTGGCAAAGTTTTTGCTGTTGTTGTTTTTAATTATCGCTTTTAAGATTGTAACGCATTACATAAGAGTCATGATCTTATTCCTAGGTTTCTGTTGTGCGAAGCTTATAATTAAAAGTTTAGTATTTACTAGATCTGCTAGTAGATCTCATGTGTCTTGTTTCTTGTGCCTTTCCAAGGCACTCCTCCTTGGAGACGGGAGTAGTAGGAATGAGAGGGTAAGACCAATTTTTCGGAATATTGGAGTCATGCCTCTAATCCAGTTCAGAGCATGAATGTTCAGCAATGTGGAGGGCGAAATATGGACATGCTACAATAAGAGGTTTTGGAAAGCTCCAAATTTTGGCACCCATGACAAGCTGCCACGTGATTAAGAAATTAGGTTTGTGTTCCAGACTGCTCTAAAACTGAATGTGAACGGTTGCTGCAAATAGTAGTACTCCCAAATGTGTTTATTCTGAGCCTGTCTGTACAGCAAGCTACTGTGCCATGTAGTGCAAACCTTGAACGAGCTGACTCAAGTACCAGAAACAACCTAAATGTGGCAGATCCATGGTCCTTGCACACTTACCACTTACCTTGAAAAAGCCAGGTAAACATGTCTGCAGAGTTCTGGTTCCCACATAACTAGGTTGTTTCCCCATTGAAGGCAGCTCGCATAAAGCTTACATGGTATCTCTCCACTCTGCTACAGTCTATGAAGGAGACATCTAATAGATGAAGCCTGACATAGCAAAGGACAAAATTTGGACCCTGGATTAAAGCTGCCAGCTTCTTCTTTCTTTTCTTTGTTTTTTGGGGGGTTTTTTGTTTGGTTGGTTGGGGATTTTTTTTTGTTCGTTCGGCCAAACCCTGAGATGTCCTTCTCCTTCCTCCCAGTTTTGTAATGCAGCAGCCACATGCTGGGCTTTCACTCATTGTAAGTACGTGGACAAGAGTTGCCCTGTGCTTACTTGCAGAGCAGACTGCAGGGAGGGAGGAGCATGCAGGGTGCTGAGGAGTCCAAGTGTCTTTCATTGGAGATGATAGCTCTACAGTTCCTTCCTCACCCCTTTGCAAGTCCACATTCAACTGTTGCCATGACAGTTATTTTTTCAAATATGAATGGTCTTCCCATTTCATTATGCTGCCTCATGAAGTTTGGCAGGATCTTTCTAGAAAAAGCACTCTCATCACAATTCCTGTACTGCCTGTTGCGTGCTGCAGGCAGAAAGTGAGGAGGCTGGAGGAAAGAAATAAGTGGAAGCAAAACACATCCAACATTTCTGAACATATTTAAAAAAAAAAATATTGTAAAAATACCATAAAATTTGGCAACTCAGTGAACCTGGCATTAATTTTTTTCCAAGCTGGTTTGCTTTTTGTTTAGCCTTCCTATCTGGGTTAGCTTTTAACAAATTCAGCTGCCACTTTCTATATGAGTGAGAACATTTTTAGTACTGTGGATCAAGCTGGCAAGAAGTGAGCAGTAGTGTGAGACCATCAGCAGGTGCGTGGGAGACAGCAGCAATTTGGGAAGCCTGAAAGAGTGCATGTGAGGTTGGCAAAGGGGAATCAATGTTATAAAAAGCATAGCAAAAATCTTTCTGGTTGTAAGAGGTATTGCTGGGACAACTATGCTGTTGAGAGCATAATTTGTTTTTCTATACTTCAACAGTTCCTGATCTTTTGTATGTTATCTCTAGGTTTTAAAGACAATTTCCTTTTTTCAGTGCATTTGGAAATATTCATCTTTGGATTGAGGTCGGAATTTTACCCATAGTTCCTGAGAGCTGCTTATTTAACATCTGTTTAGAAGCAAGGGGGAGAGCAGGATGTCAGTTTTTAGAGTCTCATAATACAGCTCGATCAAAAGGTCACTGCAAAAAGGAGCATTTTCACAAGAAATACCCCAATCATGGAAAATTTCCAAATAAAATTTCCCAATAGTTATATGTGCTAGGCATAAAAATAGATAAATGACATTGAATTAGCTTGTACATGAATATGAGGATGTTAGGGGAAGTATGGTTACATGAGCCACCTGCTCACCAAATACATATTAACATGCTTGCTGGATTTAGTCTTAAGTATCAGGGTAACTCCATACTGCAAAAGCCCCAGTGAATGCATTTGTATTAGCAATTTGTAGCAGAGTGACTTTAATCTGCCAATTCCTAAAAATGAATGCAACGTTCTTGAAGAAACCATGCCGGAGCTGGCACTCTGGGTGAAATCCTGAAGTCAAGAGGAACATTTTCATTGCCTTTAACAAGGCCAGAATTTATTGACTGATAACAACCAATAAGAAAATGAAGAGCTGGAGTAGCAAAGTGAGCGTTAATGACGGGTACCCAAAAGGGTTGAGCTGAACAACACATCAGAAACAAGGGACAAAGTGTCTTAGGCAATCTCAAGTCTGATGTGCTGTTTATAATGCTGGTGTAGTCCTTTGGTATTCAGTGTGTCAGGGTAATCTGTATTGGGAGTGAAGCTGGGAAGAATACAGAACAAAAGAGGCAATCTAGAAAAAAGAAGTTTTAAACAGAAGCTGGGACTCCAGTAGGATACAGTCAAGCTTTCCTGAAGAGAAAGAGGTGTGTCAGAGATAAATAAAATGGGATTACAACAAAGATGAAAGTCAGAGAAAGGAGGGTGAGGGGAGGAAGGGTTCACCGTTCCCAAGGCAAGAACACAACCTCATTATGTAACTCCTTTTACAACAGGTCATTAATTGCCCATTAAACATACATACCATGGGAAGTAAATATTCATGTTTTGGTGACCCAAGAATGCATATCACTGACTGAAACATTTTAGTTTCTAATGAGGGATTGACAGTATCATGTATAAGGAAAAAAAGTGTTCGGATGAAAATGCTTTTGCAGGGAACACTTTCACCACCCAGTGATATATAGGTTCCTATTGACTTGGCCCTTTTATGGTGCCATGAAATCATCCTGTATTTGCTTAGTTAAATGTACGGAGAAAAAAGATATTGACAATTTTAACAAAATTCTCATCCATGCTACAGAAGGTACTTTGAGGTGTGATTCTTAACATGAGGTAAGATGTATCTGTTTGTGTCTGCCCTGTTTCATGCCATATTGTTTTCTAAGCATTAGGAAGATGAAAAGGATGTCATGATATTGGAACTGTATACTTTACAGATTAATTGTTTATTATAGAAATTTTTTTTTTTTTTATTCTGTTCCTGGTCTGAATGGACATAATTACAATATAATAGAAAAGACGATAAAAACAAAATCACTGCAGTTATAAAAAGTATTCTGTTCTCTGTTTTACTTGAAGAAGCAAACTTATTCAAGTTTCTTCTTTGTAATGAGACTATTTACCTTTTTTCTGTTCAGATGCTACCACCTTATGGTTGCATGCCATGGTGAAGACTAGGAGAATAATAGGAATCAATGGAGAATACACTGAAGTAGAGTCTACTCCAAGGAAAGCAGAGTAAAACTACATGAAATTATATATAAATAGTATAAAATGCCTGGGAAAAATAATCTTGTAATTTTGGGGTGAACTCATTTCCCTCCAGAAAAGGAGCTGAAATGAAAAGCTATCACCAAAATCTGCATTGCATTTTATACTCTTTTCAACTGTCTCCAGAGAGAAGACACAGTCCAAGAGATCTTGAGGCTAGACTTCTAGAAATGGCATGCTGCCAGAGCCTGATGGAAAAAATTAAAACAGTATCTGATATTGGTTCTATAGCTAACAGGATCATTCCCAGACTCCAGCAGCTTTTCATAAGAGCGCACACACGCACACAAAGGAGAAAATTGTGATAAAGGGTTAATATGCTGGGTGAATACTTGTTTATATCTCTATATTGTTACCACTAGGGTGTTGATGAGCACGTATTTATCCATAAGCCACTAATTTACTGCCACTTTGCCCATGGTGTTGGAGAACCTCGTTACTTGCCAGTATCTGATTGGGAGAAGCTGACCAGAATTTTAACAGAATCATTAGAGCACTACAATGAGCTTTATGCTGCAATGAACCGTGTTCTGTCTGAGGATGCTGCACAGCACATGTAAGTTTCCTTACCTTCATCAGGTATAATATGTGCTCTAGCAAAGATAATCATTGAAGTGCAAATTCATTTAAAGGTGACCTGCAAGAGTATTAAAAATAACCTCACAGCTTTAGAGATATATGCTGAGTGCCCCAAATGACCAGGCTAAGCCAGGCATTTAGCAGAGTTTTAATATGAAATGTAACCATTTTTACTTCTAATGCTTCCAAGAAGTCTTCACCCACTGTGAATTGTTGGCTCCTTCTCAGCATGACCCACTGGCCTGCTGCTGGTCATGTCAAATCTACTGTAGAGCCCCAAGGCAGACTGTGGTTTGACCCATCAGGGTATTTTAAAACTCCTTATTACAATGTTACAGTGGTTTCAAACATTTTACATTTTATGTAGATAGGAAATGAAGGATTTTTTTTTTTTTTTTTTTAAATCTCTGCATGTTAGAAACCTACACAGAGCTTTAGGAAAGAGATATATTTAATGCTGTTAAGCTGGCCCCATATTTTGCAAAGGTGTCGCGTGATGGATGAGCTACCATTTGCTTAATATATTCCAAGGGGTCACCTCATACAGGAGCAGTTACTCCTATGCAGTTAGAATTTGGAGGGTTTTGAAAAGAAAATTAAAAGGGTAGATGGGGAGAGACAATGAGATTACATGTAAATTTGCTAATTCTTCTTTTAGGGGAGTTTCTGAGGCATACCTTCCATGTTTCTAAATCTGACAAGTGCTTGATAAAGTGGTTTCACTTCGTGTTCCTATACGGACTTTATTTTTGTGCCGGGGTGCCAACTTCAGCACCAATTCAGTTCAGGTCCAATTATTTTAATTATTTATTAAGTTATTTTTTCCACAAAATTTGCTAGACAGTCACTATGTTACTTAATTAAAGATTGCTCATATAAGCAAGTATTTCCATGTTCATTTGTCAGAACAAAATACTCATTGCTTTTGCTGGGTGTTCACTTATTGCATTCCACATAATTTGAACTGTAAAATGGCCTTGGTCAGATTTGTTTTGTATGTATTGTTTCACCCTCTGTTTCTCATGCAAATTTAAATTGATAACAGCTTTGAATTGCTGGCAAGTGTTAACTCAAAATCTGCACCTCTCCCTTTTCACAGGAAGATAAAATAAGAAAACATTTCTGTTCACATTGGCTCCTTCCTCTCAGCTCCTTGAGCCTGAGCTGACTTTAGTACAAATTTAAATATTATCGCTTTTTACAAAACCTTGGTGCATCCAAAAATTATCTCTTTATAGCATTCTCAGGAAAGTCATTAGATTTATCTCAGTACTAAAGTGAAAATGGTAACCCCCAAGAAATATGTACAGGCTTCATCCACTGGGACCCAGAGTAGAAAGCAAATTAGCTCTTTATCTTGTTTGGATTTTTGTTAATCAAGAAAAATGCCCTTAATTACTCTGACAGGAAGCAGTGCATGTAGAAACTGAACTGAGCCTGGGGCCAGATGTCATGCAGTCTGAGATAGCATAAGTTTGTTGTGCTGCTTCTCTGTAAATAGAAGAGAACCTCCTCAATTACAGTAGCTAGAAGAACTTGTTATTTTATCCAAATAGGAATTTCAATAAGTCACATAAGAAAAAACTTATCCTTTCATGGTTATAAATGTTTATTTTGTATTAGCAACCTATAACAAAATTTTTCATCTCAAAAATTACAGGAGCAGAGAATTGGGCAATAGAACTGTGTCTCTTGTTGAGATTCAGCTAACACTGGTACTCACCAGAAACTGCTGTCATCCTATAACTGTACTTGAAAGTAGTCTTAGATCTGTTTATTGGGGATGAAAGCAGAATAACCCTGTTGCTTATCAACAGAGAAAGCCAGAAGCAAGTAGGTTAGCCTATAGGCAGAATGCTTACCTGAAGTAAGTAGGCAGAACCTAAAGTATCTTACTTTAAGTTAGTGTTAAGGTAGAGAGTAGAGCTTTGTGATGCTGCCTACAGTTCCACAGTTCTGATACTTCAGGTATTCTCTGTGGATAAATTACAAGGGTCATTCTTCCTTCACGGCATTTTTGGAAGGAAAAAAAAAGCAAAATTAGTTCTATGAACAGGAAAACAAAGCCAGATTTTCTATGAATTTATGTCGCAAGGCTGCACTCCCATCTGAATTCCAGGATACATAATGAGTGGTAGTTTCACACTGTAGCCTTTTCTGTATCAGGACATTATAAGACATCTTCTTTTTAAAACATGGCCATGTGGGGTTTGTGTTTTTTTTAAACCTGGATGAGCTTAATGTCTCTGTGACCTTTCAGCCTCTCAATTTTTGTTGCTACTGGCTAGTGAAAATTACCACCTTTGAATCAACAGACAAGCATGAAGTATGATTGAATAAGAATGGGAATGAAGCAAATTAGTTTCCCTAAGGAAACTACATTTAGAAAAGTTGAATTAACACAAAATGTAGAGCAGGACTCAGTCAAAACTTCCATCTAATTCCCACTGGCTGCTCTTGAAAAGACAGAAATTCAGATCAGTAGTTCGCAACTTGAATCAGTCTATGAAATTTTGACCCTGGAATGCTTCTCTGTGAATTGTCTTGTTTCATGTGTAGGCTGTTCTTTTGAGTGCTTTCCATTGATAAGCAATGTCAGAAAGCAAATGAAGAAGGCATCTCACCACATGTGTGTATATTTTCTCATCTGCTGTTTTCTTTTTTCTTTTTCTCAGCCTTTATAAGGAATGCTAATTTAACTTTCACGTTTGTGTTGTTTGGGCTGCAAAAAGTTGGCCACTTATCCCAAGTTCAGACCAGCATCAGCAACCTGTGACACAAGTTCCCAATACAGAGCAGGGTTCCGTGTCAAATGACGTGCAGCCCAGGCAGGAGATGAAGGCCGTGGTGCTGTGAGAAGCACTGTGGGAGGCAGCGGATCCCAGTTCTTGGCTCTATAAAACTCTGTGCAAGCTGAGAGACCTCCGCCTCACAGACAGGTGATATGGTACCAGCCAACTGACTAGGTGAAACCTAAATGCCTTAGAAACAATGTCTCCTGGCTCCTACTGAGTTCCTACTATCACAGTTTATCTGTAATTTAGGAAAGAAACATATAATCTTGCCAATTGCCCTTTAAAAGTTGTCAGCTCCTTGTTTATACCATTTCACGAAATAGATAATATTTCAAGGTTACTTGTGAGTAGCTTTTGTTCTGAAATGACAGGGGATGTTGCTTCTAATTAACTCGGCATGTTCATCAGAATCAAATTCTTCAAGTCCATGGAATCTGCATTACAGAGAAATTTAACTTCGAGTATGATGTAGTAACAGGTAGCTAACATTATTTAATCTATTGGAAATTCATTGAAAATAATGGGAAATTTACCCCACTTTGACTGACAACTTAAAATAAAAAAGTTACAACTTTCTCAAAATATATGGTCAGTAAAACTATAGTGGTATTAATAGATTTCTAAATGATTATTTTTACACGAATAGAAAGGCTCCAAAGATGGATCCTTTACTAGGGATGTGCCTATAATTATAGAAAGTAAAATAAGTATTTTACATTTACAGTGCATAATAAAATGTAGTCAATGATGAAAGAATATTATGTAATGGAGTCCAGAATATCAGAAATGAAAGCTGCAGAGAAAAGATTTTCTGATGTTCTCATCAGCAACATTCTGTAATCAAGAAGTTCACTCCTCTATGTCTGATGGGTGATGGTCTCTCTTAAGACAGATTCTCCTTCCCTCTCAGTATATTTGTCTATTTCTTAGTTTCTTTTTAGAAACAGGTACATTCATGGTGTTTCTATTGAATCTGTTGCATATGAAATACAGCTGCTTTGATATGCAGTAATGAAGCAAATTTTCACTCAAAAACCCCAGACTAATGGCAACCAAAATGTCTTGTGTTGGTTTTGAGGAATTTCTAAAAGATATAAGCTAAGCTTCCAAGGATTCTGGGCTCTTTGCTCTGAAGCTGGTAGTCACTGGACTTCTTGGCTTGATATTATTTTGAAATTTTGAAAGTATTTTGATTATCTCAAAACTAACTCCTCTGCCCCTTCTTTTGGAAAGTTTGAAAA
The DNA here is from genome assembly GCF_965183815.1 of Platalea leucorodia. Taxonomy (NCBI): domain Eukaryota; kingdom Metazoa; phylum Chordata; class Aves; order Pelecaniformes; family Threskiornithidae; genus Platalea; species Platalea leucorodia. The sequence continues at coordinate 78,551,532 of NC_138827.1, forward strand.
TGTGTAAATTTTGTTAGTAAGCAAAATTTTTCTTTTTGAAGAATAGAATCTTTCATAAAATTGCAACCCTGTTTTTTCACCCTTCTTCAAACCCACTCTAAATACTTTATAAACTTGTTCTAATGCCCTTGTGAGTTTAAATGCTAGAGTTCAGGTCTATAAGTTTTCAGGCAGTCTGAACGTATTGTCAGACCTTCCTCTGTTTAATTTTAGGCCTTGGATTTGACCTTTGACCACAAACAATTAAAAAAGAAAGAAAGAAAGAAAGAAGTTAGTGAAAATCTTAACAGCAAAAATGAAAAAAATCTGAAGTAGTCTTACAGAAGACCTTTAAGCATGCTAGACACCATATCCTTTTCAGGGACTGTAAGGTTCTCATATGCAACTACAACGGGCCAGAAGAAGACTTGATCCGAGGAGACTGAATTGTCTGTGCATTTTAATCAAAACATGCTCCCTCCTTATTGTTTTTTTTCCTGCTGAATTTTGTAATGGACCTCCTCAAAGAAAGAACAGGGACAGACTCTGTCCTGATAATAATTTATATTTATCCTCCTGTCTCTGGAATTTTAACTTTGATTTGTGTGCTGATGATTTATGTGAAGTTTCCAGAAGTGGCTTTAATATGGCAATCTTCATGACAGGATAGCACTTTGTGCAGAACCCCATGCTTAGAGGACAGAATTGGAAGGTTGTGGTTGAAACTATTAGAGAAAAGTATTAGCCCTCAATAACAACAAAGAAATAGCATAGAAAAGATAAAATCTTGTCCAGTTGCAGTCATTTCCTTGTTTGCTTTCTGCTTCCAAAATACGGTTTTAATATAAAAGAAGATTAACATTATTTATCAGCTCTAACTTGGGATCAGCAAGAGCAGCTGAAAATTACATATGAATGGGCCATATTTGTGTCTCTCATGTATACTGCTATATGATATGGATAGCCAGAATTCCTACGATATCTGCGTTCTCAAGGAAAAAAGCAAACGTCATCAACACTTGCAGATATACACACAACATAGAGGCACCCATTAAAATCGCTCACTTACAAGGTAGCCGTATCCTGGCACCTACGTTATTCAAAACGTGAAATCACGGCTTTACTGATTGACAATCCCGTATAGCACAGGTACTCTCTCAGTATTCTTCGACCCTGCTCTGATCGCTAGCTCTGAGTGTAAAACTGAAGAATAAAGGTACTTCTCTATTTGATAGTTTCAGCAGGCAGACATTGTAAGTATTGCATTATTTTTATCTAGAAACAAAAATACAAATTTGACTCGTTTACCCTGTCGTATGAAAAATCATTCAATCCTCAAGCTGAATCAGAAAAATCTTATTGTATCAATGATTTAATTTGATTTATAAACTCAATAGTAGCTCTTTTTTGCAAATTGCATACAAATATTTATATATAATATATCAACTCACGTTTTACTTTACCTTTGTAATCAAGACGATTTTGATGCTTATTTCATCTTCTTTCTACCTCCCCCCTCCCCCAAACAGGAGTGTTTTACTGCTTGTCTTTCATTCTGTCTGGTTGTTGTCCATACATTCTGCAATTGCTGCATTTTACTGGAAAATTTAATGATCCTAGAGGAAAACATTTGTGATAGAAAGTAGTTCATTATTATATAAGGGCAAACAATATGGGTTTATAGTGTAATCAGCAAGCTGCTCTGAAAACAAAATGCTTGCTCACGTTTTTGGGTAGCAGTCCCTGTCTTTGTGACAATGGCTGCGTCTTCAAATTGTTAATTATGTACTGCCCCCTAGGGATCCCGGCTTTGCTTGTGGCAACCTGCTTGCCGCTCCTACGGGATCCATGGATTATTACCGTCTAGATTTCTCATAGGGAACTCTTACTTCTCTCCTCTTCGCCTTTTTTGACCTTGATACTAACTTTGAATTTCTTCCTATTCCAGCTCTAATGATAGGACTTGCTTTTTAACCCCTTCCAGGTTAGTTTTGTTGGGGTTTTTAAAAGTTGATTATTACGGTTTTACAGCATTCTGTGTATTTTCAGTGCATGCATATTTGGTTTTATATATGAAGTTTTCTCTACCTTATTTGAATGGGATGGTAACATATTTAAATGTTATTTTTCCTTTTGGTATTTCTAGGAGATGGGTTTTCTTTTCAATTGCTTGTTTAACATAAGCTGTGTGAATTTCCTTCTCAGAGCCACATTTTGCTTCAGTGCTGAAAAAAAGAAGATGTCAGATACCTGATGAGTGATTTCTTATACTTATTGATGACGTGGTGGTTTCAGGTAAATAACAACAAGAGCAGTGATAAGGACATGTTTCCTTTTACATCACTCACATAGGTGAGGTGAGATGTCCACAAAAAATTTGTTCAGAGGAAAGAAGAATTTTGCCAAAAGTATTTACGATCAAAACAGTTCGGAAATAAAAGATGGTAAAATGAGCAAAGGGCAGTAGGTTTTGAATAGGCTTCATCAGCAGAGGGGAGAGGTCATCTGGGAAGATTAGTTATAGGAGCTATTACATCACCTCTGTGACACTGTTAGAAGAAGCTGCTTAACATAATCATTTGCAATCAGTAAAAATGCTGTTTATTACAAAACGTTTTGGATTTTCATATCTGATATTGTAATGTAAGATGATGTAATATAAGGCCATACACTTTTCCCAGTACAAATTATCAGCATTAATGATTTGTGGTGCTTCTTCTGACAACTTTCAAAGTAAAAAATTGTTGGGAAATACCTCTCCAAACCTATTTTCACTCATCTATTTAAAGACTTGCGTGGAAGGTTTTCTTTATACTGTAGCTGTAGATGCCCGCAACTGATACAGTGTTTATACATCAGCTAGTCCTGCATCCTATACCTCTGTTTGAGTTTGATTATCCTTCTTAATGACACAATGCCAGCCATCTCTTTGAAGTGTTTATCATTTAGCAATAAGAGTCTACAAAAAGGGATTGTCTGCTAATCTTGTCTCTTCAGTTTGGAGTTAGACTGCTCTATGAATATTTTCTTATATGTAAAGTGGAGAATTATATCGTTGCTTTTTTTCTTTTATATGTATGTAATACTATGGATTATCTCAGGATGAATAGGCCAAATCAGAGTTTTGGATTTGGACACATCTTGGTTGCGAGATGGGTTAGAAGTTGACTCTCGTGTTTGATGAAGAGTAGTTTGAAAATTTGAGGGTGATGGAATCTTGCCAGGGGTTTTTTTGCATAAGTTTTTGGCACAAATTAGTATCTTGCAAGAACTAGCTTATAATTTTCCCTGAGTTTCCCTTCATTCTGGGTTATAATCCTGTGAGGATACATGTTCTTGTTCTATCACCCTGAACAATGTCTAGATTGCCTGAGAAAACAAACTCTTAATTTCAATATAAGTCTGGAAAATGTTTTACAAGTGGAACTGGGCCAGAGTTTCTCCATGAAAATGTCTGGATGCCATCTGGTCCTATGGGTGCAAGAGGTGGAACTCAAAGTATCTGGAGACTTAGCCAGAGGGGAGACAGTAGTACCTACTGTGTTAGCTCTGGCCTTATTTTTGTTCATAGTGTTTGACCTCTGGCAGAAAAGCAAACTAATTTATAATGTCATAAATTCCAGCACTGCGAAGACTGGAATCTCTCTAATGAGCCAGGATCAGGAATCTGAGGCATTGTTTATCACTATCTTTCTTCAGTGTTATGCTGCTGATGATTTCAGTGGGATTATTTTGGCCTAGAACTCAGATACAGTTTTATGTCAGATTTTTCTTATATTGCAATATAAGTTAAGTCTGTGTATATTACAATTTTACTACCTACAGGATAGTATATGAAATTTGCAGAAAGCTGCTAAATCAAGAATACGAATTTATATGCAAACTTCATTATATACTGCAGTAAATTCTCTTGAGCCAGCCCACTCACACTGACACCAGTGGGCACATTTTCTTTCTCTGGCTCATCCATTTGCCTCAAGCCATATATCAAGTAGTGATGTATGTCAGGACCCTTTGCCAAGCACCCTCAAATTCGGGTTACTGATCTTGACAGAGGCACCCACAAAGCACAATAAATTTTCAGATAAACTGAGTCAGGAAGGGGACGGTGAAGTATTTAAAAATCAGTAAACTTAACTCAGTCTTAACTGTTGTAGTGCTGCTTTCCATAGTGATGCACAGTTGTAAAACCAAATATCTACTAGCAAGCTGCCAGACTGCAGCAGATTATAGACATGGGTTTCCACCGTTGAGGCTGTACTCTCACTTATTTTGTTATTTTCTCAAACAAACAAGTCCACCTGGTCCATAAAAAGTAATATGTCAGAAATTTAGAGCTGTATTTTTTAAATTTTAATTCCTCGTTATGTTTTATTTTGGTTAAACTCAAAATATTCCTGCTTTTTTTTTTTTACCTGCTTTTTGGTGATTTATTAGCATGTGTTGGCTCTTTCTTCCATTTTCCCTGCTTATCTGGCAGCCAGAAAGAGCTAGAATGAGGTACGAGTGCAAGTAGAGTACATACTTTTGGAAAGCATTCTGAAGCATAATATATTGAAATCTTCTATAATGAATCCTTGTTTGCCAGAAAAAATACTCAACCATGCCAGAAAATTATCTGTGAGGAATAAGCACTTTTCTACCCCCTTCTTCCCTCCCCCCTTCCCAATTTGTGTTGCTCGGAAGAGGAGACGAAAAATGGCACAGATGCATGCAGTATTGCACAAAGAGTATATATGGACATTTCAGTCATTGATATTTCCCCATTTTCTGATGCTAATGTAAGATGTGTTGGTTTTGCATTTATAATTAAGATGAACAGATGGTGAAGACTTAGTTTAAAGTAATACTGTACATCCTTTAAAATAATCTCTGCTGACAAAGATTCTTCACTATAGCAAGACTTAATTGCATATATAACACATATACATCAGAAAGAACTCGGTCTTAAGCCATTTGCTCCATTAGGACAATAGTAAGACAGACATCACCAAAACAGGATTTGTCCTGGAGACTCCTAAGAGTAACAGATGCATCTCTGCTGACAATATTGTCTTGCTTTAATTAATGAACACTTTATAAATAAAAGAAAACATAATTTCTGAAAATATACAGGATTTCTTTTAAAAAAGGCACCCATGTTTTGAGGGAGGAACATTCAGGAACATGACAGAAGTCAATTTTTAACGGATCGATTTGATGTTACTTACACTATTTTTCCCATGGAGTAGTACACATAATTTGTGGTGTTCTTTGGCAAGCTTTATAAATGTGTGTCTTTGTGGACTTCACTTATGTTATAAGTTAGGTATATGCTTAAGTGTCTGACTGAAGCAAGTCCTTAAGCTGTTATGAAACAGAAGCAGATCTCTGCATGTTTTTGTTTTTCCATAGAAATGATACAAAACGTCATTTCGCAAATTGTTTATATATGGGTTATGTAAAAAAATCATTATGTGTTTTCACCTTACGATCTGTACTTGACAGGAAATGGAACTTCAGTTTATATCGTCAAAGTGGCTAACCATCCTTCACTTGTTCTACAGAACAGCAACAGATGTTAAGCAACAATACTAATTTTTTACTAAAGAGGTCAGTTATAGAAGTGGTTGTATATTTATAACTCAACTCCTTTTCTGTTCACTTCTTGTCCTGCCTACCATTCCACATTGGTAGCTATTTTGTATGATAATGAAATCTACTGAACTCTAACCTCCAAGGATATAGTTCGGCAGAAATATCTCCGTTGCTTTCCCCAAGCTTCTTATGTAAGGACATATATTTTACTATTGTTGTGATTACCAAAAATGGAGTATAATTAGGGTTTGATGAATGTTTTTGCAAGTCTTTTAAACTAAAATACATTTTCTGTCATGCCAAAATTATCAGCAAAGTTGCTATATAGTGGCTGAACAGTTCTCAACTGAGAAAAAGAGTGGTCCACACCAGTTTCACAAAATCAGTGAATCCCCATCCTTTGTCATGTGCTTCATCTGTTGAAAGCCTGGGCTCCATACTCTCTCCCCCTCAGCAGTTGTCACTGTCCCTGAGAATGCCTTGGAGACTGTGTTGTGTGATACTTTAGTTTAATTTCCTTCATTTTTTCCTGTTAAAGTTCTGCTTTGTTTAAAAATATTTAGATATTTATTGAAAGAAGAACTTGAACCCTGAGGTCCCATTTTCCACATGAGTGCCCCAAACCTCAGGTTATTGAGTCATTTTCACTGTCTCTCAGAATATTTAAGTATATTAAACCAAGTGGAATAGCACCAGCAGGAGAGATTGAGAGTCTTTATCCCAGAATATGAAAACTCTATAATATGGTAGTTAAACATTCTTCCAGGAGATGTGGTTCAAAACCCCTCAGGCAGAAGAATGAATCAAACCAATCTTTCTTCTATCCAAGATGACCTGTAGAGTAAAGCAGGAGAGAGATACTGCTTTCTTTTAATCAATACATTAGTTTTCTTTCAAATGTCTGAAATTGAAATTAAATATTTATCTTCAGTGTGTGTACCTCCCTCCCACCCCCAACTAAAACCATTTAAAATTAATTTAGACAGAAATTTGGGCTTGGAAAAGGATACAGTTTGGCAGCCACACTGACAAAGTCTTTCATTTCTGTAGACTTCATTCTGGTGACAAAATTAATAAGACCAAGTAGTCCTGTAAATATATCTGAGGTATATGGGTAGTGCTCACTGATAAAGGAAATAAAAAAAGGGAGGAGGAGTGAGGCAGGCTGGGAGCCAAGGGACCGAAAAAGGCAGCAAGTTTTACAAAACATTCATTTGACTAATTTGCTTAACATAATAAAGAAAGGATGGGTTTATTTGGGGAGTTAGCAGTAATGATTGATTAGAAGGGCATTATATTTGCTGGATATGGGATGAATAATGTCTGTGAATGGATATAGAAAATATCTCTCCAAAATTGGAATAATCCATAAGTCATAGGATGCAGAGCACAAAATGCCAACACACTAACATACTAAGAAAGGCTTTAAACAATAACTGAGCAAATCTTGGAAGAGTTCCAAAGAAACAGGGAACAGAAAAGGAACTACATGCAGAATAATGGGGTTTAGACAATAGAGATAGTGCAGCAGACATTTGTGAATGGAGTATTAGCTCTTTAATTATAATAATTACCTAAGTTTAAGGTCAAGGCACCTGTGCATTGCTGTCTGTGAGAAACTGATTAAAAAATTAGAAGTAGCATTTAATCTCCGTGATACTATTTCCAAAAATTCTCTTAGAAATTTGGATATTGCCAAGATCATTACTTATTATTTGTACTGTACCTAGAAACATTGACTGAGATGGGTCCCATGTTGCCACCCTGATTGACTCTCTTATCACTTAAAATAAAATATAAAATGAAAATTCTCCACAGGGAGGAAAACGATGAAAAATGAAGACTCTCACATCCTAATTTATTCTGCTTTCCCATTCATACTGACCATGGAAATGAAAGGCTTCATATTGTTCCCCTTAGTAATTCAGACAAGTCTATTCCTGGTCTTGGAAATTAACTTCTTAGCTAATCAGTTGGTATAATCTCAGATTTGCTGCAAGGGAACCTTATCTGAGAAGCAGCAAAGGTGGATCTTGTCACCTGGATGGGGGTGAAGCACAGAGTGTTGCAAAGCATCTCTGGTTGGAAACAACCCTACTTGTATCATTCCAGTTACGTTCCTTGCTGTTGGAGGCTCTGTGCTGATTTCTGAGCAGGAGAATGCAACTGTCTGAGCAGCTTGTGCTTCTGCAACACCACATCTAGCTAGTATGTCACACCAGTGTCTGCCAGCAGCGTTGCAGTTCTGTGTTTTGCTTGCTGTCCGCCATGTCAGAATAAGTTTGAATTTTAAAAAGAGCAGGCACGGATCAATGAGTTGCATACGCAGAGAGGAAGTTTTCTTTTCCCTTTTTCCTCCTCCCCCAAGGATATAAATATTTGGATTTGGATTGCAGGTGATAGGAATATTCCCAATAGGAATGGATATCAATGTTTTCTACTGAGAACATTGTTAGAGGACACTCAAGTGAAGAATGAGTGTTGAGTTGAGGGCATTAAGGAATCAACACAAGGTCAAGGAAGAAGGCATAAAAGAGAAGCAGGAAATATTAGAGGTGATGGAGCCAAGGTATGGAGAGGTATTATATAGAAAGAGGTCTTCTAAAAGCTCACAGAGATGAGAAGCATAAGGTTATTTCTAGAAAGAAGAAGGGAGCGAGTGAGTGCATGAAACGAAGTCATAGGAGAGAACAAGAAAAGGAAATCTGGAAATAGAGACTGAAAAAGAAAAGTTGACAATTTGGAAGTGATTTGCTGTACGTTTGTTATAACTATCGCTCTGCAGTGTAATTTGTGACAGACGAAAATTCCCATCTGAGCAAAAATTTGAAATTTTTATAAGGTTTTTTAAAATGAGTGATTTCTAATAAAATACATATGGAAATTTTAGTTTACATTTTTGCCTTAGAAAACAACCCCAATTTCAAAATTTTAGTTTGCTGTTTCTTGCCTTTCTCTCTCTTTTTGCTACTTCCTCCCTCTTTCTTTTCCCCCATTCTAACAACTCTGAATGATGAGAGCATCTTCAAAAAAAAGTGTGCGCTAGAAGGAACAACTGAAACATAATTCTGGCGATCTAAAAATTTCCAAAATTGAAGAAAAACTAAACATATCACAAGTGCACTTGACAAGTAGGAAGGAACTGTTTTTTTTTCAAAAAGTCACCCAAGAGAATAAAAAATATAGATTAAAATAAACACAATAACATTTTCTGATGAAAAAATTTAAGTGACATTTCCAGAAAAGTTTCACTGGGGAAACAAAGGCATTTTCTAGTTTGTATTTATTGTATTTCTGAGCTAAAAGGAAAATGTTGAGAGGACATTTTAAAACAAAAGCAACCTTTGGATCCCTTTCTGACCCTGAAGCAAGTGTCAGTTGTGGCTATCATTGCAGAGGGAGATGTTTTGTCTCTAGCTGTGGCCTGTGGGTGATAACCAGACCTTTTACATTTCTGTTGTAAGTGTTAGAGATAAAGATGTCGTGAAAGAAACAATTAATGTTTTTTTCACCATTGTACCTGCTCACCCCCTCTTGTGCTCTCACTAGTTCAGGGGTCATTGTTTACATTCACATTTGAGGTAAAATGTGCTAGTGATGATCACTGGAAAAAGAAGTTCACAGAAGATGAACTGAGAAAATGAGGTCCTGTGGTGAAATTCTGGATAAAAGCAGGAAATTAACTGCCATCCAATCCAAAGAGGGTGAGTAACTCCAAGTTCGTACCACCATCACTCTGATTGAAGTAGTGAAAGAACATCGAAAGAGCCAGTTCTAGGTGAGAACAAGCCTGAAGATGAGGAAAAAGATAAGAGGATGAGAGGATGGAAAGCTTTTAGTGAATCAAAAGCACCTATTAACAATAAATAAATAAATAAAACTGAAGAAGAAGAACAACCCTTCTTCATTTTCTTGACGTTTTGGTCTGATAAAAGAAAGTCTTGCAGTTTTGCTTGATGGTATCTTGTGAGAGGGATGACAATAATGTGCAAAGCATGGCATAAAATCAGTAATATTTCACGGTTAGAGTATTGTTACAGTGAAAACTGGGACCAGGGCCGATTTTTTTCAATATGATTAAAAACTGAAAGTTTGACTAGAAAACTGAGATTCCAAAGTGAGAAATGCTGAAACCTTTGGAAGGTCTTGTTACTCTTCCCCACTAATTAACGTCACTGTAAGCGATGGGGTGTGAATTTGCAAAGTAGGCTGTGAGTTCTATGTAATGATCTTACATTGTAGACAAGAATTCTTGTACTCTCTGATGATATCTGCATCGTTTAACCAAGGCAAAGTAGAGAGCATCATTTCTTCTACTGGCATGGAATTACAAGGGTTTGGCCAGGCAGATTGAGGAGAGAATGGCTGGCAATTTTTTTATTGACAGAATTTGTCAACATGTAAAGGTGAAAAAGGACAATAAATGGGAATGATGAGAGCATTTTTTTCCTTTTACAATTGGCAAATAACTTCACCAGGCAGAAATATAGCAGAATGAATTGTAATAAACAGTGTTTGTGGTAAATTATCTTTGTTAGTGAGGAAAAATCAATGTATTGATTTATTTTTTTATGTGCAGAATCCAGTTATAGGATGCCTCATAAAATCATCCTTTTAATCCTCATATTACCTGCAGGATAAATTAGGGATACTCCACTTCAGATCATAGTGTTTCATTCTCTTTTTGCTTCTGGAGAAAAAGCTTGAGTGGCAGAAATGGCAAAATCATGTCCCTATTGATTTTGAAGGGTACTTAAGAGTAGCTCCCCCAGCTTCAAGTTGGGGTAAAAAGAAAAGGTATGTGTCTGAGCCAGCTGGTTTGCATGAGTAAATTTAGCCACTGACTTCCCACTGTAAATCCCACAGTAACTCCCACTGACTTTCTGCAATAGCTCACCTGAGTAAGCTAGCTAATGGCAAAAAGCTCTGTAGACCTGAGCAAGGCACCCTTCTGCAGGGCAAGTGAAGAGGTTAGATATTTTTGGAAGCTTGAATTAAACTTTGTATAGGTGATGCCAGAAGGCTATGTAAGTTGAGTGCTGTTTTCTATATTTTTGATTATGCTTCCTGAAGATACTGGAAAAATATTCTAATTATCTTCTTTTTCATCTCCAAGTTCCAACATAACTCCAGTGTTGTTTCCGAAGTAACACGTGCTGACGCATTCCCTAGCATACTTCTGTAGGATATAATTTGGCAGATTTACGAATGACAAATTTGACATTTGGGGCGAAGCAGAAAGAGTTGAACATAACCACCTCTGACTCTGTATTGCTGGCAGTAATAAAAACATATTTTATGAAGGAAGTGAGCAGATATGTGAGACTAGTTCTACCTTGTTAGTGTAAATGCACTGAACTAGAGTGAGTTACACAAGTGTAAAAGCAGCATATAGGAGGAAAAAAAAAAAATCCAGAGTATTTTGAAAGCACATACACTCTCATGTTATTTATAGTACTGTGCTGCTGAAAGAAATCCAGACACTTCTGGCATTGTATTTGTGCATCCTTCATGGGCATGTGTGAGAATGCCCTTTCCTCGGCTTTTAGCATGGAGCAAACATGCACAACAGGGTTGTTTTTCCTGGACTGGAGAATGAAACCAAGGAAAGGAAACATTAGCTTGGTTTTTGGTGGCTCTGTTTCCACCAACCAGATTTATTTTGCCAATTAGAATCATGGTGAGAGTCACTATGAGATGATGCTGAAGAGAGTGTTCAGTGGAAAATGCTTCACCTATTTGTGACAATTCTCCCAGTAGGTGTTCAGTTGTAAAACAGTAATTTAACATATAGAGTAACCTAGAATCTCTGCCAAATGCTTACTCACCTGTGTTGTTGGTTTAAGTGAAGATAGAGATGACTGGACCAAACTTCATGTTTGTAATGTCATTAGTCATGGGCACAAATGGGATTCTTCATGGTTCATTTTCCTTTAAAGATAGGAGGAAATAACATTCAGATGAGTTAATGTTGCAGGCATAGAATTTCCTGTATTTTTCTAGAAATAATTTCATATTAAATTTTTCAGGCTTTTGAGTAACATGTGATCTTTAAAATACTGTTTAATTAAAAAAGAACATAAGCATAGCATGTTTCATGTGGTTTTAAGCATAACCCCATGCTTCATAATTTTTCCAAAATACTTCCTCGAGATTTCCAGCCTGGTTTAAGCCATTTTTCAAGCATTTGTTTGATTATCTCTCCTCTGCGGTTGGACTTTTTCAATTTGTGACATGTCATAGTGTTAGGTTCCCACTTGAACCAGATAGTACAGCATTTACAGCAGTAGGACTCGTGGTAGAGCACACTTGCACAACAGCCAATGTCTGATGTACTTCTCTGTGTTGTGCTGGGCTGAATACAGGTAGCTAGAACCAAAAGTTTGCAGCCTCAGCAGTTTTGGATCAGGTACCAAGGAAAAGGTACTCGGCAACAGTTCACAAATGGAGGAAAATATTTTGTAAAGTAAAATGAGAAGCGTGTGTGCCTTAAGCAGTGTTTCTTTGTCTTTCAACAATTATTTCTGTAATTCTCATCTGCTTTAGATACAATATTTTGTATATTCAGGTTTTGTTCTCTGACAAATTCTGTTTAATAACTGGTAGAAATTGCAGATCTGCAACAAACAGGTCCCAGACACAACTGGCTTTTACACTAATGGCTGTGTAAGATTTTCCCTATTTTCCCTCTGCCTTGTCCTAGGTCATATTTTGGCATTCCTATGCCTCATCTTTTTGACATACAATATATTTCCATGGTGTATTTGTGTGTTTGTGCACTTTGTGAAATTTCCCTTCAGCTGTGCTACAATATACATGCTGTGGATACTACATTGAGAATTTGTTGTCCTGCCTCTGTCATTTGATCTCGATTTCATTCCTTTCCAAGACAGTGTAACCTCCATGCTTTGACCTTCCCACCCCCTTTCAACATTTCTCCAGAGAACTGATCAGTACCTGCTGCTTTCCCTTTATTCAGATGATGGATAGCTTTCGATAAGTCTGTAATCTTTGTTGTCCTGTTCACCATCAGATTCTCCAAGCACTGACCTTCATACAGGAATTCTTCAGATGACATGCAGGAACCATGCCTGTTTCCAAAAGGTTAAAGAAAGTCCTGGTAGGTTCTCTTGTTGTTTATTTAGATTTCCTGAAATAGAGAAAGCAAAACATATAATAAAAGTGAGACATTTTGAGTTCTGACTTCTTGTAGGGTTCCACAGTGCTTCACCAGCTGGGTGTCATTTGATCCACTTCTACGTTTCTGTAATCTGTACTTGACCTAGTTATAAGTGTGATCCAGCCCTTTCCAACAGGTTAGTTTCATGTGACTGAGTGTTTATTTACAGGAGATGCCTAAGTCAGAAAATAAGGTATTTACTGCCCAAAGAACGTAAGTCTGGTCTTGAAGCTGCTTTCTGGTGCTCCAGAGTGACTCACACAGGGTCAGAGATGAGAAAAATCTTCAGAGGAATTTTTCATAATCCTGCAGAAAGCCTCATGATTCCCTCTTTTACTCTGAAGAAGCAAGAAAAAGAAAAGCAAATCCTGTCCCTGCCACATAGTTAGGCAGAGTCATGTCATTCATACTAAAAAGGAGGATAGAATATACCTACTTGTGCTTAAAGTTAGGGCCAACAGACAGTGCTGATTTGAACTAAAGGAAGAGGAAATAATGAGTAATTCTTATTTTGTGAGGAAGTGGGCACTGACCAGATGATGCTAAATCTGAATGCAACAGCATCCAGCTTCCAGCAGAGAGGCATCCAGAATTGTTTAGGCACTGGTTGGTAACCAGGAGGAACTAACAGACCTGAAAAAAAGTTAATTTTAAGTGAGCACCAACCCTTCACAACACCTCTGAGATTACTCTCTGAAATATCGTTTTGAATTACCTTTTAAAATGTGCTCTTTTTTATTTCAGATCTATTTAACTTGCATTAATTTTTAGAGCTGTTCCTTTCTGTTATTTCTCCTTATGCTGTGCGTTGTGTATATTTGTATCCAGCTGGGCACATGCTTGGGTGCATCATGGATTGGTCTGTATAGTAGAGTCATGAAGTATTTATGACTAGATCTTAGTCTCGGATAAAATTGCACCAATATCTTATGATGAACACAAAATAGACTGACAGCATGTCATAAATATGACTGAATTTTGACTTAAAATAATTGAGCTGACAATACACAGTAGTACCAGAGTCTGTAAGACCTGCTGAAGTGATCTTGATTTTAAAAGGACTTTGTCAGCATAACTTCTTAACATTCACATTAGAAAGCAGCAAATAAAAACAAAAAGCAAGTTTCTGATGGAGCATGTGTGCTAATTTTTAGCACATAGTCTCCTGACACTTTTTTTAAAGGCTTGCTTTTTAAAAGTAAAGGTTCCTCTGTTCTCTGGTAGTATTTAGAAAGGACTTATTTTAAAGGACTTTTTGACAACGCAGTAACTGTTTTTATATAGAAATAAGATACTTACATACATACATACTTTTTTTTTACATATATGCTTTCCCATGTATTTTAGTAAATTTTCAGGCTGAAGGAAATGTTTTGTTGAGCAAAATCAAATACAGATAGTTCAGCTTTTTAAACTGTTAAATACAATTAAACTTAATTTCAATTTTTTTTTTAAATAGAAAACCAAACTAAATGGTTTTGCCTAAGAAAATGTGATTTTCCTTCAGATAAAATTCTGTGAAATCAAGATAAACTCTGGAAATGCCTATCTGATATTGGGGGGAAAAAACCCTCACAACACAGACAAAAGTCTCTCCTGATTGTGTGATTTTTAAAATAAAAACAAGTTTCCAGTCCTGGTGAACTGCACGGCCATTGACTGACTCATGCGTAGTATCTGGGAGCCTTGGATACTGTCAGCAGCAGTGTCATTGAGAAGGTAGAGTTCTTTGATTAGGCTTATGTTACTTCTTTCATGTGCTAATATGATTTCTCCCCCTCCTCCAATATTATGTTATTTGGAACTATCTATCTGTTCTGAAATAACACAAAATATTGTGTTATTTCAGACTATCTGTTAATAAGAGCTTCAACCAAAAGCTGAATAGTTTGAATGTTGCTAAATATCAAAGCTGAATAGTTTGAACATTGCTAAATATAATGCAGATCAGCAATGCAAAACAATTTGTGAAATGTATTCCTAGGTTAAGAGGATCTCTCTTAGATTTGTTCAATTTTGTGTCTGCTTAGACCTTCTGAAAGGTGCCAAACGAAGAGTAGAGAATAAGGCAAAATTTACACATTTTACACATTATGCACAGCGTGGGAACAAAATGAGCCACATGCTGTCCTTTGAACACACCCAGATGAATCAAGACTGTCAATTCTTATGACTTTATTGGATTTCATGATATTGAGATTTGTGATACTTGTCATCTAGGTTCTTCTTAAAGCCTTAATTCCTAGAATCAAGGGATTGCTTGGAAATTTTAGCTTTTTCTCATTCTCTTTTCTTGTTTTTCCTTTTCCTTCCTTTGTTTTTTCCTTCCTTTCTTCTTTTCTTTCTTTTTATATCTCTCTTTTCTGTCTTTCTAATAATTTTATTGCGTCCATGGCTGCAGAGAAAAGCTTGAAAACATGTTCTGAATAAGTGTAAAAAAAAAAAAAAAGCATAACTTTAAAGCCAATTCAGTTTTTCAGTGGAACATAGAGCAGGCATAGATATTAGCAGAATTTCCTGTTTCCTCATCTATAAGACCCAAGTTGTATCCCAATGCCAGAATGAACCATCCTCCTCAGATGGCACTGAGTCCTCATGAGCTCAGGGAGAAGTAGAGAAAGGAGTATTCTGGAGAGCATTACATGACTAGGGAAAAAGAGATTTTGGGCCTCTGACTGCTGCTGCAGAATCTTCTGCTGCCTGATCTGATCAGATCTTTGCCCTTTGCACCAAAATGAACACCATATTTAACTGATCTGGAGAGTGTTGTTTGCTGAGGTGTCCTAAATGCAGATTCGTGATTCCAGTCCATCAGGAATGGTTGTTTGAACTCAGCAGTCAAGGCTGTATTGCCAGTTTCCAGACTGACTAAGTTTGAAGTCCAACATTTCCGGCAGGCATGGAAAGAATTTCACCATGGAGGAGACGATGTAAACTGTGGAGCCCAAAGTCTTCTCATTTTATATCTGTTTAAAAATATATATATATGTATTGACATATTGCTCATGAAACAGGTGCCTAAAGGGTTTGGGATTTTTTTTTTCTTCCAACTTTGTAGAACAGTATAAATTTTATATTCGGTGGAAAATGACAAGCTGTTTTTAAGTGATGGCTTCATGTCAGTGCTAAAGGCTGTGGTTGTGATTGCCAGAGGGATGAAATGCCCATTAAAGATGGCAATTTTACTAGCAATATGGGATTTCTGGGTACACAGTGAATTTAGCCATGAAAAAAATGGGTTTTGGCAGAAACGTGCACTTTGTCCTAGATTCAGTTTATGAATACCACTCAAAATATCATTGTCTTTTTCTGTATGTGTATGTGATTACTCTGAAGACGGGAAATGGGCACTTCCACACAGCGTGAAAGCTGTGATCTTTGAAAACCCATCTTTATTCTCTGTCAACGATGACTGGAGTAGATTACTCTGGAGTATTAAAAATACTAGACCACAAAAACCTTGAACCATTACAATAACTAAGCTACCACAATAATGGTAACATTTTTTTTTTAAATCTAGAATGTGGAATAAGTGTCAGCTTTCTTACTTTTTTTAATAAACAATCACTTTATCACTATAAGAGAATTTACTTATTCCTTGCAATCTGCATTTATCAATAGCACTAACACTGTAAAAATAGAGCAATTATATTTAAATGACAGAGCTAAATATTGTGTCAGAGGTATGAAGCAAATGGCATTGTTGCTCATTTCTCGAAGAATAATTTGCTTCATGAAAGCTACATTCCCAGGTTGTGAAACCCAGCAGGGCCTTTCTCTCAATAAGCTACAACTTTCAAGCAAATTACGTAATGCAATACATAGCATTGCTGTATTTCACATGGTTATGTACACATTATGTGTGATTTTTCCCTGCTCAGAAAAGTTCTTAGAGATAGATCCCACTCCTCTGCATACTAATGTAAATCATAAAAACCAAGGAAATTAACAGTTAAGCCATTCAGTTATTCACCTACACGCTACTCACTTGGCTACCTCCATTCTGCTACTTCCCACACACACATCTCCATCCTCCACTTGAACAACCCACAATTATCTTCATAATAAACCACTATGTTTATAATAATGGAGCTAGGAGCATCATCTATCAGTTTGCCTTAAACTTCCCATTGAATGGCCATGTTTTCAGTTATTCATATGAATGAATTTCAGCTACTTAATAGAATTTCAATTACTTATAATAACCTTTATCAGAATGAATTTTTCCTGAGTGTATACCTCAGCCTGAAATTTTGAGAAAACTGCAACCAAAGCAGTAAAGCTATTTTCAACAGAAACGCTGAGGTGAGGTGGGTGAATTTGCTCAAGTTAAAGTACACTGTTGACTGTTTCTTTGAGAATGTACGAATTTTTAGCAGTTGGGGCAGGGCTCTGAAATTGATCAAGAAAACAAGCTTTTTGCCAAATCTGTGGAATTCTACCCAACTTTAGCTAAGTTAGAACCACATGAGCTGTGTATAGTTTTGCCAGACTTTGCAGCTCTGTCTGAAATGAGAAAGGTCCACCCTGAAGCTATGAGTGACAGACCAGGACTTTTCATTCAGTGACAGTTTTCAGTTGATGGGAGCTTTGCAGTGGCCGAGTCTGGGCCCTAGAAACCAAGGATCCCTCCTTTCCTTATTATTGTTTCTCTTTTTCGTTATTTTTTGCATCTTTGCAGGACCCACAAGTTCAAGTTATCAGTGACAACTCCCCCAGCGAGGTGCTGCAACACAGGGCAAACAAAAATTGCATTTCCCTGTAGAGGACCGACACCAATGAGGTACAAATAAGGGAGGATCCCTAGGAAGCCCTCCTGTTGGTTGGTTAGCATTGCCCTGGCACATGAACAGCCTGGCTCTTGCTGTGGTTTCTGAACGCAAAGTGAAGATCTGAGGGGGGATTTTAAAAGGCAGAACGTGAAAGCTTTGCAGATACGGATAGGCAATTCCTTCCCCAAGTGCGAGGGGCAACAGAGGAAAGAGCATGACTGGGCTTGTTTGAAAGCATTACAGTCAGAGGAAGGTACCTTGGCTCATAGACTAATTGGAAGGAAGAGCTGACCTTTTGATATTGAACATGAGAGGGTCAGCGGTGAGTGGATAGGCCACAAAGGGCTTTGAAAGTCAAGACAAATCATTTGTCTCTAATTCGACCGAGAAGGCTACAGAGAGCCAGACCTAGGGAGGGGCAAGGGAAGGAGATTTGTGTCAAGAGCTTGAGAGAGAGAGGGCTGAGACTGGAGGCGGGAGAGGGAGTTGGGAGAGCAGGGGAAGTGGCTGGACAATCCAACTGAGATGAGCAATAGCAATGAAAGGGGGGGGGAGGATGGGATGTT
Source organism: Platalea leucorodia (assembly GCF_965183815.1). Taxonomy (NCBI): domain Eukaryota; kingdom Metazoa; phylum Chordata; class Aves; order Pelecaniformes; family Threskiornithidae; genus Platalea; species Platalea leucorodia. The sequence continues at coordinate 78,569,606 of NC_138827.1, forward strand.
TGAAGCAACCTTCATATGAATGAAAGCTTGACAGAAATGGCAGCAGTTTCTGAATTATTATAATATATTCCAAAGACATGCCAATTCAGGAGTTCACAATGCAGCTGTTGTTTCTGAGGGAATGAGAAATTATTTTACCAATTTATGCAAAGGACTATTAAAAAGGTGGCAGACGAAGAAAAAATATCTACATAAAAAGGAAAGTTAATTGCTCCATAAAATGACTCACTGAGTGGTTCAAAAATCTTCTCATGCATAAATATCAAAGTTTTACTGTTTGGGTATTTTTTGTTTGGTTCCTTCATACTGAAAGAGTAATTCTCACAGGCCAGTATCTCCAGAAATAGTAGTAGTTGCATAATTGGATCTTACGAAACAAAGCAGATATCTCTTGGTTTTAGCTTCCTGGAACTGGAACTTAAAAAAGGATTTTCATTTCTATTTGCTGGATTTACCCATGGACATTTGTTCAAAGTACTCATTATGTGCCTAACCAAACCATTCTATGATTCTATGATTCTAAGCTTCACTTTACCTTTGGGACTATCAGGGCCATAACTTTAGCTAAGCATGGATCTCGTCACCAGAAGAAAAAAAATAAAAAAATAAAAAAATTTCTAAGTTATTGCCCTTGTAAATTACCAGGCTAAAGTAATAAGTGTTATGGGCACTGGACTTCTGGTGAGCTTAAATGCTATGCTAATAAATGGCCACTATAATCATCCGCCAGTTCCCTGTGAAGTTTTCTGTCAGTTGATTCTGTTTCTTGTATGGCCACGTATGAAGACAATTCTGAAAATGCACATTGCTGCCTCCAAATCACGGCTGTGGTTGGCAGCATTCTGTACAGCAGAACAGGTACTTTATCATCCCAGCTCTCTCTTACTGTTGCTGTTGCACAACGTGCTTGTTTTGATGATGTCCAAAAGTCCAGTGAAACATGGGCTCCATTCTGATGGGTGATGTGCAGATGTGGAACCAAAATGATGCTGGTTTTGTGGTAACTGTCTAATTGTTCATTTTAGCATGGAGGCTGATTTCAAAGCAATGCTCTGCAAAGAATCCATCACCGACAGAATTTGCGGGGGTGCCTTTTATGCATGTAGGTGGCTTGTAACAAATCACAGACCTGTTCTTTTATTTCAAAAGCAGCAGCTGGATGTTGTAGTTAGGCAGGTGTCTATAAATCCAGCTCATCAGCTCCAAAGAGGAGAGCAGTTTTCCTGTGGGGGTGGATGAGTTAGCTGCCCGACTTGGGAGAAACCAGGAGTGGGGACTTGGGTACCCTTAGGCTTTCACCTGCATCTTACGCATGTGCAAGCATATTTGCTTTCCAACTTCTAGCCTGGAATTTGGATGGAGATGTTCCTCTAGGTACATGGGAAACACAAAAGCTTTGTAAATATCATGAGGTATATCTATATTTATTTATATTTATATTTATATTTATATTTATATTTATATTTATATTTATATTTATATTTATATTTATTTATATTATTTATATTTATTTATATTGATTATGGCTGGGTATCTTTGGGTTGCATGTGCTTCGTATGGAGATTTGCTTGTGGGCTGGTGCTAGAGACAATGATTTTGTTCTGATGGATGATTTATACGTATTGTGTCATAGCACCTCATATTTGCAGGGAACTTTATTCTAGCTAAGTTTATGATGAGATGTACACTGTGTCATAATACAAGAGTGATTCAGTCAGCATTGCCTTCAAGGTGTTGCCCACAAACAAGGGGAGGTAAATTCCCTTCCTAAATGACCTCATGTTTGCGTGCCACAAGCATAATGACACTATTAAAAATCAAAGAACAGATTATGTTCTTCAACTGCCAGAAGTGCCCAGTCCAGTGCAGCTCCCCTCGTTCTCACTCCAGTGATCCTCCTTCGCTCCCCTGTAGCAAATCAGGACGAGTGGCTGCTCAACCTAGCTGATTTTTTTTTTTTCTTTCTTGTCCCTCTTTGTCCCTCACATCTGACTTCCCAGACCCACAATACTAACTTCCTCCTGCTCTCTTTGCCTCTAATAACCTGTCTGTCTGGTTCTGTTTCACTGCTCTAGCGTCCCACACAATTATTCACTCAGTCCCATGCAATACCCCCTGACTACCTCAGCCCTCTATGCAAACTTACCTTCTTATGCTTCCTTGACTCTTCAGTGATCAGGATTTTAAAAAACCAAAACAAACAAAAAACATCTGTGCAAGATTCTTTCCTGCTGTACTTGGTTTCAGAAAGTGGAGCAACTATTTGCTCTTTCATCTTTGCTCAAATAGGGTTTCTATAGTAGCAAACAAACAACTTTTTTTCTGACCAACCCTCTTCTCCCTGTGCCATAAGGAATCCTGCATGTTTATCCTGCCTTAAATTGTGCACAGGAACACAGTGAAAACTTCTTTGGTTTAAAGACATTGTCCTTGATGGCCCCACCTATTACTCTGCTTTTCCTTGGCCTTTCACACCAAGTCTTGGTGCCCTTTTTGTATCTGTATATTCTCTATAGAAATATATCTAAATATATTTTCATGTAATTTTTCTTCTATCGATTTGTCAAACAAGCAGAAACTTGTAAAAATAATGACAAAGAACTGACCTGTATAGAGGATGTGAGTGACATCTTTTTGTCACGTCTTGTGATATCAGTCACTTCTGATAAGCATATCTCAGGAACACTTTGAGTAACACTGCACAGTCATAATTTTAATTGTTAATTCAAGCAAATTGTAGATACCAATCTATCCAAATTCTTTGACATGTATTTGGTAGGGGCTGTCTGCCTACTGTCCTCTTATTTTGTGTTCTTAGCTGGTTTTCATGATGCTGAAAGATAGATTTCCAGTCACACTTTATTTTTTTACAACAGAATACACTTTTCATGTCACATTTTAAAAAATACTCCCCCTCAAGAATCCCCCACTGTCAAAGGTCTATAAAGAATTAAAAGGTGGGTTAGCTGGGTTTATTTTATGAGGGTAGAACAATTTAGCGCAAAATCTCCTTTTCCTTAGTAGCTTATGAATTAGAACTATGACATAAAATGTCCCCAAAGGTGTCTATACACTAGTTTGCGAGGAGAACATACTCTGCTGTATAAAGAGAAGGGATCTCTTATTAAAGGACTGAGGCTTGGAATATCTGAGTGCTTTTTAATGTTATTTACTCACTGTTGGCTTGAAGCCAGTGATAGAAATGCTTTAAATACAACAGTGAAGAATTGGGCCCTGAGAGACATTGTAATAACAAATTACTCCTCTCTTTCCTCCTCAGTTATCTCCATCTGTGAAATGGGAATAGCCTGTTTGTCAGAGCACACTTGTGAGACATAATTCATTAATGCCTGTGAAATGGTTTGAGAACATCGGATGGAAGTCTCTGTTCAAGTGTCAGGTATTATTAGCTCTGAAATGAAAGCTATTTTATATTGCTGCATCAGGAGCTACTTGAAGTCTCTTATTCTATACAAATAACAAGTGGTACATGAGTGACATTTCTTTTGGCTTAATAGGATAGTCTATCCACAGTGCTGAAGGAATGGTTTGTGCTGGTAAAATGACATTAGGGAGCGCTGCTAACACACTGAGCAAAGTCACCCATTCCAGACATGTTTTGATTTGGGGAGTCAGAGAACCAGGAAAGAAAGAAAGTAAATGAGAAGAGAAAGGCAAGAAGAGGATGGTTGGGGCAGGAGGGAGGAGAATGGAGTGGGGGAAAGGAGGAAGGCAGTCAGAGCAGGGCAGATAACCTGAAAAAAAAAAAAAAAAAAAAAAAGAAGAGGAAAAAGGAAAAGAAGTGTAAAAAATGACTTTTTAATTAAAATAAAAAGGCATTCAGATGTGTTTATTGCAAAAAACCACAACTTAGAAAAACAAGGCTGTAATGCCATCTTGGGGTTTCTGGTGACATCTCAATCCAGCAGAGCTCTGCTCATTTGGTTTGTGAATGTCAGTAGAAACCCCTTGATGCCACTGAGGCTCACAGTTGCCTCTCATTGATTCTGTATTATTTCAACAGTGGAAAAATAACACCTTTATTTTCACAGCCAAAGTATCTCATACTGTGATAGAAATGTACATGGGCTTATTGAATATCATCTCTGTTCACTTTTATCTACCTTCTGTGTTATCACTATGGATTAGAAAGATATGTGTTTTTTTATGGCTATCACATGAAAGACTATTTGTCAAATATACCATAGTCCAAGTCTTTATTAGGCTAAGGGATAGAAACTATTCTGTCCAGCTGTCTTCTGCTGTTTATTATTTTAAACTCACCTTATCATTACAAATATTACCCCAAACAAGCCTCTTATTGATCCTTCTGACATGTTGTATACATTTTTCTCATATTTCACAGACAGGATAATCAAACCAGACTAAAACCTATTTTGCAAAATGAGTGAGAATACACACCATTTGGTCATGAGTATGTATAAAATGTATTGGAACTTTGAGCCCAACCCTGTAACATGTGGAAAGTCTTTAAATTTTGCTGAAGGAGAAGAGCTTCAGAGGTGACATCAGTGACCAAGTGGTATGTTGTCTCTCGATCTCCAAAGATGTCAGGTAAATAGGAAACAATGCCCTTGTAAAATGTGCAGCCTGAACTATACTATCCTGTGCACGAGTCACAAAAATTCCATTAATTAATTGTGTGAAAGTCAGTTTCACTGTGATGACAGTGGAAAAGACCAACAGTCAAATTACAGAAAATTGAAATGTTATTCTGTATAGAATGCTCCTAAAATAGGTTTTCTTATAATTGAGAAATATTCAAATAATCGCAACTTTTCAGCAGGAGTTTTTTCATTAGAAACAGCGAAATTCTGAAGAAGAATTTTGTAAGATAAATTTATGTTATGGTGACTGAGCTGACATTTATTTGTGTCTTAGAAAATAATTTTGTGACTTGAGTTGAGTTCACATACACCTAAACCTTCCCATCTACCTATCTAGTCTGGGTCAAAATCCCTTTAGTGGTGAGAATTCCACCACCTTCCTGTCTAGGTTGGACATGTGCTTCTCTGTCGTGACAGCTAGGAAACCTTTTCCCAATTTCTCAGTTAAATCTTCATAGCTTCAGACTGAAATGGTTATTTCTTGTCCTGCTTGTGGTGGACATGGAGAAAACTGATCACCAGTCTAACCATAACATCTTTCTGCATAAGTGAAGACGTCGTCATACTCTCATCTCTTTTCTGAACGTTATTCTCAATCTTTCCGCATTGTTCATGTTTTCTAAGTTGCTCTAATTTTTTGTTGCTCTTCCATGGATTTTCTCTCAGTTGATAATAGAACTTTTGAAAAGTGATGCTAAAAACCAGCCATCAATTCTCTTGCTGAGACCTTGTACGTATTGCATAGATGACCTCTGGTGTCCTGCTCAGATTCTGCTGCTAAGACATCCCAGAATGATGCTTTGTGTTTTTCCCAGTTCCATCTCACTGATGACCCACAGTCTGCCTTTGGCCTTCTCCACCCTGCGGTACTAGGCTGCAGTGCTCCTGTCTGTCCAGGTAGTCTTCACTTTGTGTTGTATATTTGATACTTGCTACCTAAGTACAGAACTTACTTATGATACCACAACCCCCAAACTTCTTGCACTGGGTGAGAATTTTGAATACACAGGCACTACATGTTCTGGCTGAGGGTGTGCATTCAGTTCTGTGAATTGCCTTAAAACCCTGTCAGTGCAGTAGAGGGCTCTTATTATTAATCTTAACTAAATTTGTATATATTACCTCACATTTTGGGGAAAAAGAAACTTGATTTCAGAATTTTAAAATTATTCTTCATTTTCTTTTTCTTTTTTCTTAGCAATGAGCACTTTATTCTAACAGTCTTTAATTATCAAAACTTTATTGAAAACATCAAGAGTTATGTGTAGATACACTTGACCTGGAGTGAAGTATCAGGAGTTTTTAAACATTTAACTTATAGTGTATATTAGTATGAAACTAAGTTGAGCAGAACCCATTAATGTCACAGTGATCGGTTACCAATGGAAATAAATAATTCATGATGAAGGGAATTAGTCTAATTAGCAGGCAGTTTGAGTCCTTTGATAAAACCCAGCTCTAATTCCGTGAAGGGCAGGAAGTGCTGTCATCAGTCAGCCCTGAAAAGATTAGCATCTATTATGAATGAGGTTAGACACCCTAGTGAAGTCATGTGTGTCCTGGAGACAAACTTAATATGTTCCAGAATGGGACACAGTTTGTCTCACCAACACATCATGATTCCTACTGGGCTATTGTATGTAATAACAAGCAAAGATCAGTGCTCCTTCCTATCATTCTCCCCCTGTCCATCATTCTGACAACTGTGCAAATACATTTTCCATGCAAAGCAGGGAATGTGCCCTGAATACTTGTAAAATTGCACGAGATGTCAAAGAAAATGTGTTACCTTTTCTCAGCAACCTAAAACCAAACAAACCAAAATACCAGTGCGGAAAGAGGGTTTAAAAACACATCTGGTAAATATATGGGGTGTAGAATGAGGTGTATCAGTTCTGAAATACGTTGATTCCATCTGAAAACACTATTGTCATCTGTCATAAGATGCGTCAATAAAGCTATAGACGTAGCTATGCATGGTAGAAAGGTTTTAAAATAACTGGTGATGCTATAAGCTTATAGTATTGGATGGATATATAGAAGTAACATCCTGGAAAATTGCCTTAAGTTCTGAAAGTATGGCCTATAAAAAAGGAGAAGCTTCTTTGTGGTATGTATTTTCATTTAGAAATGTTAACTAGTTCATTTGAGGAGACTAGCTGTGAGCTGTGCAAGCTTCACAGTTTTGTACTACATGCTGACGCAACATCAGCTGTGTTTCCATTTTTGCTTATGAGCCTTTTGAAATTATATGTTTCCGTTTTGCAATTTGATGCAATAATGAAGAAACTCCACATTTGTACGTTATTGTATTGCCTGTTTTTATTGTAGGAAATTAATTGCTCCTTTTATTTATGTTATTAAGGGGGGAGAAAACAATTTTGCAGTATTTTATCATTTGCTGTAATAATTATCATACTAGTAATACAACGGAAGCCTTAGAAACAGAGTATATTATGTTCAAATGTCTGAACGGCACTTAATATGCTGACACTTGTGGCTGGGGAATGTTGGTCTTCAAAGTACATTGGAAAAGGTAACAATAATATCCCTGATGAGCTTAAGATCCTTTATAATATAGAAAAGAATAAGTGTAGTCAACACAAGAAATTATTTTCATAGAAACAGAACAATATAGCAAGTCAGCTGTCCAAATACTGAATGACAATGGAGCACTGATATTGCAGAGTGCCAGAATCAAGTGCCACACTAACTTCAAGTCGATTCCTAGATGAGGTTAAAAAAATAGTGACCTTCTCTGGAGGGTTTATTGCTCTGAGTTCCTGGAAGAAAGAAGATACACATGACAGTCGACCTTGATTTGTTCATTTTTGTCTTGAATTTGCTGGCTAGTAAAAGTCAGGACAAAATTCAGCTGTACGAGCATTTTTAGGATTTGAGTCTGTCATCTCTGTGTGCCTCTTAAAAAGGACCTACTGTGTGGGTGTGCCTTGGGCTAGTGAATGGGTTCATTCAGCTCAGTAAGATGGGTTTATTTACACATATGTGTGAACAGGTGCACACTATAACCGCTATTTTTATCACTAGGTTGGTGGGGGCATGGTACTTGGAAGCAGAAAAGTTATGTTCTGGAAAACTTGCAGTATTAGGTACCAGTTTAGGCAACTAACCACATATACCCTGAAGTCAAATAAGACAATTAGAGAAAACAGGGAAAAGATTATAACAAAAATATGATTTTGTCAAATTTCTCAAGGTCCTTAACTGGCCACCTAGCTTTGGCTATTGTCACAATATACAGGAGCTTCTTGTATAATTCACTGGTATATGTGAAGTCCTCCATGGAGTTCACAGACTGGCTTGTACACTTTTTTCAGGTTAAAAATGCTGCTGAGTATAAACATGATAATTTATCAAAACATCATTTGTTCCATATATCCCAATAACACCTGTCCCAGGTGATACTTTGGTAGTATCCACCAGAGAGAACAGAGGAATTAATTTCTTCTTCCAAAAGCTCTCCTGTCCTTTCCTGTCTTGTCTAAGGAAGGTTGAAGTGCCTCAACATAGATACTTCACCTTTTTTGTCTGTGAAGTGCAATATACTTTTCAGCAGCTGTTGTTTTTTCCAGATTATTCCATTCAGAATTCATAGGGTGAAGCACAAGGATGGGGTGAGGGTTAGCGGTCAAAGTCTGGTTACGTCCAGCTTTGCTCTGTAGCTCTGTGTGAGGTTTCCACTGGGCACTGCATGGCCTGACATCGGTGGGCCTGAGTCATAGAATCACAGAATGGTTTGGGTTGGAAGGGACCTTTCAAGGTCATCTAGTCCAACTCCTCTGCAATGAGCAGGGACATCTTCAACCAGATCAGGTAAGCACGGACAAATCTGGCCCTTTCAGTCAATCAATCACAAGGAGTTATACAGCTCAGATATATTCCCACTGAACAAAGATACATATTCCAAGTGCAACCAGAGTATAAATTCTTAATCTGCTGATTTTCCTTGAACAATGTGTTTAGACAGTACCCTATTATTATTTTCTGTTTATTCTGATTTCAGTACCAGGAAGGTGACACTGGGAAATGGCTAACCACACAGCATTTCTGGCTTTTATAGTGTACTTGCATCGCTACATTCCTGTAACAAAATCCAAGTTCTTACCTGCTGGGACAAATGGAGTCACTGCGTCAGTAAGGAAAGGTGGGGAGGTCACAGTAGTTCCCACGTCGTGTGACAAAGAGGATACACACCTCAGGCTGCCATGCTGCTATGGCGCTGCTCTTTCACGTTGTGCTGAAAAGGTGAATTCTGCAGGACTTTGATATTTTAAAAACCAGCAAGCTAGTGAAAGAAGATCCTTTCACTGAGGCACTCTTTATCTCTGCAGCTGTCTCACCTGTCCCCTCACTGAGGCATCCTTATGGGATATCATCCATTAATCAATTCCTTTCCTTCCTGCTATTTTGTAACCGGTGTTTACATGTGTCATCCCGTGTCTCTATTGTCCTTAATCCTCACTCGCACCCTCCCACAACACCAATACAGTGAGATATTGCAGCTGAGGACACGTCATCCACATTCACAACTAAATCTATAACACACTGAACCATTTTCAAGGCTTACAGAAGTGGGTGTAACAGCCCTATGTTAGTCCATTCTATTAACTACTGATCACACTTCTAATCTGTTCTTGCTGCATGTTTTATTCAGGGGTTCTTGTCATGCGTATCAATGTGAGACATCTCTTTCGTAAATAAAGGACTGTTTAGATCTTCTCGTAAATAACAACATAGAGCTAAAGTTGTCCTGATGAATATAACACATTGGTGAAATGTTCATTCTCAGATATGTCTTGGATTCATGATGCTTGCAAGATACTATGTTATCTAAACCAACTGCTGCCCATCAGCTTGTGTTCTCAAATACCTGCTAAAGAACATTAGATATTGGCTGCTTCTACTGAACAGAAACATGGAGCAGAAAAATGTATGTCCCTCAGTTTCCCAATTCACCATGAAATTAATCACTGTTTTTTATCTGCTAGTGATGTAAATTCAGACACTGCGACTCTCACTCAAAAAGTTTTCTTTACTTCTTAGATAGAGAGCAATGAAGAATAGCAGAGAAAGGAGAAAAGGTACAGATTAAAGTAATATCGTGCTATGCCCTGGTTTTAGCATATGTTTATCTGCATCAAACCAACCAAAGTTTAGCTTGTGTAGATAGAGCAACAGGATGGAAAGGGACTGAAGTAAGGTTACAGGAATTTTCATCAGGAAAGTGTTCAATTCTAAGGGCATTGCTGGAAGCTGGAGAGGAGGGATCATGGCAGGAGAAGGAAGGGATCATGGCGGCTAACACTGGGGGAACATAGAGAAAATGGTGGGGAGCTATCCTGAGACCCGTTAAAAAGAAGCTGGAACTTGAGCTAGGAAAAAACGGTGAGGCAGCTGAGTCTTTGAAACAGTACTGAGAAATAATACTTCTCGCATTAGAGGCAACCGAAATTTTTGCTGTCTTAGTTCTGACTGGTTGTACTTCATATGATGCCCTGCCTGTCCTCACTGGGTTTGCAGATGAAACATGCAGCTCATACTCTAACTCTCTGTGTGAATCCAGTCCAGACGGAACATTTTGGGAGCATTTCCTGTCTTTTGAACAGAAAGGAAGCCCTGGTTAAATGGAAAAAAAAATGTAGACACTCTCTCTTCTGCACCCCTTGTGACCCAAGAGGAGGAAACAGACTTGCCATCAGTTTCATAGCCCAAGACATTCCTATGGCAAGTCTGCAGTCCTGATCAGTGGGAGGTTCTTGTTCATCCAGCAACGTGAAGTCTGGTGTAAATAGCTACAGTAAATTAAGCTCTTATGAAAAGTCTTTAATTAAATAATCTTTTATATTTATTTGCTGATGATTGTCTCAATTTCTATTTTTCCTTTTTCCAGCTCCAGCTCTTTCCCTGCCACTGCCTCAGGCTCTCTTCTCTGCTGCTGCTTTTCCTCAGACTCACAGCATCACCCAGAACCTGCTGAGAGTGCCACCAAGAGAGGCATCAGTGAGAACCCACTGGTAGGGTGCTCTTTCGGTTACTACACTCAAATACCAGGTTCTTGTCTGCGTTTTCCAAAAAGAAATTAAAAGAACAGGAATTGATGCTTCTGTTTATCAGTTGAACTCAAATCCCACTTGGCTCAATTATAAAATATGCAGCCTCTCTGAGCACACTGCAACATTTAGACAGAACTCTGGTTGTCGAGGTGTTTGTCTCTAAACTGAGTAACAACATGACCTTCTCCTATAATATCATCTGTATGAATGCAAATTGTATTTTACCAATGCACCAAATTTTGAAGCTAACAAACCTTCTCTGAGCAGTGTACTGTAACTTCTGTTCCATAATTAAACCAGAACCACTCTCCTGGACAGGTTCACTCAGCTTTGCCTTTCTTTGAGTAATACACCTTCAGTCCAGTGCCTTGTTTTGATGTATTACAATGATAGACTGAAGAGTTCATGTAATATATCATCACAGTCAGCTGTTGCTGGACGCCAAGGATTGAGAGACTGAGCCAGCTGTTTTTCTGATGTATTCTGGTAATGCATCACTAGATGATGGAAACTGATAATGTATTACTACAAAATGACACCACCCAGAAAAGAAAGAGTCCAGAGGTGCAGGTTCTGTATAATGAGGCATTCAAAGTATGAAACAGGGCTGCAAACTCCTGGAACAAGATGTTGGTAATAAATCAGCTTTCTATAGTATTACATTAGCAATGTGGCTACACAGGTACACAGACACTGTTGTGTGTACTCTGATTTCCAGTGCCGCTTTCTGATGCTGCTTTTGTGTAGATCAACAATAACCCTAGCAGCAGTTTTACCTTCACTTCTCTTACAACTAAACAGTTCACAACACAAGCAACCCAGAACAAGGGACAGGGCAGACTTATACTGTCTCAACAAACTCAAAGAGCTGGGATTCCTCCTCAGTTTGGAGTACCATTAGAGCCACTCGGGTGCCAGTCTGAGGAATTGCAATGGCAGTACTCTTCCCCTTTGCCATTGATGGGAGTACCACGTCCCAGAGGGGCAGAATGGGCTGGCCCAGAGCACTGCAGCTGTGATTGACTTTTCCTGGAGACTAACTGAAGACAAGGAAGGCTCCTTTGGGCATCTCTTTATCCCCTCTCTGTTCATCCCCTGCCGCACACACACAGAGTCAAGCCAAGCAGTAACTTATCCCCAACTATTAACATCAATTAAGAAGAAAATTAGGTAGCAATTCTGAACATTTGCCTGCAAAACTCTATCTCCGTGATAAAGCGGGATTGTGTATGTGTAAAAATATTTCCTCTGAATTTACTTTTAACCCCAGGGCAAGCATGGGAAAACAGAAAAACTGGAAAATTAATTTTTGGAATCATGAGCTACATCTCTACTCGTGGCTCTTCCAAATACTTCTTTTTTTTTGTTAAATGCACTACTGTTTATAACTTTGTATGTGTAAATGTCATTGTATCTTTGGCAAACCCTTGAAGATAAATAGGTCCTGCCCTCAAACTTTACTCTTTATTTATGGAAGGCTTACACTGCAAACAAAGGCTAAGTATATTTTACTAACAGTAAGTATACTTTTCTATCTGTAGTCAGATATTATAAATCATGGGACTACAAGATATTAAGTATGGTTTTGTGGCATGTGAGTCTGAGTCAAAAATATTCCAGCCTCATATATGTAAAGGTCCATACCAGTACAACTCACTCTGCTAGCTCAAATTTAATCAAAGATTTTTGAAGAGAAGCTTTGCCTGGCAGACTTCATATTGGATCAGGTAGTTTCACAGCCTATCTTCTCATAGCCACCACAAGGCTATCATAAATATTGTACCATGTGCTGTGACTTACTCTGCAGAACAGTGATTGTGTGCTCATATTTGATCCATTACCAGTACTGTCATTTATTCTCTTCGTCTTTGGTACTCCAAGGAACTGAATATTTTCAACCCCTGCCTGCCTTTCATCTCAAAGCCGATGCTTAGCACTTTGCAAGGGCAAGTTCCATAGAATCACATCTGTAATTTATTTCCTGCAGTTGATTGTGGGTACAAAATTCCAAGTGCAAATGATCTGAATAACCCACCAAAGATTTCTTGATTTTACAGAAACACAAGAATTTTCTGTGCTTGCTTTTTCAGACCACCTCATTTGGTCCTCAAGATTATATACGTGATTGGCAATCAACCTTGAAGCACCACAGAAACATTTTACTCAGTCTTAACTGCTCATCTTTTATTTTACTTTTATTTTTAAAGTATTTTTGCTTCTACTTTAAACATTCTGGCTAATATGTATATAGGGCAAAAGTTCACTTATCAGGAGTTATGCTTGCAAGGGACCGATGGAGAGTGTCAGGTATACATTCCCTCTGTGACACCATTTTGCCACAGTTAAATAATGATCATTAATATCTCCTTGAATGAGACTCCATGGCAATTGTAGTTCTGAACATGCAATCAGCTCATTTATGGCCTAACAAGTGTTGCCCTGAGCCAGCAGTTGACTGACACTCAACCGTTTTTGTAAAATTCACCTTATCTGCTACTATTAGATACTAGATGGCACTTTCTCTTTTAATTTTTGGCACACAACAAGCATCTCATCTCCACTCTGTGTATGGAAAAATCACAAAATTTGTATTTAGCTCTCGTCATAAACTTGGACAATATGACAAGTTTCTAATCCAAATAATTGTTTAAGATTATTACAATGATAATTACTGCGCTGATAATAACACATTATTTCAGCTGACAATACATTAGTTCCTTAGGGAGATAAACTGCAAGGCCAATGGATTTATCTTGATAACAAAATGGATTGCTATTAACTATGACTGTAATTTTTCCATCCATGCACAAAGAAATCTCCCATTGAGTTCATTGTCTTTTGACTGACTGCTGGTAAGAGTTTTCTCTACATATACGTAACAGGACTGGATCCTGAACTACTACGATATCCTTATTGTTATTCTGCTATTGTCTAAACAAGCTCCAAAAGCCTATACCTTTTCTTAGCACTGTAGGAGTAGGACTTCCGGCTTTGAAAATGCCTCTTACAAATTATGAAATGCAAGACAAATATGGGTTAAAACCAGCTGTGAATCTATTAGGATTTTACAGAGTAGATTCTTAAATGAGAACACAAGTCAACCTAACTACTCTTTCCTGTATGTAGCAGCAGAGAAGAGATGCCTCTACATCCATGATCTTCCACCATTAAACCAGAGCCTTTGCTATACTGGTGATACAAACTTTGGACATTACCGTTCCAGCCTCTGATTATGATTTTGGGCTGTAGCAAGTAATATCTTTTATCCCTGATTTTTATTCTCCCTCTGAAAATTATCTAAGGACACTTGATCAAGAGAAGGATCTTTCACAGCGATCATGTTTTTGTAGGAAAGCAAATGTACAGAACTGTATTGTTAAAAATCTCCAGCCCAAGTGTCTTCAAAGAGCTTTGGATCAGACCCTGAGTCTTTACTTAACACTTACTTACCAAAACTGTTATAATCAAAAACTGTTAATACATGGGTTTTTTTAGTTCATCTGCTTCATCTCTCTCCTGTATGTTTATCACTGTGCTGTGCTGGTTTTCTTACTTTGTCTTTACAGCATACCTTTTTAAAAAACCAAATTAATTAATCTAGGTTAAGAATATTATAAAATTCTTTGGAAATTTTGATAATTGTCATGGACATTTATTTGCTAAAAAATACATTTGACACCACAAGACTAACATTAATATGCAAATCAGTGGACTATAAAATTCATTTTGGTGCCTCCAAGGCAATATTTTTATAAATACAGAAACATAATCATGCGTCCTCCAGAGAACTAAAAATAATTATACAAATTTACAACAAAGCCCAAGGCAGTGTCTCCTTTTAACTGTCTGTTTTTAATATCATTTAAATCTTGTTAAAACTTAATTACCAATTCTCTTCTGTAATAATTTAGGTGGAAGAGCTGAGGTCTATGCTTGCTGTTTGAGAGAGAGCGCTTCATCAGAGAAACAAAGACACCAAGGCACAGATTGACAAAACAGGACAGTGCAGAGAAAAACTTGATAAAGGAAAAGTCATCACAGATTATAAGAACAGAATATACATACATCTATTAACATCCACATAAACTGGAACTGAGCTGATGTCTTGTATGATGGTAAAATAAATACGCCAGTGTATATATAAACCTAAATATAATATTTACATCTATGCATACATACTTATGTATATGTGGCAATTTATTCGTTCATACTGATATAACTCAAGCTGTATCCCCCTGGAAGGGGAGTTGCAGGACCAATGCTTTCATTCTCTGTCGCTGTTCCCCAGCTGTTCTCTGTCTGAGAGATGGTGGCTGCTCAGAGCAGCTGTAAAAGTGAGTAGCTCTGGGTTCAAAGCTGGCCTGGCTACAGGGTTTAGGCAATGTGTGGAGTAGGCACATTTTATGGGGAATTTCTATTGTTTGAATACCTGTGTATCCGTGTTTATTTTTTAAGGCTGCACTTCCGAACAAGGTAATCTGTTCTCTTTCTCCACAGCTGATAGAAATGGGTACAATGGCAACCCTACCTCTGTATCAGAGGTATGAGGTCAGGGAGAGGGCCTCACCTTTGTATCCCAAACAAAGCACCTGGTAAGCAATTGAAAAGAAATGTTGCACTGTCAAAACTTGTTTCTTTGGACTGATTTACAGAAGATTCTGTACCTGTTACTTTTTTATGTGTTTGTCCAAATATCCCAGCAATGTCTTCCCTCTTTACATTAAAGGTAAAGCAGAGAGTAGAGCATATGGCTTCTCTGCACTGTGGTGTTGCCCCCCCACCTCCTCCTCTTCCCACCAATTTCACCTTTGCTGCCACAAAAAATGAGAAATCTAGAAAATAGGGTAGCTTCTTGATTTCCTCCGTCAGTGATACACATCCCATCAACATGGAGGCTGCTGCCTCAGGTCTTTTCTTTGTGTCATGTTTGCCAGCTAGTGTTTAGTAACAAGTGTCACTGTCTGCTCCTCTGCTTTGAACTAGAACACATTTCTGTTAGCCTTCACATCCAACTGAAAGCAGCTTTGCATTGATTTAATTCACCCTTTTTAGTATGACCATACTCACAATGAGGGATGTGCATCCAAACTTCCAGCTATTGCACAATTGCCACTGGGCATAAATTCAAGTGATTTGGCACAGCATCTGGTTGGGAATCAATTCCCATTGGTTCATTCTGTCCAGTGCATGCATTCCTTTTGATTGAAATGCCAGGCATTTGTTAGCATAACTGACGCTGGTGACAGTCATCCTCACAGCGCTTCTCTGTGCTTTCAGATTGCGTATTCATTGAGTGTTAATGGAAATGAGAGATGCAAAATATTAGAGAAGGCAGTACGTTACAGATTTCACATACTTGCCTTATTGCATTAACAAATAACCTGTTCATTTGCAAATATACAAATTCATCATAGTTGTGACTGACACTTTGTATGCCTCAATTTTTCTTAGAATGATAATGCTTAAACTTTAAGATGTTGAAATTATGTTTTTATTTAACTGCATAGACTACTCACAAATCTTGTAGCTTTCATGTAGAAATGGTATCCTTCAGAGCTAGAAGTATGGCATATATAATAAGACTCTTTAATTTGTAAAACCTTGAAATTTAAATCAAGTGTTAAATAGACTGTCATTTGCACCTGTGCAATTGAATTTGAAGTTCAGGGGTTTCCTGAGCTGGACTAGGTTGTAAATATGTTGGTTTCATTGGGCTGTAAATATATTTGCTTCTAAACATTGTTTGCCATGCAACACGACCACAGCAGGTGTGAAAATGGAGGTGTGATATTTTCCAGGTTGTTGCTAGTCAGGCAGAAGTTATGAAAAACCTACAAGAGTCTGAAGATGACCTTGCTAAAGCTGACCCTGCTGTTAATGCAGAAAATGCTGCCTTAAATATTTGAAATACAATAACGTGTCTCTGTTTTTTGCTCTGAGGTAGAATGATTAGATTTTTTTCCCCCAGTTGTAAGTTCTGGATCTATACTTCTTAAAACTGAGCTTTGTAATCTTGTCAGCTTTTAGGTAAACCTGATGGAGCTGAGAACTTTTCTGAACCTACTTGAGCTGTAACCAATGTGGCACAGCACCATGGGGCCTTGTGTCTCCAGGGGGAAAAGTCCAGAGGACTGAGGCTGGAAAACTGCAAAGATATACCTGGAGAAGGTAATTGAAAAAGTGATGTGAGCACATTTAAGAAACGTGATTTATTTGAACAGTTCAACTAAATGAGGTTCTATTGCTAGGTATAAGTTTTCTAGTGATATTTCAAGAAAATATCAAAGATCACAGAAATGGCAGGAGCTTGTCAAATTCCAAAAATGTTCCCAAGTTAATTACAAGCCCCTTTGCCATCTTATTTCTGCAAAACGTGACGTATTTAAACATTGCCAAAGAATATGCTTCTTAAACGTCACTATGTTTTTAGGAAACATAAAGGTTCCAAGATGTACATCAAAAACCCAGATTCCCAGATGGGTGCCACAGAAAATCTTTCTCCAAAGAAGCTTCAGAAATTTCAGTCTCATATGTACTATTAATGCAGCTCTGTGACAGCTCTTGAGAGGGCTGTCATTATCAGGCTTGTTTGGACTTCCCTACGTCAGACACCCACAGGCTGAGAACTCAGAGCGTTCAGCCTTGCTTGCTGTAATGTACTTTATGTAGGCAGTCGTAAGAGGAGCCAACACCTACCCAACAGTGTACCCTCTTCTGGCCGTGCCTTGGAGGCCTGCAATTCCCAAATAACGCCCACGTGTGAAAAGGGAAAAAAAGCTCCCGTTTGCTTTCCTTGAGGCTTGGGAAATACTAACTTTTATCATTCTGCTGAGCAGCTGGTGACAGCAGTGCTGAAATGCCAAAGAGGTAGATAGTGGGAGGTTTACAGCATGCCTGTTTACATTGCCTCTTCTCCTTTGTGCTGGATTCCTCTGTAGCACATCCTGTCCATTCATCACCAAGAAATAAGATAGTGTCCAAGAGAAAGTTGCTTCAAGTGAAGGATTAATTTCATACCACGTAAAAAAGATGGCTAGTGATACTGCGTGAGGGGAATACTTATCATGCTGATGAATTTCATGTACCTGATAGCGTCAGGCACCAAAGGTTCGGTTTCAACATTGCATCCTTTGCAACTCTTGCAAGCTCTGAGGCCCAGTTAAGCACCAGCACATTTTAAAGATGAAGCCTTGCTTCATGGGATGGCATGGTAGATTGAATCCTACCTACTCTGTGTAAAGTTCCGATCCTCAGTCATTCTGTAGTAGCTCTGATGAGATACAGAGTAGAGAGTAAGGTTCCAAAGCCTTACAATTGTTATATATCAATAGCTGTTAACTGTGGAGAGAAAAGGTATTTTTTCATTAATGCTAAATGGATCTTTAACTTATAGATATAAATTTCCTAGAAGATAAAGAATTTTCTTTGTGCCCCCACATCCCTGAAAGGGAAAGTGCAAACATTTTCAGAAGCTTTCATGGGAGGAAAAATATGGTGGATTTCTTTTCTAATTGCCAGGAGCAGTATAACTGCACAACCTCTGCCGACGGGTTAGGCTGAGAATAAGACTAGATGACACACTGGATGCCTTCAGATGGGTGAAGTAACAGTTATTGTGAGTGGTGTTGTGACAGTCCCCAGTAGCAATACTGCAATCATAGTATAGCAGACACTTACAGTGTCAAGGCGGTGTTCCTGCCTCTAGTCTCTGCTCTTTTCTCCAGTTATGCGCTGCCTAGCCCAGGTTATATAAAGTTAAATGACTGAAAATATAAATGAAAAGAGTTCAAAATGCACATCAGGAAAAAGACACACTTCCCCTCATATTAGACTGCAAAATTCTGTTCTGAGTTAGGAAGTAAGCATACTAGCTACGCTTCTCTTTAATTTGGTGGTGTTGTAAAGGACAGAGTTATTACAAAAATATGCTTGACAGTTCTGAGGTGAAAAAGATACTGATATACACTTAGCAGATTGCTCTGTTCCCCTTGGTGCAATGGAAAATCAAAGGCATATGATAGTGGTCCTTACTGGTTTAAAATTGTTTGAGACAGGGGTGTGGGGGAACACATGTTTAGGGTTCGATCTCTTCAGATGTCATTATCTGTATCTTTGAGAATATAACCCCAGTCTTCCAATAAAAGGAGTGACTGGAAATTTGTTGATGGCTATACAAAGTAACAACATACTGAAATTAAAAAGTAAAATAATTGACGGTTATAGTTGACCATAAAACTGCTGAAAGCCTCAAAAGGGTATGAGTTTTCCAGCTCTCTGTCTTCCAGTGTGCTTTAAGGCAGTGTCTGTTCAGGGCTGCACGCGCAGCCTTCTGCAGAAGTCCCGTGTGGGAACACAAGGCATGCCAGGAAACCCTGTGTATGAAGATCATATCTTGACTACTGCATAGGTGGAGTTTTAGTTTATCCTGAGTTATTAATCATTAATAGTTTTGTAATCAGTTCTATTGCAGGGATTATTCGTGCCACCACTTGGAAGACCCAGTCTGATCTATTGATCAATGAAGAAAATAAGAGAAATCAAGTTGTTGCTTAAAATGAAGTTAAAGATTGACCACTGGAGTTAATAGCTCATTTAGATTAAACATTTAAGTTACATTTCTGCAAAGTAATGAATCTAAAATATTTTGTTACTTTGGTTTCTTACTGATCTATTTCAGAAAAATGACAGTCCCTGGTGAATAAAAGAAATAAATTACTGCACGTTTCAAGTGGAGTTCATGTTAGTAAATCAGTCATTAGTCCAATTAAATAATGTTTATCTCCAGAGATTAATTGTTTCCCATATTCTGGAACATCTAGAATATCCCCAGGATCACAGACATTTAAAACAGTGATTGCAAAACACATTATTGAGATATACAATATTTGCATAGCTTGCATGTAGAATGAAAGCTTTGTTTTATTTTGCTTTATGAGGCTGTTGTTAGCAAATTGCTAGATTACCCAGAAGACTTGTTGAGATCAGAGAACAAGCCTGCATAAAAAGGTCATGCCTAATACTAAAGATACTCAGAACTGTGGGCTTAAAAAAACATCATTATCCATTTGAAAATAGCAATAGGAGCCATGGGAAAATAGTATCCTGCAGTCAGTCTGAACATACTGACGTCAGTGGGAGTTGCTCATGCAAAGTAAAGGCCAGAACTGAGTGTTATATGCTATATATTGACAGTCTTACTGAAGTAAAACTGCAATATTCCCTCAGGTTGTCTTTCAGAATTCATAATTACTTTTTTCTTTTTAACAAACATAACAAAATAATGAAATATGTGAACTGCATTTTGCTTTCTGTGTATGTGAGGTCACTTATTTAATTTTCTCTGTACTAATACATTTTTTAGGTTTTACTAGTTAAACCTCAGGATACTGTGGTTACATGAGGGAGATACGGAAAAAGAGTGGGAGACAATTTATTGGTAAAGAAAGACTTGTGTTCTCAGGTCACAATAAACTTCAGTAAAGGGAAAGTTTGGAAAGAAGAACAGATTTAGTGTCAGAAGAAATATCCAAACTAACATACAAAATATATATGAAAAGCAGATTTGAACAATTTTTTTACCATTGCTGGTAAAACTTATCCACTTAACCACAACTTATCAAGCTGGTATCTTTGTGGCACATACTGAAATTTCCACAAGCTTCAAATTTTATTACCTGATTAGTAAATCTTCACACGTCTCTTCCTTTTTTTTTTCTTTAGGTAGATGGATTTCTGCAAAAGCTTATTAATTTTGATAAGGAATGCATTTTTGCAGTTATTATTAAAACTGTAAAAGAAGATTATCTCCGTGACCCAGAGTTCAACGCAAAATTTGTGCAAGCAAAATTTCAGCTGCTGCTGCACACAGTGCTTGGGTTGTTAACATCATTAGAGTCCAGGAGGTAGGAGTTAAACTGGTATAAACTTCTTCAGCTTGACATTTTAAAATTTTGCTTTTTTCAGCTCTTCTTTTGTTAACACAAAGAACTCACTTCATGCTTACAGCCATTAAAGGTACTAGAGAATAAATGTTTTGAATGTCATAAATTATTTTTATGCTGTGTTGTGTATCCTGGCTATGCTTCATTTGGAGGTTTCTGACCTTCCAAAAATAGCTCAGCAGAACAGTCTCTGCATGGAGACCCAGAAGATCTGAATTTAATCCTGGTTCTCTCACTGATCTGCAGGGTGACCTTGGGCAATCTGTGTGCCATTTTCCTGCTTGCTAAAATGAAAATAATACTACTTACGGCCTTTGCAAAGCACTTTCAGAACAGAGCATATGAATCGATAATATCTTCTCCGTAAGTATGTGAAATAGCAGAGGAAACTCTTCCCACTTGCATTAGTGCACTTTTAGCATTTAGAAATGTGAAATTATAAAGATTATTGCATGGGAGGGAGAAGCTCAGAAGTGTTCCCCTAATCAATAAGTTGCCAGCTGGAATGCAAAGGAAAACAGCCCTAGGGTAATGTACCATTTAGTGTAACAGAGAAAGAATAAAATATATGTTTTCAGTGTGAGTATGGCGGCTACCAGTGCAGTCATACTGTATTATATTGCTGGCTTGCTTGCTTGTGCTGTAGTAGAGTAGTATAAAACATAAACGGTGTGAAATCACTACATTAGTTTTCAAGACTTCCAGTTTTCCCGGAGAGATCTGTCAGTTTAGATAGAAGAGGAAAGCTAGAGTGAAGTGCTTTGGCCACGTGTGTGTGTCTTGCTCTGCATGTGGGGACTTCCTTCCCCCTGGGATGCTGCTGTAGCCTCCCCCAGCAGATAACCAGCACAAGTCGTCTTGGTACAGTGCGGTTTACAAGGATGGCAGCAGGCACGATTTTTCACTTCTGTCCGTAGGCATGCTGACCTCCTGCAGAGCCTTTTTGTGGTCCATGTAGATGGATGAATTGTGCTTGGGTAGTGTACATTGCTTGTATACTGTCTCTTAGGATTTTATAACAGCATTTTATAGCAAGCACTGCACAGGTCCTGTGTCATCTACGGTGCAGCCTACGTGAGCCCTGGCAGTAATTAAAATATTTTAAACCATCTGCTTAATTGCATTAAAAATACACTGATGGGCTTGCACTGTTTGAATGATCTTCAGGAAACTATTAGGTTAAAGAAATTCAATTCCCTCTTGGCAATATGTTTAACTAATTTACAATGTTTGTTCTGTGAATTACAGCTGGTCTTTATACTGTTTGTTAGTCTTACCTGTAGCAGAGCCCTACTTACTACTACTGAGGCTGCAGGTTCCTCCTGTTCTTCTTCCCTCCGCTTTCTCATTGCTGCCTGCCAAGCTCTTCATTGAAGTGGATACTTTGGGAACAGTGCATGAGAGAAGGAAATGGGGAGTGAAATCCAGCCCTCTTCCTTCCCAGCCACGCTTGGAGCTTTGGCCCTGGGCGAGGAGGAAAGCTTGTGCCAGTTAGTGCCCGTGCGCTCTGGCTCCATGCCCAGCATAAATCACTTGTCAGCCAAAGGACCAAAGTCTCTACCAGGGGAGAATGGTGAGATGTTGCCCTGTGAATCTGGCTGGAGCAGGGTAACAGATTTTCACTTCCAGCTGCCTCTTATAGCTCCTCAGCTGGGAGTATCTGCTCGCATCCTGGCTGAGGCCCTGTAACAGAGCACAAGCGTTTCCATGTGCTTTCTCAGGGGTGGCATTAGGTAACATAGCTGTATTGCAAGGTGGCCCTTCCCAGAAAAACAGAGGTAGCTTCCAGGCCCAGGTGCCTCAGGAGCCATTCAGAGGGCAATGGGTGAATGGGGACTTGTCTACTGGGAGTGGTCTGACATGGCCACCTGGGGGACCTTTCCTGTAGGGCTGCTGTGGAGGCGCAGGGCATGGCATGGCAGCTGCCTATCCCAGCTCCTCCAAAATGGGGACGCTGCGACTACTCTGCAGGCACAGAAGGCAGTGTTGACCATGCAGGGCTCAATCACACTTCTGCCTCTCTGCCAGGAAAAAGGCGCTGGAAACGCAGGAGAAAAAGGTTCCTAAAGATACAGATAAGCATTGTAGACTAGTGGGCTTGCTTTGATTTTCATTAAGCATAGATTAAAGTCAATCCTTTAACAGACATTGGAGTCAGCCCATCATGAAGATTACTTGAATATTCCATCCCTGCCACATGGGCAAACGTCAGTGGGTAGTTTGTACTGCGCTCCACCCTTTCTGTTCAGAAATCCCCCTTACTATTTAATTAAACTGCCTGAATGTCTCCCAAAAAACACTGTAAGTATCTAATAATCTGGATTACAAATATTGGGATAGTACGAGGTAATACGATTAGATTATCTCAGCATAAACTAAAAGAAGATTGTAATGTTTATCCATTTTGCTTGATATATGTGCAAAAAAGAAAATTTGCTGTTGGGTGTGGTACAATGTTTATGATTAAATGCTTTATTCATACTTGTATGTCAATCTATTAGTGTGCTGTTAATTCAAATGTTACTATGATGTATTTTATCGCCATTAGCACATTTATCACAGGTAGATGTGAAACTTAGACAAAGGTGTACATTCTCATTAATGATGAGCAGCCTATTCATCTTACTAGAGTGTAATTAATGTTAGTTACAATACTTAATTTTTCACTGTTTGTCATGGTGCATATTTAGCATTTCTTCTGTCCTTTATCAATCTGCTCTCCTATCATATGAGCACATCAAAAAGATGTATGTAAGCATCTGACCTGTTTTGATGCCTGATTTTTATACTTTTCCAAGAACTGAAATATTTTTATTCTTTTACTGTAGCCAACATAGTTAGTTAAAAACCAGACTGTACTGTGTTGACCACTGCTTTGGGTTCCGGGTTAGCTTTCTTTGCATTAATAATATAACAAACAGGTAACGAAGTACAGCAGGGCACACGATGAAGACACTGGTGATCACTTGCTGTAGTATTGTGCTGTGCTTGTGTGAGGTTTTAATGGTCCCAATTGTTCTGGATTTTCAATTACTTTTTTTTGTACTATTAAGAATGTTAGTGCTAGTAAACATGTTGTGTGAATAATACAGATCCAAAACCAATACAAGCGTGGTGTATCTGAAATGCGTACATTATTAGGTAAATATGTGTTACAACAGTTATTGTTATACATTTCTGAGCATTGCTTTGTCAATAATCTTGTTAGCAGTCATAGAGCCAAACTACAGTCACTTGTTCAGTGGTGCAAGAGTGGAAGAAGTTATGGCTAATGTGTCACACAGCGGGTGGGAAACAAGCTGTGCAGAGGTGGCTGAAAGGGAGAGAGCAATGAACACATCCTTGGATTTGCTCCCCAGCATGCCAATAAATCCAGCTGTGCTGGAATCCTAGGATAAGTCCATACTTTTGTATTGCTTCCAGGAACAACACAATCACCTTAGCTGAACCCTGGGCATCAAAGCAGTTTTATTTCTTGATCATCCAAAATTCACATTAAGCTGGACTGAAAGAGAACTGATCCTTCCATTAATGCTTGGTAAATAAAATTTCTTGGGAAAAATATTTGAGCCAGGTCAACCAAATGCTTCAGGTCTAGGGTTCTGTGGATGTAGAGTGGATTTGGGATCTATTTTCTCAAAATTTTAAAGAACTCTCCCTGAAAGAAAGCACACCAGTTCACATTCATTAGACTCTTAATTGGCAGACTTTACATTTCTAAGGTATTTTGATAATAATCAAGGTTAAAGGAATTAACTGTTATTTTCTGTGATGAAGTCTTTTGTAACCACTGTTTGAATTCTACCTGAATTCTTCCGCAGGCTACTGTTCACGCCTTGGGTTAATCATAATTTCCTTATGACCCACCAATGTGAAGGCAACCAAACACAGGGATTTAACATATTTCAGTATGAAAATTCAGTTTGGACACAATTACAAATAGGTGTAATTGTAGTTTAGTAGCAAACTAAGAATAAAAATACCAAGCTAGGTTTAGGTATTTTAAATGAAATTAAGGTGCTCCATAGTGATTGAAGTACAATAATAACCTGTAACGTGAACAGAATTGAGTAATTTTTTTTTCCATGGTACCAAAGCAACGTTCCACAACAATGAGTTATATTTTTATGACTGCATTGAAATCTTTTTTATTAAAAAAGAAAGTCCTTCCTTTGAATTTTCTATGGCAAAAAGACCAACAAATTTTCCATAATATTGCAAAATTCCTGAAACAACAGACTCTGGCGTTCTCTTTCCCCCAGCCATCCCTCAGACCTGAGTCATTTGAATAGAGGGAATTCCAAAAGAAAAATATTATAAAACAGTGTCCTTGAGTTTATGTCTATTTTAACTGATAGAGAATAAATACAAAGAAGCTACAAAGTTGCCTTTAACCTTTATGGCATTACAAAGCTAGTTATAAAAACAAGCTGTAAAATACACCAAAAAGATGAGCATTTCACTCCATTTTGACTTGACCATTTTGCTTTCAAAAGGAATTTATCAAAACACCCGGGAACAATGAACATTTGAACTCAAAATGGTCCAGGTTTATTTTTACTCCAAAAGAAGAAGTCTCAATAGAGATATTGATTTTCTAGCATTCATCCAATATTGCACAGAAAATGGACCTGACCTTGCAATCCCTAGTGGAGACAAGGAAGCAGTCATTACAGTCATGGGTTCCCATTGATTTTAGCGGGCTTACTTGCATAAGTAAGGGTTTTCAGGATATGACCCGGTGTTCCATTAGCAGTAAGACCAAGCATACATGCATGTCCGTTCCACTCAGTTCAGAAGAATGCGGCTTATCTTCCTCTTATATATTAATCCTATGGTTTTATTCATGTGTATTTATTCTATATAGTTTTTGTTTTCTGGCCAACAGAGCCTTATCATTATGTGAAGAGTACTAGTCCTCCTTCCATCCTGAGGAGTTTTTTTACTGTATCTTCAAATGTCATTCTAAGCTCAGAGTTAATCCCTGCTTTTACAGCTTTTTCTTCCTTTGTTTCTGTTTTCTATGATGAAAAAAAAATACTTTGGGCTAGGCACTATCTCTCACTGTATTCTTTTAAGTAATTAATACATTTTGGAAGTCTCTACAGCCAAATGAGAATGAGACATTACTGTACTTCGCAAAGTAAACACAGTACTAGACAGAAAGCTAAACCTATGAGCCCTTTCTCAAACAGAGTGAATTTCTCTTTAACCCTAGGGATGTTTCTTGTGCCCCACAGCTCCTATAGGAATGCTACTCCAGAACATCACTGCTCGGATGGATAGAAACCTCCTAATTGTCACTCTAAATATATTCACAGCCATTTTATACATGTTTATTGTGACAACCTTGTCCTTTATCTGAAACAGTTCTTTTCCTTCTTCAGTATTTACTCACTGATGTGGCTATGGTAAGGAGTCACACCTCTCTGTCTTCATTTTGTTTCATTAAATGTGAAGAAGGTGGAGGAGAGGTGTGCAAGAAACAGGGTGACTACGTGTTTGTACAGTGCCTTGCACAACTGCCCAGTCACGGTTCAGGGCTCCATAGGCTGACTTTGTTTCAGCAGTGAATAATAATGACCCGCCAGAGTATGTTGCCTGCTTTATTCTGGATGGACACCATTAATTCATTCAACTTCCACTGAGTTGCAAAGCTTTAGTCCAACAATACTAGCAATTGATTATTTTTGTCAGCAGTATTTTCAAAGAAATGAAGAAATGAAATGTACAGTATATTTCAGTTTGCAGTGATCATTCTGATGTTCCATTTGCAATGGAAATGAGCATATAACATATTCATGTGTACAGATAAGGAAAATGACAAACATTAACAACCCTTGTTCTATTCATTTATAATATTCAGTTAAAAAAAAAAAATTCCTTCCATTCCATAGTTTTTAGTTTTGTTTCAGTAGGACAATGCAAAACAAAAAACATGAATTAATGGATAAAATACACTTAATTACTTTCTAAGTAAGTTTCCTGAAAATGACTAAAACACAAATTCTTTGTAAATCTATCTACTAAAAATATGTAATTCCATGCCAATTTTATTTTATTTTTATATTGCTTTATATGTGTATCAAAGATAAAATTGCTTATGAAATCAAATAAACCAGAGAGTGTGTGTGTACACACTTATATTCTTGTGGCCAAGCAGTCTTTGATGTGCAACTCTCAGCCTGTTTAAGCAGACTGCAGTGTTTGCCTTATCAGTGTCAGTCAGTTTCTGCACAATTTAATCTGCCACTAAAAAGAAGTTTTTTGCTCTTATGGATATAAAACAGTATGCCAAGGATAAATCAGTGCAGCTTGCCGTCCTTAAAATTTTATACACAACCTGAAACTGCAGCTCTTTTCTTCTCTCATCTCAATAGGATGTTAACCTAACAATCACAATTTTAAGATGGGGAAATTGTTTTGAGCAGAAATAAATTGTCCTGCCAGTATTGTTTCACGGGGTAACATTAAGGCACATTGGGCCTGGGGTTCACAGCTTATGATATCTGGTTTTGGATGACTGGAGTGAAAGGAAGAACATGTAGAGAAGGAAGAATAGGAATTAAATATAAGTTCTAGATGGTCCAAGCACGTTGAAGTGGTTCAGCAATACACATCCCAGAAACCTGCGAGGAGGCTTATTCTCCAGCTACCTTCCCTGGTGCGTTGCCGTCTCCTGCCAGAGCCCCGGAGGAATTATTCTCTGCGAGTCTGAAGATTCCGTTTTTTCCTCTTTTGTTGAGGTATCTAAAGATAGTGGGCTTTAACTTACAGCTTATATTTGCTGAACAAAAAAGGAAAAAAATACCTGTGTTTTTCTCCGCAGCTGCCAGGAAAGAGAAGTCCATTATTTGCAGCTGACAGGGGAGCAGGAGAGGAGGGGTCTTTTGTCTGCTGCTGCTTCCCCGGGGCCTGGAGCAGAGGCTGCTGCCGGCTGGGAAGGGAAGGCTGGAGCAGCCACCGCTGCTCGCTGCGCCGCGGTTTCCCAGGGAGGCTCGCAGCCTCGGCACAGTCGTGTGTGTGACATCCCTACCTTCGCATGCTGCCAAACAGAGCGCTCAACTTTGGGCACTGTGAAGGGCGCACGCAGTAAAGAGAAAAAGAGCTGCCCCTCAGGAACGTGAAGCTGCGGCTGACCTGCCCACAGCCCTCCTGCCCGTGCTGGCAGGACGCCGGGGCGCCTGCAGGCACCTGCGGGATCTCTGCAAATGCGGCCGCTGTACGGCAACGCCACAGGTGGGAAACCCTTATGAGCAGACGCTCCCCGTTGTGACCCTGAACAAGTTAATCACATCACCCATCTTGAAGGTTCACACTACCACGATATAATTTATGTGGGCCCTCAGCGATAGATGGAGACATCACATATTGATCACAAGGACTTGCTGCCAGTCAGTCTTTCTGTTGGTTTCCATCCCTGTGATGTGTTTTTAAAAATATTGTATGATTCAAAATTATACCTGTAAAACCTACAAGTAGAAAATTACTGTGTGCATTTATCTTTAATAACAACCTTGTGCATATTTATAGTACTAGTTTAGTAGAATGTGTTATACTAGTTTATTTCCCAGTCTGTTTTAAATGATATTATTCATTAGTAGTCGTGAAGTGGTATGACATATTTTTTATGTTGCTTGTTTGTAACAAAGGTTCTTAATACCTTTTCATAATGAAAGGGGATAAACGCTCACATGGAATATGTGAAATTGTGCTTGTAGGAGCACGGAGCCTTGTCTTAGGGTATTAAATTAGCGTTTGGTACTGCTCTGCTTTGTATGTATTTCTAGCAAATGTTTCAGCTACAAATCACTATAATACACCTGTACTCTGGTTCTTCAATTCATATAGCATTTAAATCCTGCCAATACTGTGTCTTATAAATATAAATATGCAATTTAATTTAATTCAAGCATGCAACACATAATTTTTCTTCTAATTAAAATATGATGTTGCAATATGGTAGCTGCCTAGGGCAAACAGGACACATCACATTGCCAAACCAAAGGGAATACAGACACAGCTCTGAAGGCTGCCAGGAGGAAGGGGGCCAGCCCTCCGAGCCCTCAGCGTAGGGCATCGGTAGCGCCCTGCCTGGAGGCTCTGGTGTCTCTGGTACCTGCGGGTCCAGCCTGGATGTGCTGGCCCCGCTGCTGAGGACGGTGGGGAGCCCGGGCCTGGCGGCTGCAGGTGCACACGCCCTGCGGTGCTGCACTGCCCCGCGGCCTTTCCCTTCCTGTACAAGGAAGCCAAAGCAGCGCAACCGCCGTTAGTTTTACCGCTGCCCGGTCGTGGTGTGCTGAAGTTGGCTGATGTGCAGCAGAACTCCAGTAGTTCTGGGAAGGAGGAACTGCCCGACAGCAGCAGCTCGAGGGATTCCTATCACGCTCTCTCAGAATCGAACAAAACAACACAAATAGACCTTCTGCATAATGACTCAAAAAACTGTTAATGGCCATCTTTAGTAGCATAGCAACAGCCAAACCCTTGAAAAGAGGAAGTTTTCATTGAGAAAGCATTTCATTTTAAACATTGAAATTTGGTATAATGTACAGTATGAAATAAGTTTTGAAAGGAAGCTGATGATTAAGAAGAAATGCAGTGGGCATTTAATAAATGGAGGAACCGCAAGATAATTAACTGGCATGCATAAAGATTCATGCTTTATACCAAAATTTTAATTTTGCACATAAATGTGCCTGATGTAGGCAGCATTTAATCACCTAGCTGACAGGAGTAACTACTTTCATTTAACCTTGACTGAAGATCATGAATTCTAACAGGTTTAATTGGATACATCATTTAACAGAATGAACAGAGCAAATTTTTCTCAATTCATAGGTTCTGATTGACATGCACCAGCAATAAGGCGTTGCACAATTAAAGCTGATCTGTATTCCTGGCCTGGGCAGCAATTGCCATAGTGATGTGACACTGTTTGATCACTGTGGCACTGAAACTATACTGAATTTCCCCTTGTTTTGAAAAGGGCAATGCTTTAAAAAAAGAGAGAGAGAGAAAGAGATTTTGGCACTTTATATTTTTTTTTTTACATTAATCACATTTATATGCACAAACTGGAAGGGAAGGAACTTGTCTTGTTATCAGTAACTCAGGGGAAAGAAGGAAAAATGGTATCTTCTTTTATCCATTTAGCACATTATTTACAGAAAGTCAAAAATGTGGATAGTCAAATGAATTGTAACACATTAAGGGCCTGATTGTTCTGGGCTTCCATTTGAATAGGGAGCAGTGTCCTGCGGCTCTGCTCTTCACCTGCAGTTTGGCTTCTCTGTCCTTGCCCAAATCCGTTCCACATCACGGATAACTTGCCAGCTGAGTAGGGGGACTGAGAAGGGGTGTTCATATTGCAACGGAGGTAGAAAAAGATGAGAGGGAAGAAGTGGCACCCGACAGTGAGCTACCTACCTTTCCTGGCATGCAATGGTTCATATGATAAAACCTTGAAAACATTTGTGGAGGAGCTGGCAACTTCCAGTTCCCCATGTGGCTCCTGTCCATCCACATGCTACTGCTTTCATTGCCTCTGGCACCTTCCACAAGTCCTGGGTTTGACCTGCATGAACTGGAACTGTTCTTCTATTGGTTAACCATAGATATAGATATAGATATAGATAGATAGATAGATAGATAGATAGATAGATATAGATATCTATCTATCTATATATATATATATATCTATATATATATCTATATATATAGATATATATATATACCTATATATAGATATATATATAGAGAGATATATATATAGATAGAGATATAGAGATAGATATATATAGATATCTATGTATCTATATATATATCTCTATATATATGTAGATGTATATATATATAGATATATATATATCTATCTCTCTATATATATATCTGTCATTCGCTTATATTTTCACTTCAGATACCTCCTTTTTATTTTATTACCTCCTTATTGTTTTACAAGAAGATTTGCCTAACATTGAATGGTCTGAGGGCAGGGTAGTGCACAACGTGTTTCAGCCTGGCTCAATAGAGCCAAAACTGCAGTAAAAAAATCATTCCTGGCTCCTGAACAACCTGCTAAAAACAGCTTCAAGCAAGTTCTGCTCCCCACCATGAGAGCTGCAGCATCCATGCTCAGCACAGCAGGTAGCTCTTCCGCTTTTTTCTGTCTCCGTCCCCTTAGGTTCAGTGCCTAAGTGCTGGTCCTTGATCTCACTTGCAGACCTATTGCTACCCATTTGTCAGCCGTCATTTGTGTACAGGCAATGTATATACATATCGAGCAACAAGCTTTGTAGGAGTGCACTGCAGTGGGAGACAGAAATCTTGGGGAAAGTTGGAATCCTGGTTGGCCCAAGGGCCTGAATTTTAAAGTCAGGACTACTAGATGTATTTAAAAAGCTTTTTTTTTTTTCATTTTAGAGCCCTCTAAAATTCAATTATTTGTAATACCTTTTTCTGTCTGAGGTATTTCCAGTACGATTCATTGTATAAAGCAAAGGTATTTGCCAGTATAATTTATCACTCACTAACATTTTTAATAGTTTCAGGTAAATGATTGGGCCACATCCCCAGCCTCTGCAGCCAGATGACATGCCTTGGCACCGTGGTGGATGCTTGTCTTCATGCACGGCGAGTTCCCGGTCAGTGCCTGGATCTTCCCTGTGCAGGCAGGAGAGCCAGGATTCGGTCGGTGTGCTTCACTCAGCCTTGCTGACAGGGCACGTTTCTAACGCAGGCGCTGCCTGCTCTCACCTTGCCCGGAGGGACACGGAGGCAGGAGGTGATGTGCCCCTGCTCCCAGGCTCTGCTCACTCCTGAATCCCCATAGGCTGGGGGGTGCTGCAAAACTCCTACTGGGCCCTTCTTTAGAGGGTGTCTTTGCGTCCCGTTTAGCAATGTTTGCTCTGTAATTTATTCTGTTTTTCCAAACCTTCCCAATGTAATATCTATCTGCCCCATCACCCAGTTCCTTTTTGTATCCTATAATCCACACAGGTAGTGCCTCGTGGACAGCTATAGGACACTGGAACTATAGGACACTTTGAGGTGCTCATTCAGCATTCCTCTAAGGAGATTCCCAGCGATGTCCCCTGCTCGTCCCCAAGGTGCACAGAGCTCGTCAGCAGCACAGCTGGGATAAAACACAGCCCTCTCCCAAGAGCCATGCTCAGGTCTGACATTCCCTGGGGAATGCCGCTGAGTTCAGTCCAGCTGCATGGACACCTATTTGCTGAGCTGAGTTCGCTGCTGGAGGGATCAC
The DNA here is from genome assembly GCF_965183815.1 of Platalea leucorodia. Classification (NCBI taxonomy): domain Eukaryota; kingdom Metazoa; phylum Chordata; class Aves; order Pelecaniformes; family Threskiornithidae; genus Platalea; species Platalea leucorodia. The sequence continues at coordinate 78,601,512 of NC_138827.1, forward strand.
ACCCCCTTCACGTGCGTTTCGCTGGCTGCCCGGACAGCCCTGGGCTCCAGCCGCTTGCTCTGTCCACGTGCGCCCAGCGACACCTCCTCTCGAGTGCCTCGCTGCGTTGGGGTCTTACAGCACCTTTCTGGTCTTTCCTTTCTCACCTCCCCAGCCAGTTCATCTTCGGCACTCAGAGTCATTTGGGTGCTTTGCCTGCGACTCTCCTGAGTTGCATGTCGTTCTTGCCTTGTCCTCGTGCTCAGTCATCCATGCTGAATTATCTTCCACTCCTCCCTCTGGGAATAGCTAAGGCTTTGACCCGGTGGGACTGTTTGTGTGCTTAAATGCTTTGATGGACCTGACACGGAGCTGCTTGCTCCCAAATCTGAGGCGGCTGGGGATTTCAGGCTGTATTTTCAGAAACGGTTTGTGCACTGGGAAGCATAGTCTAACTGAAAGTCAGCAAAGGACATTGACTTGTGCATTTTCAAGTATTTTATCTACCATCTTTAAACCTTTCTGTTCTCTTTAGTTTCCAAACAGCCATCTTTGCAGAGTTTTTGATCTCCTGTAGAGTATATACAGCTGTAATAAGAAATATATTCTATTTCACTTTGTTTCAGAATTCTCTGCGAGAAGGTGACATTCCTTTTTTTACTCATCGAAGATCGAGTCTGTAATTTCATTTTGAAGGCTGTTCTGAACAAGTGGGGGAAATCAGAAGACCAGCCACACTTTTCCGCAGGTTTTCCCGAATGCACCTTTGGAGCGTGACCTAGGCAAAATTCGGAGTGCAGTTAATGTTTACACCTTTCTTGCACTGTGTAATTTAACTTTCAGAAATATAAAATGGGACAGCAGAAATATTTTTATGTGTTCTTACAATGTCCAAAGTTGTTTCTTACTGTTTTTATTTGAAGGAACTAGACACAATCCTGGCTGCCTTAACCACTGCCTTTGAGAGAGCTACAGCTGAGAAAATCCGCTGCCAGGAAGAAGTGAATAGAACTAACAAGGCTATTGAGCTGGCCAACAGATTAGTGAAAGGTCTGAGGTGAGGTCCTACAGGGCAGGCTAATGAAGCAGCCTACAGAAAGCACTTCTTTGTTATACACTACTGATCTGGCAATAACAGAGGCACTTAGCAAAGAACCTGATGAGCTGAAAAAATTATGTCATTATCATTCATTTTTTTCATAATAGAAACATGTTTTTGACCTTTGCATTTTCTTACATTTTGCCTCATTGTGGTATATATTAACTGTAAGATTACCTGGTAACTAACCTATCCACGAACATTAAGAGAAGAGAAATAGTCGATTGTAGATATTGACAACGAAGGCAATTTATTAAAATGCGATGACTATATTTGTAGCAATTAAACAACGCTAATGATACTGCCCTGGGTTGGGATACATAGAATATAATACAATTTGCACTACTTAGTTAAGCAATATGATAATTCTCTAATTATCTCTCTGAGATTTGCAATGGGTATTTCAGGAGAGAATAATGGCAAAGCCATGAATTATCAAAAATCCATATTGTCTGTTGATCCAGGCTGGCTCAAGGGAATCCATACTCACTGATGGATTTTTCATTTATCATTCATCTACTGATGAGGCTGGTTTTTATACACAAATACACACGTGCACACACTTTTTTACAGATATCTTATTTTATTTTATTGTAACATTCATTTAGGAAATCTCTTGTGGTGCCTCACTGCCATTATAGGTTTTGTGCTCTTCTACCCAGTACTTTCAAGCTGAGTTTGATAACCAAACACGTAGTAACCAGCAAAAATAAAAGATCCATTCGTTGTTAAGCAAAATTATATGGCTGAGTGTGGCTAGTGGAACTTAAAATATAAAACAGTGCTTACAGTTATTTCCTGAATCAATAGAAAGGATTTATTGACTAGAGGGGAGGGAGGGCAGTGCAGAAGGCCCATTGTTTCTGTTTAAAGAAGCAAGATGAATGCATTTAAAATGTTAACATCCTGGCTGAAAGTGTAATATATTTTAGTGATTAATAATGCCTGTAAAATTAAACCATGTACCTAATACGGAATAATAAAATAAATAACATAGCAGACCTCTTTAAAGTGTGACAATAAATGATTGTTCTAAGGCGTCTGATAATAATATTTTCTTCCACCTAACATATCATATTGTTTGGTTCTACCATGTCCCTCCTGCTGGGGCTGACAAGTGCTGGAATAGCATACATATAGAGATGAAAGGCAAAGTGTGTGTATGTTGGGGGGGAGGCATAATGAAAAATAATCTAAAGGAGGAAACAGAGATGAAAGGAAAGAAGGAAAGTTGAGCCATGCGCTAGATGAAGACAGTAAAATGAATTTTAATGGAAAGCCCTTCAGCTGGTACCTCCCAAAGCACCAGCTCCATGAAGAAGGTGGCCAGCTCGACAGATTGGTGATGGGAAATTGAATTCATTCTTGTTGTTAGCTGTACCACACTCAGTCAAAGGCAGTAATAACCATATGACAGCTATTTGGTGACCTATAGGAAAAAATCCGTTTTAATCCAGTCTGTGGTAAACAATAGGTCACTGTTTACTGTTAGCAAAGAGTGTAATACTGACACTGCTGTACTGTCAGTCCTGGCTGTTTCTTTGCTTTATTTTTTGCTGAGAAGTCACTCTCTTATTTCCCTAGTCGTATGGTTAAGTTATTGCTGTGAGGAGAACTGCTCAAGACAGAAGAAAATAAAATTGTTCACAACATTTCTTATAATAAGCAACTATGTAAAAATTTCTTTATTAACTATTCTTTAGAAATATACCTTTACCATGACAACAATAACAAATAACCAAATGTGTGTTTTTTTCTTCTAATTCTTAGGGCAAGTGTTGACCAAACAGCAGGAGAGCTGAGAGCATCTAGCCAGGATCCCAGGGAAAAGCCCGCACCAAGTGTCACGTCAAATCTCTTGTTGACTTTGTGGCATAAAAGATCCTGCCCAAAAGTAGAAACTGGTTTTCCTGCCTTCTTCTCTGAGCCCTGGCACGCAAGGACTATTTTGGGTGGTTGCATGAGTAGTTGTTACTCTGTACCAAGGAATTCTTTGCTTCTGACAGGTGCCAATTATGCTGTGGACATCTGCCCTGGAGGCATTGAATCAAGCTGACAACTCATTTTATATCAATCAAACAACAACCATTTTCAATAATTTCCCATCCAGCTGGGACTGAATTTGCACAAGTGATCTATGTATTAGAGACATTACCAATCCTCAGAGACATTCAGAACCGTGATTATGTTCTGTTTTCCCACAGAAACTCTTGCATCTGCACAAGAAAGCAACAACTTTTTCCACTATGCAAGAGGATGCTGACAACTCAATTTTGGTTGCTTACTGCCAAACTCAACTTGCAACAGTCAACTTGTGTCAGAATAGAAGGGGATTTTTTTATGTCCAGGCTTGCCACATGCAAATCCTTTCTGTTGATCCTCTAATCGACGTGAATCTGTAAAGTAATACTGAAGTACTCACTCCTGTTTAGCCACAGTAGTGGGCAGTTTTTTGATAAACAGTTAGTAAATGAATGTTCCTTTAATCCTCTTTTCTAGGTAGAAGAGGAGAGCTGGGCTTATCAACAGAGCAGTATTAGGAATAAGAGAAAACGCGATGCAGAAATATGTTCCAGATGATTGCAATCTTTCTTTCCTGTGATAATTCATTTTCAAAGTGGTACTGGCGTGAGCCAAAATCTCTGCCTGCTTTGCTCGAAAAGCAATAAGGTAAGTCAGTCAGGGCTTGCATAGAATACCTTCTTCACGGCTCTGTATTTTTTTAAAATACGTGGTTAATCAGAAAAAGCTAGCAGCTATTCCATTCCCTTTTTGACCTGTTAAACCACCATGTTGCTTATATGAACTTCCTTCAAGTACTTTATTTAATAGAACAGTATATTTGGAGGCAATGAATTGGTAAAACGTTCTTCTGGAAAGGACCAAAACGTGCCCCTTGCTAGTGTTTGAAGTGCATTTGCTAGCTGACTGGAGCTAGCGGTGACAACTAACCCACAGACCTTGGGAATATGGTTAGCAAGCCAGAACAGTAGGCAGGCTCACCTTCTTCTTGTATTCTGTTGAGTGCTATGCCCTGCTGTTTGCATAAGGGGACTGGCTTTTATTATTCTATTCTCTCCCCACTACTGTGCACCAGGGCAGCACAAAGCAAGATTTAGTGCTTGGATATAGTATTTGCTTGCTAGCAATTGTTACAGTTAAGGCTGCACTGAGACGTCCGTCTTAACCTGCTGTTCTGCCATGCTCATAATATTCTTTTTTTAAAAAAAAGCCCTTTCATCTGAAATATTTCATGCTTGTTATCAGCTGAAATATGATTTTTTTTGGCAAGCCTGAATAAAATTCATTCATTCATATTTGAATTATGCAAGGAAGGGGGTGTGGGGAGAAAGGTCTCTTTTTTTGCACATTCATAATTCACAAAAAAGCTGCATATTACAAGCTGAAACTTTCCAGGTGGCTAGTTTTGACTGAAGGATAGTCTTCATGCTAATTACAAAGAGAGAATGACTGAAAGAAAAATGAAAGAGAAAAATTAAAAATGACACATATTGTGATTAACTCATTTGTTTTGTAGGTGTGTCATACAAAAGTTCCTTTGTGAGCCACTTAGAGCAAGTTTAAAGTAACAATTTCATTTAAGTTACGATGAACTACTATAATTACATAATATCAATGTTTTGTACTGCAATTTCACTAAGAATCTCCCTACAGAAGCTGCATAAGCTTTTACTTATGCAAATGTGGAAGCTCACAGTGAAATCAGTGCAGAATCTTATGAATCATTAACTTTGGCCAGAAAGCTAGTCTGGGGAAGGGGGGAAACGGCGGGTAGTGGCAGCTACTGTCTCCGTGTCCTGGGTCTCTCTGACTGCCAGGCTGCTACGGAAAATAACGCAGAGTTTTTGCAGTTTGCTCCAACTTACTACACTGACTGTCAGGGACACCAAACCACTAACGCGTTGGTATTCTCTTTTCCTTGCTATACTCCCATATACTAGTGGGCATAACAGGCTGCACGTGAGCTGATCAGCACTGTGCGACTCCGCACGGTACCAAAGGATTGCTTCAGCAGACGGCACCTGGGCAGCAGAAGCTAGGAGTGTTAGAACAGTCTCCCTCAGCCCATGGAAAAAAGGTGCTGTGACGTAACCTGCTGCGTTCTCATAAAACACCTGCAAATAAAATACAAACATTTAAGTAAAGCAATATAACTGTAATTTTAAACATCTGAAAGCATAACTGGCAAAGGTTCCTATAGTAATTGCTGACCTTGCTCCACATGGAGCAAAGATGAGTTCAGAAATTCCCCAGCACTAAGTTCCCAGTAACCTCTTGGAGGCAAAATAAGGACTGTTGGATTCAGTGCAGGAATCCTCATGTTTTTTCCCTGACTTTTGAGTGAAGTGAGGAGAAATGATATGTTTTTCCCACTGATGCTGCTTATTTTTACAAAAAAACAAGTGAGTGAATGCTGAGACACACCAGCTTCTGTAACTAGGAATTTAAAACTTAACCTTTATTATTCCAGGTCCCACTCCAGGAACAAAAGGTCTTGATCCAGTCACTGTCCGGCTGGGTGGTACAACAATTGCTAAATAGAAAAGTGACGGCAGTGCCCAGCAATACCATGCCCACACAAAGAGCCCCTGGTCTTACGTATCATCATTGGCATATACTGATCAACCCTCCGCTCCAGGGATCAAATGGATAAAAGTGAAACCTGGTTCAGATTTAAAAGTTATCTATTTGAGTCAAAAAGAGAAGGAGCTAGTTGGCAGCTACAAGTACTAGTGAGAGTAAAAACAGCTGCTGAGCTATCGAGGAAACATGGCAACTATTTTTTTCTGAACTCCTGATGTTGCACAAGGTGTTTTCGTAATGCCCCAGGAACCATAACAACTCTGCTGAAGCATTTTCCTACTTTAAGCTCATGGAAATATAATGAATGGGATACAGTACACTGGCATTGCATCCTTTGTCTTTCGCCAGCCCTATACTGGTACGATTTTTATAGGTGTGTGTTATACAGCAGGTATTTCTTGCTGGAGGCCCTGTTTTGGTTGACAACTTGGAAAAAATGATCAATCTTGTATTTGACCCAGTACTTGCAAGTTATTTATGTTCAAAGTATTTTTTAATAGTCTGTTATTTTCTCCATCATCTCTCTCTGATTATGTTCTGTAAGTATTGAAAGTATCTTCCTCTGAAAGCTGTCTTCCTACACCTGTATGATAGTTATCTTAACTCCCGAGGATTGCAGTGCCCCAGACACATTGACTCTCGCTGGATTTTAACTTGTCTATTTGATCCTTTCTTACCTTATTTACACCCTTGCACACACTATAGTTCAATGATTGCAATTTGAGCACTCCTTTCTATCTAGCTGAACAGTCCTCCCCAACGCACCACCATCCTGATGTGTAATCACCCAGGAGACATAATCATTCACTTAGAATAAAAATAATTCTCCTACCGTTTGCTCCTTGCCTCCATTCTGCCCTTTTTCTCTGATTTATTACACTATATTCCTTATGGAAATATTTTGACATCCATCCCCTCTATTCAAGTCTTGTACCCACCCTTTGAGGGAGTGCTTTGAACAGAGGAAGGCCAGGATGAGCGGGTATCTCATATACTCACTCACCCTTTTATTCCAGTGTCATTTCCCCCACCTCCTCATTATATTCCTGAGCCCTTCCCCTCCTTCTAGTTTAGCTGTACCTACTGCCCCTCCTACAGCTACCAGGCGTCCTCCCTTCCCTCCCCTGCCCCTCTAGTAAATGACAGAAAATATTTCCTCACAGCCTCTGCTACTCAGGATTGTGCCTGAGCACACAGGGATGTTGAGCCCCAGCCTATGACATTACCTGCCTTGTCTAAGCTCTCTAAATCACTTGACCCCAAGAAGGTTGCCACAGGACAGCACTTACCTACAGCGCAGGCTGGAAAGAAAGTGCTGTTAATGCACTGAATTCCTTCGGCTCCAATCCTTGCTGTTTAGTTAGACTGCAAGAAAGTATTTAGCAAGCCAGAGCACTGAAATTATGACTCTCTAAGCTTAGTCAAAATTACTGTGAAATTTCTTAATTAAAAAGTTCAAGCTGAGAAGCAAAACGCTTTCGAATTCAGCCGTCGCAGTGCCCCACTCAGTACTGTACCTTCCACCTCTTCTTTATTTCTACCTTCATTTTCTCACGTTGCCTTACGTGTTGCCTGTTGGTTTTGCTTGTTATGATGAGTGCCCCCCTGCCCCCGGCTGCCACCCCCACACTGCACTGACAAGCAGAAAGCTCTTTATGCTAAGTATTGATCTAGTGCTATGCACCAGCCCAGGGTGGAAGAGCATCTTTAATTTCTTGCTCCGCCGCGAGCGTGATTCAAGGATTTCCATCGTGTGTCGAGACTCAGAGAGTGGCTGCTATTCAGTAAATGTTGGTTGCGGTTCTGAGTCTGAATGCATGCTGAGGTTTCGCTCTTTCCATGGCAATGTGCTGTGGCCTGGGACAATGAATTCTGCACGTTTTTCCCCAGTGTGCAGAAGAGCACACTGACTGCCAGGCTGCTGTTCTTGCACTTGGGGACGTAGGTTTCGCCAGATTTTCCACTGATTCTCCACAGAAAACTTCCAAATCTGCTCTCTAAATGGGACTTTTAGACCAAAAGAACTTGAATCAGCTTCATTGTTACTCGGGATGCGTGAGGTCAGTTTGGAATCATTCGGAAAGCCCAGACTGAGGACATTTCATGAGCGTCTGTGTTACTCTCACATCTGTCACAGGCCCCCGGGACAGCCCTTGCACATGCTGGAGACCTCGCAGCTCAGCGCACCTTTTATGGGCCTCAATAGTTGAGCCTGATACACAAATACGCACACATGCTCCTCACTGAGCTCAGAGGAACGCACAACTTACTTACTTAAACTCATTTCTGCTATTACAAATCTAGAAAAACTTTGCTACAACCCCGGAGATGGCTCTGGAGTCACAACACAGCTAGGAACAGAATTATCTCAGTGTTCCCAGATACCATTCGTTAGCCTACAAATAATGCTTGTATGCAAATCTGCTTTCCATTTGGAATCTCTTAGATCTGCTTATGGACAGTAGAAACACACAGCTGAACTGTGGACACAGAGACGTTAATATACCCATGACAGGCATCCAAGACTTGTGCAGAACAAGGCTTCAGAGGCCACCAGAACACCAGCTTGGATTCAGCTTTTGAATTCATAAATGACCTTCATCATTACAACCCATTTCAGCAAAACCCCATGCCTGAAACCATCAAATTCTAAGGCATTTGAAGCAATGCAAAACAAATTCCTTCTCCTGGCCCTAGGCCTTTTGCATCAAAGGCTGTGCAGGGGAGGCGAAGCAAAGGGCACCCAGTCCGCTGCCTGCAGGGCATCGCCTTCGGGGACGAGCTGCCTCGCACGGCACAGTGCCAGGCTGACAAGCTGCTGCGTGTAGTTAAACAAATCAAACGGCACAGGAAAGGTAGGTACCGCTTTCAAGGTACCATTTCATGCTACCATTGACAAAAACACTCCCAGTGGAGCGTAAGCATCCAGTAGAGCTTTCACTGAGGTTCAAGGTCCTACACGTACTTGTTACTTTTTGTTGGCTTTTCGGCATCTTCAGCAGCACACAGCTTCCCTGCGTGAATGCCAAAATACGAGAGTTAATAACTGTAAATCAAACAGCAACTTCATCAGAGCACAGTGAAGCCTTTAAAAACCTCCACATGCAGATGGCACAACACATCTGTGTTCGCGTGACACATTGCGGGTATGACCTGAATTTGGGAACCTTTTGAGATGTGATACTTTGGGTGCCATCCCAGCATTTCTGCTCCACAGCTAGCTCCACCAACTGGGGATTAGCAGCCCAAAACTTTTCTTCAGTGAAGGAGGCTGACAAGGCCTGTATGTGGCTCCTCCCAGAAATAATGGTAGGAAATTGTCAGTCATAACTCTGGATGTTCAGTGTGCATTTACTAGGGTTGAATAGACAATTGTTAGCTAGCTTTTCTATTTTAAACCTTCCTATGATGTACAGGATACAGTTCACAATTTTACTTCTTTCTCCTGTTTCTAGTAATTGAAGATTTAATTACTAAAATCTATGCTTACAATGAAGTTTTAGGAAAATATAATATTTGAAAAAGAGATATGTATTTCCTTTACTAATATAATTTCATTTATGGATTTGCAAATTCACCACTTCAGCCTGAACTCGTAACACAGAAAAATTATTTTAAAATTAAGTTGACAGTGCTTTAGGATGAATTACTGATACTCTTTTTGGCTGCTGACAGTAATCTCCTTCAGGATATTCTTCTGGCTGAGAAGTTGTAAACAACAAGTCTCACAGCAGCAGAAATAGAAATGAAGACAAACAACTAAAAGAATTACATCAGCTACAATAATAATAATTTCTATGCTGAATTTGGCTCCTTTGGGTCTAAAACAAATATGTTTATTTTTTAGAAATGTATTTATTTCATAATCTGTATTTTTCAAATCACTTATCCATGGTGAACGTATCCATGTGTATGTGTCTACTCTCCAAGAATCACTGTGTCTACATTACGAGAAAAATAAAATAAAAATTTTTTAATCACCATAATACTCTTTAATTTATTTAAAGTAAAACTGCAAGAGGGGAATTTTAGTGTTGCATTTTTTATACCATATAAATGTAGCTTTCTCTGGTACATTTTCCTACAACTCCTTATCGTGCTAACCTGTTAAAAATTGTACCATTATTTATATTATTGACTGGAGCCCAGGACTACATTGAGCTGTTTACATCTGTTGGACCATTTACCCAAGAGACTGGCTAAAGACAAGCACCACCGGTGGAAGGATTAGTGAGCGGGGCACATCACTCAGACACTCGTTTCTAGCTTGGAGTGGCCCCAGCTGACTGCAGTAACATCTGACCACTGAATGTGCACTTCTCCACGTGAAAGCTGGGCATACTGAACAGTTAATAAAAGCGTTTTCCAACTCAGTAACTGCTTTGCAGGGTGTATGATATTCCTTTCTGCTGTGGCGCTGCACATGATTATCACAGAATCATAGAGTCATAGAATCGTTAAGGTTGGAAAAGACCCTTAAGATCATCGAGTCCAACCGTTAACCTAGCACTGCAAAGTCCACCACTAAAGCATGTCCTCAAGCACCACGTCTATCCGTCCTTTAAATACCTCCAGGGATGGAGACTCAACCACTTCCCTGGGCAGCCTGTTGCAATGCCTGACTACATTTTCGGTGAAGAAGTTTTTCCTAAAATCCAACCTAAACTTCCCCTGGTGCAGCTTGAGGCCATTTCCTCTCGTCCTATACTTTCATTATGTATCTTGTGCAAGCAGTTGCTGAACATGCAAACTGGGAAGTGGATTGCATTATTATCATTGCATTATTAAATCATATCTAATTTAATTAAGAGATAAATACACCCTTAATACTAAGCAAATGTTGTCAGGTGATATCAGTTGTACTTGCATATCTTTTCTATCACCAGAGTGCTTTAAAAGCCTTCTCATTTACGTACAGTATGTCTCTGAAATAGGAAAACAAGGCTTTGTTCAGATGATGGCGAATGAAGCAGAGTTCAAAGGACTTGACCAAAGAGTATCAGCAAGTCAGGAAACTCAAAATGTATGCTATCAATAAAATCATTAAGGAAATCTCTCGCAAGGGTTGTGTTTTTGCAGTTAGGTTGCAGGAATTTAATGGGCATAGAGTTGAAAATTATGACCCACCTGGCTGACTCCTCTAGCTTCACCCTTGCAGTCTGTGTAAAGGATGTGGAAATGTTGTTGGAGCTTCAGGTGGTTATCAAGCCTGAGCTGTCCTAACAACTGAAAGTAAGATGTTTCCAAAGAAACAAGTTAATGATGATCCAGGCATTAATAGCATGTGTTTGCCTTGTCATGGTGTTATCATCACACAGTCTTTAGACAACCTCAGACTTACACAAAAATCAGTGCTTGTGTTGCTGTTCTAAAATGTCTTACTTTTAATAAATCTAAAAAGATTGCAAAGAAACTATTTCGGAGAGAAAACTGTAGAATATTTAGAAGAAGGAAGCAAACATTTTGTCAAAATCATTTTGGGGACAATAAAAGCCTTCAAGGATTTTGAAAAAGGCACAGTCCTGCTTTGTGACAGTGTGGAGCTTACAGGAACTTTTACCAAATTCCACAATAGCTGCACTTGAATGGTAAGCTGTGGGACCTCACAAAATCCCAGACAAGGAGGTTCCCCTTACTTTAGAAATTCATACATTTTGGACATATTTTTCCATATCACTGTACTTCGTGCAGTCATTTACAAGGGTGAAGTAAAGACTGGTAGCAATCCTACTGCTCACTTTGAACTGAACAACCGCACAAGATACAGAGGCACAGAAAATCACCCCTTGATTTCTGAAGAGTTAAATTGCATCTGCAAACTGTGCCAAGTTCCACTTGGAGTAAGCTCTGCTGTCTAGTGCATTTCTGCCACTCGTTATTCTTCCTTAAACTTTCTGTTTCTTCAGAAAAGACTTACTTGCATTCTAGTTGTTAATGAAAGAAGGGGACAATCCTGAAATGCTTAGTCACTTTTATATTGTGATTTTTACTGATGCCATGGAGGAGTGACAGAATCCTTTAGTTAACATAATTCAAAAGAGAAGGAGGAGGAGAAGGTGGAGAAAGATTATATAAAATGGATTTATATTGCTTTTACAAGTGAATTGTTTTCAGTATAATGTCACGCTCTTAGCGTGGAGGATTCTGCATGTGTCATGATTCTACAGATGTTCTTGCACACTACATGCAGCTGCACTATTTGTCATGGGCAAATTTAATAGCAAGATGCTTGCTACGTGTTCCCTCTATTCTTAGTCCACAAAAACCACTGAGGGGAAAAAAAACCCACTGCCTGATAGCTTGCTTGCTTCCCTTCTTTATACAGCCTTTTAAAATAATACTTAAAAAACAAATTTTGGAAACACCATCTTTTGTACTAAATTCTGTGACACCTGCAATTATAGCTCCATTACCTTTGCTAGAATGATTTGTCAACTGTGTTCTTTCTAACGTTTATAATGCTAATTAAATAATTTTAAGTACCTGAAGAGGTCGTATTCGTAACAGCGGGGGGTTCTTCAAGAGCTTGATCTTTCACAAGGGAGAATACTTTCTGCTAAGTCCTGAGTATCCTCTGTTCTCATTGACTGCAGAGGAAACTCAGGAGCACTCCATACCGAAGTACTGCAGAACCAAATGCTGTCAAAAATTTCGCAGAGGCAAACTCAGAAGAGCTCTGCTGCTCTCCTAATTTTCAAATCCTGGATCTTCTTTAGAAGTATTCTCCTTACTAAACTTTGTTGGCCCAAGGCCAGTGTGTTATTCAGCTCTTCAGAGGGGACCATACCCTTGGGTTCCAGCTTCTTGCAAATGTATCCAGGAAGCAGAACGAGATTTTGCAAAATTAAAATAAAAAAAACAAATCTAAATTCTTCTCTTGAAAAGCCTATAATGTGCTGAAATATGGGCTGTCTGGTTAGTGGCAAGAGGGGTAACTGAAGAACTGGCAATGCAAGTAGAAATTTGGACTTCAGAAGAGGGAAATTGAAAGCTGAAGTAGGAGCATATCCAACTGAACAGCATAAAACTCAAGAAGACGGTACAGCTGTAGAAGAAGTTAAAAGTGTTACGCTATCAGTAAGTATATGAACAAAAATAAATGTTATAAATTAAAAGTATGAATTTAAGTACTTTATCTCCTACAGTACAAGGAAGACATTAACCTACTGGTGCTAATCCAGTGTAGGCTGGAGCAGGTAGCATGTGAGGAGAGGCTGAGGGAGCTGCGATTCTTCAGCCTTGAAAAGGCCAAGAGGGCGAGGGGATTTACTGCCATCTAAAAATACTTCGTAAGAGGCTACAGAGAAGAGGACAGAGCCAGGTTTTTCTCAGAGGTGCACAAGGCCAGGAAATAGGCAACCGGCAGAAGTCGGAGCATGGGAAATTCTGACCAGGGATTAGCAAAAATTTTTTACCATGAGGGTGGTGAAATATTGGCGGAGGGGCCCTGGGAGGCTGTGGCACTCTCGAGGTGAGGTTCCTCCAGCTGAGGAGGACTGTATGTCCTCTCATTGAGAGTGACCACACTTAACAGATCACCAAGATATGAAAGACTGTACTTGTAACATTAAAATATACATACATTTACAAGTATGGTTGAAACACTGAGTGCTTATAAAACATAGAAGAAAAGATGGATCAACAAGGTATACATTTTTTTGCCATAGAAAATCATATTTTTTAAATAAAGGCACCATTTGCGTACTACTGTATTGGAGGTATTTTAAAACATCTTGAATTTAGCACATGGTGGAAACACTGCATATATGTAAGATATGTAGTCATGCATCAAGTTGATGGAAAAGTTCTTTTTGTTACCAAGAAGCTGATCAGATAATTTTGGAAATGTATAATAAGTGTTTCTGATATTAAAGATGTGCATCTGTGAACACAGACTGTCAAAGAAAACTGAATATTCCAGTGAGTCTTTTCAGAAGAATGCCAGCAAATAGCATTGAAATATGCAATAGATATGTGACGATATTAGTTGCCAGTCTTCAGATGATTGCTTAGCTCAAAAGTTAACCAGATGTGACTATGGCATTTCTCCTTCTGTTTCTAATCAAACTCTAATCTTTTATATAGGATCTATTTGAGTTTGTGTACAGACCCAATTCCAGAAACTGTTGTGAATTACCTCATGTGTAAAACCTGCCCGATGGGGGCGGGGGGGGGGGGGGGGGGGAGTGATGTATCTTAGATTCAAGCATGAGATCTGAATTGTCCTATACCCTTATAGGTTACACTATGGTCTCCTACAGCTACAGGAATTTTTAACTTAGCTCTACAACCTATAGCTCTCATTTTAATAATCACAGTATTCCTCCCGATTGTGCAAATTGTATTGGCGATGAAAATCAAACACTTTCTGTTAGCTGGTCCCCTGATGGCAATGGAGACATACAGGTCAATCAGACCTATACAGATTATCGTGATCCAAGAGAAGGCAGGAAAGTGTGATTTTGCCATTATTAGTAAAAAGCAACAAGGTTTGTATTGACATGACAGTGTAGAGTCTCAGCAATTCCCTGGGTTTGTCTGGGCCTAAGTAAGTAGATTTTAACTTCTTAGCTGTGATAGCCATATGTACCTCCAGCTGTGAGGTACTCTTGACTAGATTTGTTTTAGCTTAACTCTAGTTTATAGTAATAACAAATGGTTATTCATTGTGGACTGAACTGCCTATAGCTCTAGAATAAGCTGCAGGGAAGAGTGCAGACACAGATGATATAAATCAGTCATTTAATCACAGTAAGCTGATAGTGTTAAGAAAACACATAAAATTAAATCCAAGCAGACACCAGACTGAGGAGAAAGACATCCCCCTCCCATGAAGATCACACTCCTCCTGGTGATGACTCACCGTAATACTCCCCCATTCCTTTTGAGAAAGAAGTGTCAATCTTAAGACCCAAAGGAGCACTGGAGGAGTAAGCACAACACTAGAGAATAGGGAAATTTTTGTGTAGCAATTTTAACTCTATTTTTAATCAGGCCTTCCTATATTCATTAAGTAATTTTGACTATTAGACTGTTTAAAATATTAACAGAACTAACAATAAATTCTTAGATCCATATATATTGTGCTTTTTGCCAATACCCTTTTGCCAATAAGAAGACTTTGAGTGTAATACTACATCTTAACATTGCCAATATCTTTAAGGACCTGGAAGCTGAAATAAACACCATAAAGATCACTGAAGCTCACAAGCAGTTTTGGCCAGTTTCAGTCAATGCTGCCGTGCTCTATCTTCTCACAGACAAGCTGAATAAAATCAATCCAGTGAATTAGCTCTCACTCAAGGTTACCACTCAGGAAGAGGTCAGTGTGTTTGCGTGCTGCTGTTTTAATCTAGTGCTACCACTGGCTTACACCTTTCTTTCCCTCCTGTCACAGGCTTTTACTGTTGTACTTCACAGGGCAGTGCAGTGAGCAAAACCCTCTGACAACATGAGGCTGAGCGTAAAGAGCCCAACCGCCTGTGTTACACCCTCAACTCTCATTTACATTGGTCTGTTTGAAAGAGAAAATCTTACTTTCACAGCCCAGTTAGCTCTCCCAGTACAGCATGAACCCTGCACGAGCTCCCATTTGACTCTGTGTGTGTGTACTTGTGCATGTGGCCACGCAGCCCACAGAACAGTCCTTTGTCCGATGATTTTCAGGCCTTGGTTGCCTGCCTTCCTGCATCCCCACAGTAGGAGGGAATACGGACAGGTTCGCATACATCTGCTTGGGCCTCCTTGCTGTAGCTTGAGCTGTTCATGCTGCTAACTGGCTCTGCCAGGCCCCTGGAAACTTCTTCCTCAGGCAATGAATGTCAGTCTGAAACGGTTCCTACGAACTGAGGTTGCTCTCAGCCGGTCGAGGCTGCTTTCTCGTTAAGGACAGAAGCGCACGATTTCACAGACATTGCTGTGGCCGGGGGGCACCTCAGCAGGGACAGCCAATTTTCTCACTCTCCACTATCCATCCTCATCTCAAACACCAGGAACCGCGTCTACTTTCAAAGTAGCTCTTCATGTCCCAAGTGCTGCTGCCGCATGTACATATTCCTCCTAGAACAAGCTGAATGGAAAAAGTATTGTATAATGATCTCTGATTTAGCTTAAAGTGCCATCTTTTCCTTCACTGCATTTTGTCTGTGAGAAGTATGCTGAGTCTTGTGCAGCTGTGTTCTTGCTCTTATTCGGCACAGATCTCTTCTAAGTTTTGCACCCATACCAAGAGTTTCCTTCTTCCCTTTGAAAAGAGCGATAAATGGGTACAGAGCCAAGGAGCCCAAAGCCTGCACGGATGTGAGTCAGGACTAGGATGAAAATACTAACCTAATATAAAAGAGGCTTCTTTGGCTTCCAGTGCACGCACTGTGAGCCGGGAAGTGAAATCCCAAATGGAGAAGGGAAAGGGAGGACAAAGAAATTCAGATTCAGCTGGTGACCCTGCTTGTTTTCAGAGCACAGAGTATCTACTGTACTGAACCATAAATCAGCCAAAGAGTGAGCTTCTGCCCAGTCTCCTCGAGGTCATCTGGAAGTCACCTACAAGCATCTCGCACGAGGGCATGCACCATGGCTGACTCCAGCAAGGTGCCGAGCACCTTCTGCTCTGGTCAAGGTTGCAATGCTCAGACTGCTCATCGCCACCCATGGCTGGACCCTGCCTTTATTTGATACATCTCTGATTGAGCTGTGTAAACAAAATACAGTCCTGACTCGGGGAAAAAAACACTGTATTTATTACCTAAAAATTAACTGGGGTTAAACCAATTGCCATTGTCAGGCATGCCAACCTTTAGAACAGATCTGGCATTAAATCATGGATGTCTATAGGGAGTTCCCTTGGATCATTTGATCAAATTATGCTCTTAGAAGTACGCTTCAAAAATGTCATCCTGGTGTAGGAGGAAAAGAAAGAAAATAAGGCAATGAAAGTAATGGAAATTTGGAGAAATGAAATGTTGTCTCATGTATTTTGACAATGTAGACATCAGTAGGTTTGCCAGACAGATCAGCTTCAGATGTCAGATACAGCTTAAGCAATATTTGACTTGCGCAAAATAAGCTAGTCTAAAGCACAGCTACTTGCTAGCCATTTTCTTGGCTTTGCCCTCTTGAACCATTTTACAAGTTTATTTACATTATATCAGCTCTGGCCATGCTTCTCCCATGCTTGAGGTCCTTCCCCAGCCCTTGGGAAGAAATCGGGCACCTGACAACATGGTCAATCTCTGGCCATAGAAGTGCTTTAAGTAACAAGGTGGGCAGGCAGCAGCAGCAAAGGGGGAAAAGATGAGAAGACGAAGAAATGAGAGACTGCTAAAATAATCAGGTATAGACAGCAAGAGGAAAGAGCATTGAAATGCCTGAAGGGCTGGGACAGAGAAATCCCACTGCACCTATTGTTTAATCATTACCTTGCTTTGCAAACAGCACATTGTAGGCACCTTTCCTTCGCTGGCATCTGCTGCTGCACCCCATTACTTTCAGCTATAAGACATCAGGCATACCTGGGCATGACTGAGGGATCCACGGGGTCTTCGGCACCTGCAGTGAGTTATGAAGAAAAGATGTTCTCATTGGTTTTTTAGATCTTAAACTGAGTTTGCTGGACTGGAAGGTGTTTGGTGGTTTTGGTGGTGTTGGGCCTTTCACTTGTGAATGCGACAAATTTGACTGTGAAGCCCAAGAACCATTTTTACAGATTCTTTTGAAACAGGCTCATACTTTAATATTGACTGTCTAGCGTCATGCAACACGCGGTGACATGACTTTGCATTATTATGATGATGTATTACAGCACCAAGTAATAGAGACTGGTGTGCTGAATTCAGGTTGGAGAATCTAAACATCCATCCTCTCGTTTGATGTTCCTAAATCTCTTTCTGACCCAAGCACCTAAATATCCTTTGCCTGGTCATGTTCCACACCTTGACCATATGGTCCTCTACCAGAGAACAGAATAATTCTAGGCAATTAAGGCATTTGCCCGTATCCATTTCATCTGCAGATCTTTGGAGGTGCAAACAAAACACTGGATGGGAAAGACTTGCTAATGCTGATAGCGCTTTAGATCACTTGATAATCTTTTTCCTGTATTAGTTATTACTGAATGGAAATCAAATGCATGCATGTTAGGGCTAGGAACAGATGGCACTTCTGTTCTGTGAGGAAGAAATAGGGGCAAAGGGGCAGCAAAGTTGAACCTCCCCCCTTCCCTGTCTTACCAGGATTCATTGTGTTGCCCTCCTGTTACAGTTGGCTGTGACTCTTTCTTGTTATAAAGAGATGTCAGAAGTTAGAGAGAGACAGACGATAACCTTAAATCCTTTACTGCATTTTACCGGGATTCTGAAAAAATAAAAAAATAAAAGCCAGCTGGGGGAGTCGGAAAATGTCAGTGAGGCATTACACAAAGAACTTGATACATTTGTTGACCTTTCTTCTTCCTCCACCCTTCTCCTCTAAGACGCATTTAGTAGTAGTGGGTGCTTAGTGCTATGAGTGCTTTCTTAAAAATAATTTAGATGCTATTGTCTGTCTGCCACTTGGAAAACAGAGCTGCTTCAATGAGCCCCTGCTGAAACGGAAAAAAGAGGGTTTATTGAAATGCCTCCAAAAATGCACCAAAATTTCATTCTTTTCCTTGTCGCCTGAAACCCGTCTTGTTCTTGCCTTTACGGTCTTTTGTTTTATTTTTTTAATTGCTCTATTGTATTCAGGGTCTTTTCATTCTTATCCCCTATTTTACGAATGGAGTGTGTGGTATTAAGAGCTGAAGGCAGAGATGAGAGGAGAAGTGTTTTGAACTGACTAATTTGCAGGCAAGAAATAAAGCTCTTGTAAGGTGGTCCCAGGGGTATCTTCGCCACGAACACTATTTGAAATGACATGTAATCTGGTACATTTCAAAGGCAAAACATTTCCGATTCTAAAGTATCTTCATGAGCCAGGGTTGATTTACCTGTTTCCAGAGAATAATAAACTCCACCGGGGACAAGGAAACTCCTTCCCTCCCCTCTCAAAATTCCTGTTCTTTTTCAAAGGGGCAGTTGCAGCCAACAGTTTATTTCTGTCCTATCTTTTGCTGCTCTGATAGCTTATAACTCAGTGCTCGCTACTAATACATAGCTGAATGCATTTCTGGATTAAATACCAAGTAACAGAACACAGCACATCCCTGTACAACGCGATAAATAATGGTGTGGAGCTCCCTTTTTGTTTTTACAACAGCAGAAAATTTACATCTGGTTCTTACAGACTTCTAAAATTTTAAGCATTTCACCATATATCTTGGACTTGGCATTTTTTTAAGAGAAAATGTTCTTCTTCTAGAGAAATCAGAGTTCAACCAACCTAGGAATACTGTATTAATACTCTTTCTCAGCACAATTCAGTGTTTCTAGCCTTGTTGACATACTAAAAGACTTACACACAAAAGTCCACATTTAATTTGTGAAGGCAGACATTTCAGAAAAGCCTTACATTTAGAATTTTATCCGTATTTTGGTGAAGGTTTAGGCGGTCTTGCAAGCTGACACACTTAATCATCGCCTGTGAACGGATTCATGTACTATGAGGAACATTTCTATAAGTGTATGATTTAAGCTTATGATACCCAGAGTCTGTATTGCATGGTCTTAAAAGCTTTAAAAACGTTTTAAATGGGGAATTTGGCCACAAATAAAATCCAAAGCTTTTGTGAAAATAAAGACTGATAAGTATTTTACAAATATTTTCTATCAATTTCACAGCTGTTCTGTCCTAAAGCTCCTAGTTACAAAAAAAGAATCTGATGGTTTGTGAACTCTCTGAATTTACATTGACCACTGTTTCAACGGTTACTTGATTTTCTCTCTGACTCTGCATGAGGAGAAATCAGGGTACTGTGTGTCTATAATAATGACTGTTTTTTAAAAATCAAAGATTTTAGCTACATTGATTTTCAAAATCCATAGCCTTGTGCTCAGGTGTACTGGCTCTACATAGTATTTTTTCAAGCACGGACAATGATGAATGAATTTTGTTACCTTAACAGAGATACTGAAGGCTCCTGGAAAGGACAAGCAGAAGCGATGGAGTTGGAATGTCCAGAAAAGAGAAATTTCTAAAAGAATGAAAAGCAAAAAGTTCTCTCCTGAATCCGATGATAATGATGCGAGACAGCAGAGTGGCCGGGATGACTTGTGCTGTCAGTTTGCATTACAAGCCTTGCCCTTTGAAGGACAGATTTTGCACTGCGAGTGACCCTAACGTGTGTTGTACTTGGATCTCTACCAGATAGAAGTCATGATAAAATATTATGCCCCATAGATGGGTCTTACACCTTAACTGTTGCTTTCCCCGAGGCTCTGTCAACCGTAATTCTTAATTTATGAGGACTTTGCCCAAATGTAACTTCGAACAAAATGTGTCCAGTGTTCACAAAAACTTTCAAAGAAGGTAGTGCTGTTCCCCAGTAGTGTCTGTCTCCTGGACTGCTCCCCTTATCGATTCTGAACCATTAGATTAGTCTGGACTAGACCCTTTTACTAACAATCATAAGAAAACACAGCATTTGCCATGAAATAAAAGCACTTTCTACCAAATTAGTTAGCAGTACCACTGGTCTTAGATATTGTAACTACCACAACCAGAGAAATAAATGAGGCCTTTCCATTACTGCCGAGTGCTGTCACATGTTAATGCACAGACGGCATTACATCTGGAACACATACTATCTGATGAACGTTACGGTGCTTGACTCAGACAGCTGCCTGGGTGAACGCTGGCTGCTTTCTGAAACAAGAGGTAGCTGTCTGCTCTTCTGCATTTTACTAGCGCAAGTCATCAACTTCGCATAAGTACACTTGAGCAACAGATTTGCCCTACTGCCTAGACAGCCTGAAAACTCGCTAATCCTCCTCTGACCAAACTACCTCCCGGTGCCCGTGTAAGGACTTTAGCCCCTTGTGTTGCCTGTGTGTCAGGTTACCTTTAGCGAGACATTAATTTCATTTCTTATTTTTTCTTTAGATACATTTCTAACGTATCCACTTCTGTGTGCATTGAAATATTTATATAGGCAATAGGTAGGGAATCCATTAGCAGGAATCAATTGTTCCACTTCTGGGTCGCTTTTCAGACACAGCAGTATTTTGCTAATACAGAGTACCTAGCCAGAAAGCAATACAATATCCTAGCTCAGCTGATTTATTGAAACTATATTTTTGAGGGCTGTTTTTTTTACTTCAGTGACTCATGCGATGTGGTGCCATTTAAACACTGTGTGTGGAACACATGCTTGTTTGAACACTTCATTATTTGGCTCGAAGTAGTACAGTATATTGTTCTGTTTAGGGAACAAGTTTGAATTTACCATTGACTCAGGAGAACTTCACAATGTATCGTTGGGTCAAGGACAGGAAGCTGTAGCAGAAATAGCTAAGGAAAAAGCATCAAAAGAAGGCCACTGGGTTATACTTCAAGTAAGTCAAAGCTCTTCATTACATCAGTGCTGCATTGCAGTGTTAAAAACTGAAGCTTTTCAAAATAACATGTGCCTAGATGAAAGAGTACTAAATAGTGATTTAAAACTTCCTTTGTCTTCGCCACAAGGGAAGCACGTAACTTCATCTGTATATGCAAGTATCGCTGAATATCACATAAAATATGAATTGCAACTATCTATCTCGTGTGTAGGGAGTCAACTAACGTATTTTCCCAAGCACATGGTATCTGATTTACTAATTTATTATCCATTAAAAAAAATCCTTTAGTAAATAAATGTGTAGGAAAAAGAATTGTTACGCTGTATAATCAGATGAATAGATACAAACAGGGAAGATTGCTGTCATTATGCAGTATATTGTGCTAAACAGATGCACACGATTTTTTTCAAATATTGTGCAATATCAAACTGCTTCCTTACGTCTGGGTTTTTCTTGTATCAATAAAATGTTTCACATTTCAAATCAATAGCTCGCTGGGAGGCCTATTTTTTCTTCCCTTCTCCCCCCCTCCCTCCCCATCTCTGAATATTTATTTTGTAGCAAAGTGGCTTGACACATTAGAGAAATTACTGACTAAGCCCAGGGAAGGAAGTCAGCAGGGCGATCGGTTTTGAGCGGGGGGAACCTGCTTCTTCTCCTAAAGAACATTCATTCCAGGGGGGATTTGGGAAACCTCCTATTAAAATAACTGATAAGCCACTACCTGAAATGCTGCCTGATCACCATGCTGCGCTGGATAAATTTGACCCGGCAAGTAAAACAACACAGAAATAAAACTTTAAAAATGTGACTATTAAGCCCCTCATGGTAAAGCCACTTGAAATGATGAAGTCACTAAAAGCCTTTACAGGATATGCAATAATAAAGCAGAATGCATTTAATTTCGTAAAGATTTGTTCACATATCCTAGAGTGAAATAACTGCACATCTATCACCAAAAAAAAAAAAAAAAAAAAAAAATCAAACAAGAAATTACTTCTTTTCATTTTAGAGCATCACATACAGCTTCTGGTTAAAAACATGCCTGTGTGCACGGGAAACAAAGAATTTGCAGTCACTACAGATAATTACTGTAGTACAGAATAAGAATTTATTTTGGTTTAGTCTAGCTTAGTTTGATTTTCCTTGCAATGCAAAACCATGCTTTTTTGTGTCTCTGGAATATCTTTTACATATTCTGAGTATGTCATGCACTGGAATTAGGTCTTCAGCTGAGGAAAATCAGGGAGGTTCACTATGCCAATTTATATCACTAAGGATTTGGTCCAAAATGTTTGGATCGTACGTAAGAGGACAGAGTGCTTTGGCTGCTAGGTTATCGTATTTTCCTCTGTCCTTTTTAGTCTTTGTTTTGGAAGGCTTTTAATAAAGACAATTTTTGTTACTGACTCTCGAAAGATACATAGGAACGCAGGTGTATACAGGTAGTAATTATGAGCTATGATCAAAGATACGGTCAAAGAAATCAAGTATCTCTTTGGAATATATCTCTGCACTACAGAAAGAGCTGGATGCTAAGAAACTCACCAATTAAAAAAACAAAATAGTTTTTCGACTGTCATTTAAAACCAGTATGTTCGAAAAAACCTTTGTAAAAATTACAAAGGCTTTTCTTCTTTTCCTCTTGTTTAGAATAATGTCTTCCAGCAATAAAAAAGGGAAGAACTGCCAGCCAACTGCTCGGAGGAAGGAATGTCACCCAAAGTGCTGACAAACGCACAAAGAAAACCGCCGGCTGCAGCCTCGGCCCGCGCACGTTCGTCACTAACTTCTCCCGGCGGCTCGCTCCGCCGGGCCCGCCGCCGCCGCCGCCTGCCCGCCCGCCCCGCCGGGGCCGGGGCCGGGGCCGGGGCCGGGCAGCCCCTCCGCCCCGCGGGGTGGCTGCGCTTCCCCGCCGCCGCCCGGCGCCACTAGTGGCAGCTGCGCCGGGGGGCCGCGGCCTGACGGGGCGGGCCGCGCCGGGCCGGGCCGCAGCTGCCGGGGGGCCGCGGGGCGCCGCCGCCGGCCGGGCCCCTCAGGCCGGCGGCCGGGCTCTGCCCCGCGGGTCGTAACCTCTTCGCTCCCCCGCGGCAGCCCGCGCTGCGGCGCGAACCGGCGGTACCTGCCGGGCGCCCGGGGCAGCCGCCCGGCCCCGGCCCCGCGCCCCCGTCCCCGCGGGGCCGCGCCGTGCCACGCCGCGCGGCGGGGGGGGCCGGGGAGCGGGACGCGGCCGGAGCGGCGGCGGCGCGTTCCCGGAGCCAGAGCGCCCCCTGCCGGCAGCCGCCCCCGCCGCCGCCCTGGCGGCGCTCGGGCCGCGGCGGAGGCGCGGGCGGGCGGCGCCCGTTGCGGACGCCGGGGCCGGGGGTGGGGGGGTCGGGGCGGCCCCGCAGCCTGCCCCGCCGGGCCTGCGGCCGCACGGGCGGCGCTGGCTCGGGCGCCGCTGCCGGCGGAGTGCCCGGAGCCGCCGCGGGGGAGAGGCGTGTACCCTCCGGTCTTGACCCTGGCCAGGGCTGCGGGGCGGGAGTGCCCGCCCGCCCCCTGGGGAGGTTTGCCTCTCGCGTACGTCTGTGTAACGCCGGAGGTGAGAGAGGGCGTACGAGGATCCCCGGGCTGGGCCGCACCCCGGGCACCACCGCGGCCAAACACCCCGGTGCCCGCGGGGCAGCCGTCCCACCCGCCCCATCCCGGAGCTCCGGCTCAGGCCGCGGGGAAGCCCCGTTACTACCGATACGTAAGCCGTCGGGCCTTGTTGGAGCAACGTCGGCGAAAGCAAGGCACAAACTGCGCTTCCTTCCGTCGTTGCCGCTCGGAGGACGGGGTGTGACAGGCGCAGAGGCCGCGCCCGGAGAAGGGGCAGAGCCGCGGGGCTGGAGGCGCCTCGCCGATGGCAGCCACCTGCGTCCGCCCGCGGAGCTGGGGCTTTGTGCCGGCGGAAAGTACGTGCAGGCATTAACGGGCGTACTTTCTCACTCATTTATATGGCCGCAAGTACACTACTGTTTTTTGAGGAACTACGTCTTAAATAGATTTAGCTGTTTAATAATCAGCCCCTGCAGCGGCGACCTCTGATCCCATATCAAAGCCAAGATTTCTTGCAATGCTGTGCCAGCGAGGCTGCGGCCGAGCGGCAATACTTACAAAGTGTCCGTGGGCGGTAGAACTATTTTGGTAAGAGGGAGGCAAAAAAGCCCTCTCCCTTCCATCTCCGTGGGGCAGCGTGTGATTATCACTGCCTGTAGCCGTGGCCATGCCTGGCGGCCGGAGGGACCCTCACTGAGCTCAGCGTTTTGTCAGATGGAGACGGGCGGCAGGTAGCAGGCAGCACCTACATCTCTGCTTCCCAGCCCATCCCGAGCGTGGCCATGAGGGGTGGCTCATAGCCCCCGTCCTCACCTGAGAACGCGTTTGCCATCTCACCTCCTCCTCCTTCTCCTCCTTCCCACCAGCCCTGAGCAAGGTGTAGAAAGCTTCCAGCGCCACATGCAGGGGCTTCGCACCCACCCTGTCCCTGGGAAAGAGGCGCATTGAAGCCGAAGGCGGGAGTGAAACAGGCCCCGTACGTACACGGCAGCAAACTGGGGGCTCCCATCTTCCTTCTCCTGGGGCGCCGGTGCCCCCGGCCAGCAGCAGCTCACCTGCCGGCAAGGCCCGCGCCATCCCGCGGCCGTGGCTCTCCGTCCCCAGCTGCCAGGAGCCTCCCGCTGCGAGGAGGAAGGAGAAGCATCTGAGGAGGGAAGGGGAACAAAAGGACGAGATCAGAAAAAGGAATAGAAGAAGGAAATGTAGTGAATAGTAAAAACAAGAGGAGGAATTTTCCCGGGGTGGAGGGGGGAGGGAAGTGCCATTTATAAGAGCTTTCTTTTCCTA
The DNA here is from genome assembly GCF_965183815.1 of Platalea leucorodia. Lineage (NCBI taxonomy): Eukaryota > Metazoa > Chordata > Aves > Pelecaniformes > Threskiornithidae > Platalea > Platalea leucorodia. The sequence goes on from NC_138827.1 coordinate 78,626,532, forward strand.
CAATTTCTGCAGAAATTCTGACAATGCACGTGCTCATTTTCCTTTTCCCATCCCACACAAACCTGTTGTTATTTTACTTTCATTATTTCACTCTGTTGCATCAGAAATGCTGAATCATAAAACGGGGGTTAGTGAAAATGGTATTTATCTTACAGGAATGAGCCCCGCATTATTTTAAAGATCCCTGCACTACCACTGTTATTATTATTATCATCATCATCATCATGCATCTTGGCAGGTTGAAAGGTATCTCAGAACAGTAAGAATTCAGCAGTAATTTAACATCCCACAGCAGTACTTTAAAAGCATCAAATAACATTTTGAATTTTAAGTCAGTACAAGTGTAAATAAATGGATGTACTCCCACATGTCTGTTGTTTTTAAACTTGTGATGATCCTAAAATATTTGCCTAACAGCTTTGAGTTGCAACAGAATTTCAGCTCACATATACACATGCGTGTGATATTGAATTAAACCATTTGTCATTCTTTTCCATAAAAGACACAATTTGGCTCTCAGCAAACCATTTGAAATAGAAATTATGATGATGATACCACAGCTCCATTTTATTTTATGGTAGTGTATTGATTGTCAAATAGACAATACATGTATTTTTGTAATGGTCTTAAAGAAGATATTCTGCCTTTTTATTTTGCAGTCCTTATGCTATTACTCGCTTTCATTTCAATAAAGGATGGCATTTTTCAGAGATGCTACCATAAATTGCTTCATTTAATAAGTTGCTACACAGAATAATAATGTTACACCAGAGAGCAGCACTTTGTAATTTGGAAGAAATAACATTTTTCTTTTAAAACATTTCTCTCTATTTTTAAATTAAAATTCTCTCTCTGCTGTTTTCTAACTAACTGAAGAATAATCTGATTATTAGCAAGTTCTTTTTTTTTTTCTTGCAAGCAATGGAACTTGGGTGTGACATAAAGAGGCTAATTAAAATGGGAAACAAATTAGATTAATTTCCACGGATATAAAAGTGTTATAAAAGTCTTGTTCTCGACAATGACTCCATAACAGAACAATTTCATTTATGCCTAAGCAGGTTCCTTATTCTGTCTAGCGAGGATTGCCACCAGTGTCTTGGTGACAGGGATTTTATTATTTCTTTGACAGTTTGATAGGAAGTCAGTGCTTGCTTCTGGGTTTGCAGTCGCTTCATACCTGGATTATGAAGGTTACCATAAAAATATGGATGAAATGCTACCTCCCTGAAGCCCCATCCGTTACGGCCCGCACCCCAATGTGGAGATTGCTTTTGTAATAATAACTGCAGACAACATGCTCCATGTGCTATTAGAGCTGAAATTCAAATAGCCACTGGGGAAGGAGTCTCCCAAGCTGTGGAAGACAAGGTCAGTCAAAGCATAGAGCAGGCTGCAAATTTGTCACAAGATGGTGTGATGCCTCCGGTTTTATGTTTTTTTCTCCTGTGGCCACCAATTTCAATAGAATTAGATATTTCCATACCCGTTTTTTACAGGGATTCGATCTGAAATTTGTAATGGGGGATCTCTAGTATACGTGAGACATAAATATATGCATTATTTTGCACCGCATAGAAAAAAAGATCTTGCTGGAGTGTTACAATGTTAAGAGGGTTGGGCCATTTAGGATCCTTTGTCAGGTTGCAAACTGCCATTATTTGCAAATTACAAGGCAGAATTTGCTTTTCTTCCTAACAGCATGAAATTTTGCTGCACAGGTCTTCCACTTCTTCTCCATTTCACAGGATAAATCCTCCATATCCTTCATACTATGACATGAAGGCAGTAGAACTGCTTTCATTGCATAAAGTTAAGATACACAAAGTTTGTAATTTTCTGCTATATATTATCACAGAAGTAGGTGCATGAGACGCCTCATGACAACATGGTATCTCTTGAAGGTGAAGGTAGAGTTAGATGACAGACAGAAAAAAAAACATTCAGAAGAAAGTAAGAAAGAGCAGATATTTTATCCAAACACCAGCAGAATGCTCCTCAGATAAACTGATTTGTTTTCCAGAATGTGAGAGACTGGATCTGCTGATATATGAGGTAAGGTGTTCTCTTCAAGAACCTAACTTAGGTCTGAAGATATGTGTGCAGTGCTTTGCTTTACTAATCTCAGGGGATGTATGGGTTTAAACATAGCATCGGTGTAGGTGCCAGTAACAGGCAGTTGTGAGTGATACTTCGGGAGATTTTTTCTGATTTCATTGATTAAAAAACTGTGCTTCCATAAACTGCCTACTCCAAACATGTAACTCGTCTCCATATATCAAATGATTTGGTTTAATCTGTGTGAAAAAAATGATCATGAAACTGCTCAGGAGATTGAAATCCTCTCTCTAGGTACTAGGAAGCAAAACGCAAGGCCTCTGGTTGCAGCCTGACTCCCGTTTCAGTGCAGGCCCGGAGGTAAGAGGGACATTCCTCTCTTCTGCCATTACAGAAATTTGGCTCCCGTGTTATAACTGCTAACAGATCTGGTTGCTAGTTACGGTGTGTGTTCACGTGTGTTTTAGGCACTCCATAGGAGAGAAGGGAGGCAGCTGTTTGATGCCTCAGAGACCCTCTGATGCTGAAAACAAACTCTACTTCGTATAGATCCCTGCTGGATAAGGCACATGGTTCAGATCGTGTTAAATGATCAACATGTTCAAAGACATCAGTATGTGGCATTTGACCATCATTAGGAGATGGCCATTAACTGCGAGTAAAGGTGCAGTGACAGTAACACCCAAGTCCTGATCTCACTGCGAGTCTAGCAAGTGCAGTGAAGCTGGTAAAAAGGACACGACTAACTCATCACACATCTTTGGCATTTTTGTGTAATAATACGTCTCTCAATGCCGACAAAGTGCTGAATAGCAACATGTAATGTTCTTAACCATGCAGGGTCAAATTTTCATAATATCTAGCAATCTCAAACAGTGATGTACCTGCTGCACTAACATTTAATATATGTTCAAATCACAGAACTGGGCAACCAAGTAGCTTCTTAAGCATCGCTAGCAATTTACACAGACAATCGTGGTATATGCATGCACAGCTGTAGTTAATGCATACTACTCCAAGACTAGGTACTGAAAATCTAATTCATAGGGCTAGTTTTTTAAAGGAACCTCCTTTTTCACCACCTAGAATTACCTTCCTTTCGATCTTTAATTCAGAGTAACAAAACATGGGCACTCAAATAGCCATTAGTGCAAGCAAGCCAGCAGAATGGTAGCTTGATTGCGTGTACAATTTTCTGTGGGATATCTGAAAGCAAGTTAGTAATTTGGCCCTTTATCATTTTCTCCCTGTATATATGCGTGGGTGGGTGCTTCTGTGCGTATGTATATGAATTCCCATATCATATAATTACTTAATGCAATTAGAGTGAATTTAAGAAATACAGAAAAACCAGAACCTACACTCTTGTTTTTCTGACCATTTCCCCTTTTTAAAAAATAAATTACTCACCCCAGTTGCAAGAGCTAAGATATTCTTTACACTTGACAATTTAGCTACCTTATGTGTTTTTACTGGGGAAAAAAAAGCCCTCTATCATTTATCATGTCATCTTATCACAGTCTCTTTGTGAGACGCAAATAGCACACTAATGTTTTCTTTTGTTAGGGTGAGTTGGCAATCTCCTCAGAGATGGAGCAACTACAGACAGCTCTTTTTTTTTTGATAATCTTCCTGACACTTGGATGAGACTGGCTTATCCATCAACATACAGTTGCTCAGTGGTAAGTCGCATGCCAACAGTCAATCAGTATGGATGGCACTTCTTGTCCATCATAAAAAATAGAATAGAAACTAAAGAAATTTTTTGGCAAATATCTTACCTTCTTGTGTAACTCAGAATAGCTTTTTATCATAAACTGATATTACCAGTGTTATGAAAAGCAGAAAGAGCCTTGCATTTACCTTGCCAATTACTGCAGACTTTGAAAGATTTCTCTAAAATTTGCATTCCCACTTCTTCCTTGCTTGCTTGGTTTTTTCTCCAGCTGTGTGTGCTGATCAAATAGGTTTGGCAAGTGCTGTAGCACATAGTATATCCTACTCAGAAGACTAGGCTTGGTTTCTTGTGTCTTTGGGGATCAGAATTTGTCACAATAGAAGGGTACTGCTCTGAGCTCAAGGGTGAAATGGTCACCAAAAGGAGCAGCAATTGACAAAGCAGCTTGTGTTAAGAACTTAGAGAAAAGTTTCAGGGCAAGTAGTGGGGCCATCATGTTTCTGGTCATCTTAATTGAACTCATTTTAAGATGCGTCCATCTACCTGCTCTCCATGGCTGTCTTGTGATACCAAAAGTGAAACTGAGAACAAAAAGTGAAAAGCCATCCAATGCTGGCAAATTATTTATTTGCCAACGTACATTTGACCCCCCTCGGGAGCCTCCTGAGTAAGGCAAAGAGCCACTGGCTGGTGAAGCTAACTAGGACTGGAGAGCTGACCAAAGGAGAGGAAAGCTCTGCCTAGCACAAAGACAGGTAGCGCTAGAAGGCAAAGCAAGCCCACGCTTCTGAGATCAGTTCAAACTTCTGAGAGATCAAGAGAGGAAGAAGAAATCTTGTTCAGCAGAGGAGACATTGAGAGAAGCACCAGAGGTACATTGTGGTGAAGATCAATCAGAGCTTTACGGAATTAAATGCTCTTTTAGCTTCCCTTGATGGAAAACTAAAGCACCATAGAGATACTGTGATGTCTGTGATAAATATATGTCCTGAAGACAGAAAGCGTTGCCTAGGGGATATAATGCAGTAATGCTAAATTACAAGCTGTTTTCCTGAAGGACAACACAGCTGCTTTCTTTAAAAAAATGTATGGGGGAGTCAAGCTGGACCTTATATTCATGTTTGGAGAAAAGAGGGTAAAAGTACCCACTGATTATATAGAAGCTGTCTTGCAGAACTAGTAGGATTTGAGGTGACCGATTATCTTTTGCCATCAGGTGCAAAATGCAGTGAGTCACTAGGGAGCAAAAACACTGCCAGGAGATGCTGTGTTATGCAGCTGGGCTCCAAGACAGCCTCCCTGCTGGAACAGAGCTTGTATGGGGAGGGACTGGGGAGCAGGTGAAAGGGAGGTCTGTCATGAGCATCAGAGAGGTTGGCATGGACGTGACTAGTGGAGTGGCCGGCTCTGCTTGGCCATCAGTCCCTTGGGTCTGGGGAGATGAAAAAAAAACAACAGAGATAGATTGAAAACAAAACTTGAATCCCTGTCACATCTAAAAAGCCTGTAGTAATTGTTGTCAGTAGCAGGAGCCGTGAGCTTCCTGCAGTGAAGGATGTCCTCTCTATACCACCCTGTTATGCACACTGCAAAGCACGAGAAGGCCTCAGTCATCCTGATAGTTTTATCCTCCCTGTGTTTTAAATCCCTCTGACTCTTCTATACCTACCTGACATGCCACCGTCTGAGACATCAGACAAAAACATTTGATTTCTAAGCAGATGCCATTTCAAAGTAAGGCGAGATGGGGTGAGGAGGTAAAGGAAAAAAATCTGAATACACACACAGTTTAAGCATCGTGGGCTTAGCAAATGTGTCAGAAACAGCAAATACGAGTGATTAAATGAAGGAGATGATGTCAGATCACCTAATAACCTCAGATCTTCAGTTTGTCTTCAGGATCCTTTTCTAGGTCTCTGAAATGAACACGAATTCTGTTAATGCTTCCCTTTATAAACTAGCCCTATATGTCACCTAGTGTTTCACATTTCTGTGTAGGAGTCGCCTCTTGCCCCTGAGCCAGCAGTCTCCTGTCTCTGGGTTAGAGACAGTCAACTATCCCCAGGGCAGAAGATGTGTCTAGCATTTCTTAATAGCAGCTTGTTAGGAAGCAAAAAGCAACACTGAATAGCGCCAAAAAAAAGAAGACCTCAGCTAGAAAGGTGGGGACATGATGCCAGTGATGTTAAATGGGGTAAAAGGAAAAAAAAAACAAGCTGATGCTTTCTTTTTCAGGCCACAGAAATTCAGAAAAAAATCCAACAGATCAGGAAAAAGAGTGTGAATGGAAGAGAAAGATTGGAAGCTTGTGTCACAGGTCACCCAGCTTTCTGGAAATGTGCAAAAGACCAACAGTGGGATGTCTTAACAGAGGCAAATATGTTTGGGTTCTGGGCTGGGACTGCACTGGCAGGCAACGGCTGGCGCAGGCAGAGGTGACAGCAGCAGTGCGGGAGGATTTGAAAGGAGACGTTACGTGCAGAGGGGATGAAGTGCAGGGGCTTGTAAGGAGCGGGGGGGCAGGAAGTCACGAAATGTAGGAGCTGCCAGAAGAGGGGATGTTCATTCCCCCTTTGGAAGATATTCATAATACACAGATACAGGCTTAGAAACTGTTCCATGAAAGCTCAGGGTTATGGCACCGACTCCCTTGCAGGCTAGAAAAATACATGCTTGAAAGGAAAAGGCCTTCAGGGTAGGAGGGTTTGTTATTTGGGGTTTTTAACTGACGGAATCCGCTGCTGACTTGTAAGGTGGGGAGGTATTAACTCCTGAGAAGGAGGAACAAAAGGCAGGGATTGCAATCGTGCAAAAAAAAGCAAGGAGCATTGCAAGTAGAGGTGGGCTGGTCCAGAGAGGGGGTTAAGGATATTCATCGAGTGCTCTGAGATGAAACATGCTGTGTGTTCGCAAAGGTGCCTGTCAGTCAAGTGGGGGAGCAACATTATGACAACCTCTCTTCCAGGAGCAGCAAAGACCAAGATTTTTTTTCCCTGCAAAGCCAGCCAAGAAATTACTGAAATGGTTGTTTTAACAATCAAAGCTAACTGGGAGAGAACAAAAGAACTCGAGATGCATGTACACACACATCCATCCATCTGTCTGTGTCCTCCTATGGCCCCCAATGAGCCAACTTCCACTTAAAGAACACCTCTTACATTGGTGAGAAAACAGGCAGCAAATTATTTTGCTGCTGTAAAACTTGAAATGATCTAGGTTTCAGGGAGGAGTGTGAAATGGGTGTACTTGCATGAAAATTTCTGAGATTACCGTTAAGTCTAATGTACATGGAATAGCAGAAAAGAGGTTAGATTTCTTTTGAAGGAGCCACTCTCGTTTCCTGAATACCGGCTTGCTGTCTTACTAGCTACCTCTCGAAGCGCAGCTGCTGCCGTGGCTCCTTGAGACAGACGGGCTCAGGTTCCAGAGGGGCTGTTCTGAAAGCCCACAAGCACACAATATTGCCGCACTTGCTGCTATTCGCTTGTCAGTACTTAATTAACAAATACAAATGCAGAGCTGTGCTGAAATCAAAAAAGATACTTCGGTATGGAAAAAACTTAATATGAGGAAGTTGCTTGTTAAACAGAGAGGAATTTGTTGTTCAGCTGCACTCAAAACACAAGAAAAGGGAAAAAAACATTAATGTGTGCCAGGGCAAAAGTACCACTGTCTTGGCAAGAAAAGGAAACATTTGCAAGCTTCTAAGTTGGTATTCAAACAATGGGGAAGAAAATGAACTAGAAAAACTGCTTGATGGGCTGCTGAGAAGAATCCTCCTCCCCCCGCTACTGATTTTTGTGTTTTCTTATACCCAGATAAGATGGACTGATGGTATAACAAATAATATCTGACACACAAGTTATACAAAGAACATGGTATCAAGAACAGAATTCAAAATGGGCTGAACTCCTTGAATTCAAAGGCAATCAGATAAGTGGCAAAAATATAATCAATTACCACCATTCCTTTCTACCAGAAGATGTTAGGTATTGAAAACAAAACTCTGTAAGCTTTTTCACACAGTTACTATCCCAGTATAGGCTGATACAAAGTAAAAAACCAAAACAAAACACCAAAACCAAACCAAGCCCTGGATCCCAGGTTGAAGATCAAGGTGAGAAGAAAGCCTGACTGTCACACATCTGACAAAGTGTTTGCTTTGGTCATTTTCCCTGTGGCTGTGATCTTTAGTAAATGACTCCTAATCCTGCATCAGAAGTCTGCCCTTCTTCAGTTTTATCCCAAGTTCCTAATCCACAACTTCTCAAATTGCCATTATCGTTTTGGAGCTTTCTTCACGTATTGCAGATGAGGGTCAGAATTCCCCGTTGCTAAGCTATTCATTTGTGTTTGCTTTTAATCCTTCTCCTACACAAAACAAATATCTAAATATTGCCCGTGTCAAAGTAAATATTTTAAAACAGATATACTTAGCTTGGGGCTGGTGGGAGGGGTGGGCTACAATTGTTTGCAGTCTGGGAGCTTCACATTACTGGATCCTTCCTAGCCTGGCAGGTGCCAGGTCAGAGTGTGTGTGCTCACACACAGCATCCCAGGTACGCAGCACATCTAGGTCCTTCCCAGCGCCTCTGATTCCTGACCTTCTATTCCCGGTTTGCTGCTAAACACTTTTAAAGCAAAAGCACCCTGTTCAAATCCTCAGTGTTTCAGCATTTGCTAAGCAGTACATTCTATTAGCGAACGCTTTCACCGCAGGTTAAAATTCTCAGGCGCAGATCATACAATGCGCTGAGAAGTATTGGCTGGGGAAAAAAAAGCCTGTCATACATAGCAGGGCTACCGATAATGTGCAGTATATTACACCCCAGCAAAAAATGACTAATATCAAAGCTAAACAGGAATGATTTGTATGTCTGAGACAAGTGGAATAAAATATGTGTTTTAACTCAATCAGTTTTTAGGAATACCAGGCACAGGTTAATCCTTTATAAATATGTTCACAGAGTACATTAGACACCAGCCCGCCTACACAAAATGAATGCAGCACACACTCTGATGTATTACAGAGGCAGGATAAATGAGGGAACTCTTCTGTGTTTGATCTGGTTCTGCTCTGTAATTCAGAGATACTGGAGATGGGTGGTGAGTTTCTCATTGATCCCAAAAGAACCAATACTGTTGAATCCTGTGAAATGTAAGCTTTGTAGAGGATTGGAGGCTATGCACGAAGGACATTGTAGCTTTAGGGGCATATTCTCTTCTCAGGAATGTGTGTAACTGGCATTCACAAGAGTCATACACATCCTGGGGAAACTAGACCCTGTAGCTTAACAATAGTGAGAATGCGTACCTAGCTCCACAGGCAATTATATCAACTCTCACTGCTGCATCTGCATCCAGTTATCAAAGGATAGATTTCCAGCAGATAATAAATGAACCTGGAAATGAATGTCTTGAGAATTTTGAAACAATGCTAAATTTGACACACATCAGCATTTAAAAATGCAGCGGAGTGCAGTCAGAGCATCAATCCAAGTTTAAGATATTTTAGATAGAAAACACAGGGCTAGCACATGGATGCGGGAATAATCAATTCCAGGGTTTTTTTCCCCCCATTCTTTCCTGCTTTATAAACCACTTACACCAGTCCTTGCTTCTCTGAACTGTATTTTGCATATGGTGGAGGTGTTAATGCACAGTTACTGCACAACGGGGTTGTGAATTTTAGTTAATGAAAGCTTTTAAAGGCACAATGAAATCCTCAGATGAAAGGCAACAAAGAAGTGCAAAGTATTATTATAGCCTAGCCTAAGTTTTACTGAGAGCATTCTTATACACGATGGACACAGCATAAATATGTATTATGGATGATAACCTCCCTGTAAAGGCTAATTCCCACTCCTGAGGCTGCCAGAGGCAAGGGGTGGTGGTCTTATAAGACTTAATAAAGTCTCATAATGTTTTCATCCTATTCCTCCCCCCAGGAGCTAGAATAGGACCCCTGTATACATTCTGAATCCTTAATGAATAGCATGGCCATCCCGGCATATTGCCTGCACAATTAGATCACAAGGACTGCAGACCAAGATGGTTCAGTGAACACTTAAAGGCAGAGGCAAATATAGGAAGTACAGCAAATGCTGTAGTTCCAGTCACAGCAGTGTGGCATACGGCAAGTTTACAGTGTGTGTTTGTTTGCTATCTATGGAACAGGTAAGCAAAGGGACAGAAATCTGCTTGTCATTTTCCTTGATAATTTTTGCTAAAATCCAAGCAATTGTTTGTGCATGATAACAAAAAGGAGCAATTAAGACAGTCTGTATTTTGCAAAGGTGAGAAAGGGGTAGCTGTCAACGGGATGTGGATGAAAGCTCCAGTAACCCATTTGGAAAAGCTCTAGCACCAGAATAAATGTACAACAGCTTACCAGGCTGAGAGAGCACGGGATCTGCTGGTCTGGACGATGGTTTGATCTGTTATGATGGGAGTGAAGTCTTCAGTTTGAAAAATATTATTCTGCTTCCTGGGTCTGCAAAAGCTAACATTGTTCTAAAGGCTGCATCCCTCTGATCAGCTGCCCTGTTTCACTGATCATAGTCTAAGTGATCTGTAGCCTCCTTCTTTTTCTGCCTCTGTTCAGAGAAAAGATTGCAGCTTCATTTCGGTTATTATTTGCATGTTTTTCTTAACAGTTTACTCTCAGCAGCTTCTGATTTAACCTTACGTGTTCTGAAGTTGAGGAAAATACTAAAAAGAGAATTTTTAGATCGGTACCTAATATTTTCAAAGTAATAGCAGGCACCTCACGCGTACATCTCATATTCCACCCTTTTGGTAAATGTATTCTAACACTCTTAACTTACCTGCTTTAAAAGGACTGGCATGTTGAACCAGTTGGCCTTTTTCCACTGCTATAGCTTTTCATGTTACATTCTGCTGCTCCAATTTCTGTATTTTACCTGCATTTTGCAAGACAAAATGCAGAAGTTTAAAGGCTCATAATGTTTATGTGACAAAATCTTACTGCTAAGTACAGTATTACTGACGGATTAGTTTAATGCAATAGCATAATGTAATTTAATTATAGTAATAGTGCACAGTAACAACCTTACTACTTATGTCAGATTGTGAGACATTCTCTCTTAAAAGCTTCATCATTATTATTTAGTTTTTAGGTTTAGTTCCACAGTATTCCCCCCCTCCACACACATAAATTAATTTCATAGGTGTAGAAGAAGAAACATTAGGTAAACTGCTGCCATTTTGCCACTGTAAGATTCCATAAGAATTCACAAAACTAACTAAAAACCTATTTTGCATCACGAGACAATAATCAGCCAGCCTGTGGTGAAACCTTGTAGCCTTCTGGGCATAAGTCTTCAGACCTGTGTGCTGCAGTTTAAAAAAAAAAAAAAAAAAGCCCAAGTTAAAAAAAAAAAAGGATCATTCCACCAAGTCTCCCTTTTGTATTTACCTGAGAGCTTATAATGTAGATTGATCCGAATTCCTGTGCCAGCCATGAACCACTTCTACATTTATGTAAACTATTATAGTTCAGGCTCCAGCTTTTTCAGCCCACAGCTTCCACTGATTTCAGCTGTGGCTGACAGCAGTTCTGAAAATCCAACCCACAATAACTCCTATTTCTAAAGTGTTTTCTATCTGAAGACCACAGAATTTTCTATCAGTGTTAATTCAGCCTCACAACAGCTCCAGAAAGACAGAAAAATGCATCTTCAGCCAGCACAGCTGTATGCAAAGTGAACATCTGTCCATTGCCAAATTCAGTTTAGCTAATAATAAAAAAACTACATTTTATTTTCTCTTCCAGACAGGACCAGACTGCAAGGGAAAGCCTGGAGAGGATTTCCGTGCTTTAAAAAGGGAAACAGGGAGAGACTGAATTTCCTAAGGTCACTGAGGAAACATGTGGCAGCGCTAGGAAAAGAACCCAGCACTCGAGCAGCCAAGATACCATCTTCACAGCCAAAAATGGATGGTTTTTCTCTGCAGCATGACTGCATTAGCTCTGTCGTGGTGACATAACAGCACAGACAGAGCAAGCTCTGTGGATTTTGTGGCAGTGAAGTTAGAGAAGGTTAATACCTGGTTGGCAGAGAGATGATGTCTTTTTGTAATTGCATCATGGCAAAAGCTCTTCTTGCCTTATTTCAATAACAAGAAGCTAGGTAATGTGAATTAGCTAAATCACTCCAAACCACTGCTTTTTAGAGGGGGTAACAAAGGCGTACCCTTACTCTTGAAACTATGGAAACTGCAAAATAGTCCTGCTGCATGCTGACCCATTGCTGTTCATTTACTAGCTTGCCCAAGGTTTTGCAAGACCCAATTGTATATATTTTTCAGTGTATACATTTATTTAGGTGCGAGGCTAAAGCCACAAAGGGTCTTGGGCTCAGTACTGCAATGCTTGACTCTTAGGGACTTTTTCAGCTTAAAAAAACCCATAGCTCCACAAAAGTCAGCATCTTTGCACAGCATCTCTGCACGGGAGTAGGCTGTGTGCAAGGGACCCACATTTCTGCTTCTTTCAAGGGGTTTGGAGGATGACTCAAGGGTGGATGGACACATTTCTCTCCCTTTTGACTTCACAACATGTATGAGTGTGTGGAAGTATCCATGCCCAGTGGCCCCTTTCGGTGCAACGTAACAGCATAAGGAGGAGATAAATTGTGCTAGACTTCCCCACTCTTTTTCAGGACCCAACAGCATATTTAAGAGCAGCTCTGTGCTGTGAGAGATTGAAATTCACAGCCTTTTTCTATTTGATTTTGGGTAGATGTTTGAACACAGGATCAATCTTTTGCAGCAAATATTTGCTAAAAGCTAGCCTATTCACCATTTTACAATACCAAAGGCCACCTGTCAAATCCATGGCACCTTTGCAAACTACAGAAAGAAACATAATTATATGCCAATTCACTTGTGCATTAATTTTAGCATGCAGCAGAAGCCCTTTCTCTAGCCAGCCTCTGCTACTGCAGCAACAGCCTGCATTCAGCAGATACCTGGACTTTTGACAGAAGTGGCACCATTTTTACACCTTTATGCCTTGGTGTTATTCATACTGTGTACCATTTGCTACCAAAAGCCTCTGCATTCCTTAAAGCTTTGTCTCAGAAGAAGAAAGAAATCCAGGTCAAACTCCCTACATCAAAGCAAGCTGGTGGGAGATTTCAACCTTTGTCTTACCTCCACGTCTTAGGTGACTGTTCTGAAGATTTAAGGGCACTAAGAAAACATTGTTCTCTTTGCTGCGTTTTGCATGAAACTTTATAACAACTAGAAAGCAAGAAGTTGTTCCTAGCCTAAGATCTACTACAGTAAATTAGGTCACCTCAGCTGCTTTTGTAGACAAGATAATATACATACTGCAAAGAAGTCTCTTCCTCCCATTGATAACTGTTCCCTTGTCTATACGTGTTGATTTGGAAATGAACCTAGAGTTACTGTCTATTTAAAGTGAAACTCCTGATTATAAGTCTCTCTCTCTCTCTCCTTTTTTTTTTTTTTTTTTTTTTTTTTTACCATTCAGGTGCAGTGAACAACTTCTGCGCTGCTGTGAGCCTGACTCCTAGCCTCAAGATCTCACCCTCCCTAGTGTTGTCTGGATATCAGGTTTTTCAACCCCCAGTCCTTCCTCACAGGTAGGAAGCACATCACAACTCATTAGTAATTTACTGCTACAGTAATTTTTATAATTACTGCCAGGAGGCCTCATTAAATTTGATCTAATGAATAAATATTGTATTTTTCAACGTGATTACCAGAACAGCTTAAGCTGAGTGCCATAAACAATTATTTTCTTCAATACGCAGTATGTCAGTGAGTATTGATTTTTATTTTGTAAAGAATTTACTGTATTCCTATCCATGGCTAGTAAGTAGTAAATAGCCAGACCTCTGAAGTGTCAATTGCCATGGAGCAGATGGCAAAACAGAAATTGGGGTATCTGTTGCAAAAAGTAAAATAATGCAAATTAGTGACGATAAAGGGTTTGTCTGGAGGTCAAGGAGGAGTGCTTCAATGTGAGTCTTTCTCCTAGCCCTCAAGAAAGCAGCCTGCTTCAGCCTGACGTCTCTGATTTGTAAGTCAATGATACAAAAAAATTTAGGATGTATTAGCAGGATACAACAAAGCATTTTATCTCGGAGAACTAACGTGAACAAACAACGATGCCTTATGTTTCATTTGCTTTTAGAGATGAAACAGTCTTCTAATGGGTTTAAGAAAAATATAAAAATATGTAGTATGCTGAATGTGAACCTATAGCTCAAACCAAGGCTGCAAATTATATTTACTTTCCAGCATCATATACACCTTTTTCAGCAATTGCAGACTCTAGCATACAAACCTCTTTGAACTGTAACAAAAGGCATGCATTGGCAATGTCTTCAGATATACATCAGAGGAGCTCAGCATCAGGAGAAAACCCTTGAAATTTCTGTCATCTAAGCATGTTTTCTGCACCTCCAGCTATATGGTACCACATTAGATAGATCCAATACCATAGCTCAAGCACTACTTAAATAATTAAGTAAATTTATCTACATCAATAAATAGCACTGCTGGCCTTTGGCATCGTTTTTTTTTGTTTAAGCAAGTCTTTCATTTAGGACAAGAGAAAAAGGTGTGTGGGTAAACCCAGGGTCACTGAGGGCAATTCATATACCTGAAAGGATTTTTTCCTATTTGATGGACATTTTTGAATGAGCTGCATTTTCTCCTTCGGTTGTTTCGTTTAAGGAAACCTGGGGAGTCTTGAGATTGTTAGCTCAATATCTCCCACTCAGTCTCCTTGCTGTGGCCAAACTGTGAGCTGGCCTCCACCAAATTTCACTGGAATGAGTACGGTGCAGTTACCAATTTGTAACTGTTTGCCATCAGAACAGCCTCTCTGACTTTCACCAATACGCAACTTTTCCCCCTTACACATTACCTCCAAGTAAACTGTCGGCACTTAACTCTACATAGGACCTTAGGACTAGATCCACCGTAGTTGCTGCTTCACTCCATAGCATCTGTGTTTTATGACACTTAACATTTGCTCTCATAAAGTCCCTTTAATACCCGGGTTTCTGTTGTGACAAATGTGGAGGAATCTCAGTCTCACCAACACTGGCTGATGAGTATCTATGCTTCTAGATAGGTTGTCAAACAAAACAACCTCCCTCATCTCACTGGTGGTGGGATGTGGTGGCACTTGCTGAATGATCCTTGCACAAGGAGCAACTACAAGACAGCTTCTCTTCCTCCTTTGTATTTTTGGTGCTCCATATCCCAGAAACATGCTAACCACAGCACTGCAGAGCTCAGTACAACTTCAGGTAGAAGTAATAGTGACAGTACCCTGTGCTAGAATCCCTTTTACAAAACCCATGTCATCTTGCATATTATACAGCAAGCTGTGGTGCACTGAGAGAAGCAAAGGCACTCCAGCGAGGCTGGCTGTTTCACTAGGTAGCAGGAAACCCTAAGATCTGTCAGGAATCACATATTCTTGTGGATCCCAACATGTTAAAAGTATAATGTGGTATCTATAGGGGGAAAAACAGAAGCTAGATTTCAGCAGTCAGGCTTAATTAGCAAGTTAGCTAAGCCTGATATCAGCCAAACTGTTCATCTCATCCATAACATTTCCTCAGAACTGGGGGGAGGGGGGGGGGGAAATCAGATGCTAGACACAAGCTTTTGGAAACTGGAAAAACAGGTGGGAAGAAAGAAAATGGTACCTAACAAACAGATTGCAATACTCTCAACTCCCTTGTTTCAGCTATAATGCATAATATACTTAATAGCGAGTATGTCTAAGACATAGACTAACTCTACTTGCAAGGAGAAAGGGTGTATCTCTCCAGTCTGTGCTTAGAGGGTATACAGGGGAAAAAAAAAAAAAAAAGCATTATTCCTTGCTGTGGGTGAGTCTGCATGTCTTGATGAAAATTAAGTGTAATCATGTTAAGAACATTCAATTGTTATTTTTTTCTAAAGCAGGCTTTAGCTATGTGGATGAATGGGGTTTTGGTCTTAGAGCTGCAGAAAGTGACTTGTTTAAGATCATACCAGAAGGCTTTGACAGAACACTGGATCTGTATGCTCTAATGGGCACACAGATACCATATATACTGGTATATTTTTATTTACTGGAGGTACTCTTCAGAGCTTTGTAGTGCAGATGCTGTTTTCTAGCCACAGCAACCCTTTAAAAACTTGAAGTTACTTCTCCCAGAGAAAACTGGGATTATATCAAGGCAGTTCAGTTCCTCACAACAAAACTCTGTGCTTGGTTTCCAACAGCAAAATTGTAACTTTGCAACTTTTTCATAAGAATTAAATGGAAACAGAAATAAAGGGGGAAGAAAAAGCTTTTAGAGTGTTAACTCTCCACGGCAGGAGGAAGCCAGCATGGGCATTGAGCTCGGCACACTCATCCCCTTCTCCCTGCTGAAAGGGACACAAAAAGAACTCTGGCTAAGCATTTATTTTTCTGCTAATGTGAAAGTTTTCTTTTAAAGAGGAAGCAGATTGAACAGAGCACGAGAAAAGAATTTGACTCTGGCTTATTTCCAAAGGTTTTTTTCCTGATGATTCACTGTTATCACTTGTATTCACATTACAACCAGCCTCAAAAAGAAATACCCAAAACCGAAACCAACCCCCCCACCCACCCACCAACAAAAAACCCATACCACAAAAGCACTAAGAAATAGAATCTTTCCTACTGCTAAATTCTGCTAATAAGCTATATAAGAAGAGAATCACGTAAGATAAGAGTGCCTATGTTCATTCACATTTGAGTAGTAACATAGCTAAGCCTCTAGATCTGGAACTTTAGAGCACATCTAAAGATGGTGAATCTCCAAGGTATTAAACAAAATGGTTGACACTGATTGAACTTCTTGTTTTACTTCAGCTATATAATAAAATAGAAAACATCTAAATATCTCTGAAGTCTAAAAAGTTTAAATTTTCGGTATAGTCTTTCCAGTAGTTTTATTTTCAAACAGGAGTTTGTTTGGATATTCAGGGAGGAGACATAACTGCTAATTCTCTGAAAACATGAACAATACAAATTTTTATATTTGTGAGAGCCCTCTCACCTTCAGCCCTGGTGGCAGTCAATTGTGAATGCCCAGTTTATGCAGTAATTCGCAAACATACCACTTTCACATAGGCATTCAAGCTAAAAGGAGTCAAAGCAAGGCCAAAAGAAGGAGTGCTGGTAGGATTGCTTTGTTATTGTGTACGTGATTAAAAGAAAATGAGGACGCTTGCCATAGGTTTCTGTTACTTACATCTCTTGACACAACCTAGCACACAATTTCATCCTCCCTGCCTGCAGTGATATTAACAGACAGGTAAGGATGTAAAGCTAACTTGAGCCCAAATACTAATCTATAATTGCGGTAACATTTTGTTTCCATTTTCAGGAGTAGAGGTAAGTTTTACCTGCAGACATACTCCTGGGGAAAGATTGGACGAGCAGGGCTCAAGGCAGCAGGATTTACAGTTCAACTGATTTTTTTTTTTCTAGCTCAAGTGATCAGCACAAATACTACTAAAGTACTACTAATAAGAGACAGATGCCATGCCTTCTGACCCCATCCTGGCCATACCATGACTTCTGGTTTATTTTTTTCACATAACAGAACTATCTGCCATCCTTGCAACCAGAGCTCGATCAATTCTAGCTGGAAGAAAGCCTGTACCAAACAAACAGGCTTATTGTTTAATATGACTGTAGCTCTATGCTCTAGACATGTTTTCATACAAAGTCAACACCCACAATTTCTTGTAAATACCAGTTACAATAGGATTCCGAATTCCCCCCTCACCTCCCAGTTTCAGGACTCCTACCACTAACACAGATCATTACATTTTTGGATTCAAACATATAATTCCCCTCCCGTTTGCCACTCCCACCCCAAAGGGTTTGTGGGGAGTTTTTGACACCCATCTAGGAGGCCCAGGCTTATTATTTAGTAGAAGGGTAAGACCCAAGGATGAAAGCGTGGTGCTGTCCTCTCTTTTAACGTTTGGAGCCCATATGCTCATGTGTATCTATGACACAGACCAGCATTACTTGGGTGCTGGCGTTTAGGACCCTATAGACTGGCCAGCCGATACTTGACAGAGAAAGCCATCTCTTTTTCCTCACTTTGTTTTAGTTGTGAGGCCAAGAACATGAAAGAACAGCAGGGAGCGTTTGCAAAATCTCCACCCTAGCTTATGCCATTAGCCATGCAAGAGCTGCACTAGCAAAAAGCCGTAAGAGAACAAACTGGTTTATGCCAGCAGAGGTCAGTGGGTGACTCTCTTGCCAAATGTTTCAGATGCACATTGTGTATTACAGATAAGGTTTCAAAGTCAGCTACGTTCCCTCACCCTGGAACACTGAAAGCCATTCTTTGACTAGATGCAACCATTTTGCCCTTTTTGATCCTGTTAGCCTACCCAAACAAACAATGCTGCTGCTTTGTTATGTTTACTATCTCCTTGCTTTTCTCTTCAAAATGTTTTTAGGTTTCTGGCAAACAAAATAAAGGTATATTATCCCATGAGGCTAGGAAGGGAGAGGAGGTAGTTTCCAAAGCTAATGCCTATTTTTAAAATTTCCATTGCAGCTCCCTACACTAATGTAACTGGTCAAGCGGCCGAGTGTGTTGCTCTGGAATGTACAGTGTATGCTGCTTCATCAGCCCGTGAAGCAACACTTCAATGCTATTTTTGTAACTTACATATAACGAAAAAACCAGTTTGCTTAATAGATAAGGAAGACAAAAATCCTTCTCAAGATTTGGAGAGACCTAATGCTTCAATATTTAGCTTAATTAAAGAGAGACAGGGAAGAAGCAAATAACATATATTAATATACACTAGCCTAAGAGATCTTCTGACAGTAAGGAGGTTTTCGCCAATTCCGTCAATAGGTACTATATCCCTGAATATATGAAAAATTTACTCATAAGCAAGCTTGGGGGGCTATTTACATATTTAACTTAAAAAAAAAAAAAAAGCTATCACTCACCCTTCCAGCATAGTCTCTTCTCTCAGACTATTACATAGCCACAAATGTCCTTCCCATCCACCTCCCATCACAGAGAACAAAGGTCCAAGGAATTTAAGAATGTAATTTGCCTATTAGTCTTTTCAGTATTCTATTTCTAGCAGTTATAAATTACTATACCAGGTTAAAAAAATTAGAAGTTATATCAGACCTAGGCACAAGATCACCTGGCCCTGAAGCTGAGAGTAATGAGGGAATATCAACTCACACAGCCTTTTTCAATAATAAAGTAACAGTCATTCTACCTCACACATAAGCCTCATTCTTCTGTTCTTCCTTTAACAGTGATACTCTATTTCCATGCATCTTTGTTTTTAAAGCTGACAGTTAGGATCTTTTCCTCATAAAGTTTCTTAAATTGCTGCCCATTTGCTGTGGATAAAAACCATGAGCTCTTTAACTATTTGTCAAGTTAATATCAACAGTAATTAAGCAGCTGTGGTACAGAGGCTTGGGGGAAAAGGTGTATTGAACCTCACATAAACCGTAAACTAACATACTGCACAATTACATACAAATTTAATCTCGCGTCATAAGTAGTATGATGAAAGGTAATGCATCTAAACAAAGCTTTTAGGTGACAGTAACAACATGAGGATTTTACCAGTAGAGAGTATCTGGGGACAGTGCAGTCACTCTGCTTGATCGCTTCTTTCCCCGTTTCCTCTCTCACTACAGGTCGGCTTTGTGTCATCTTCTGCCACAGTCTCATGTAACTTCTCTCTAGACCCAGCTACGCTGATGCAAAGGCAAGCAGCACAAGTATCAAAAAGAGTCTTCAGCACTGTCAGCCTGCAATCAAGGCCCCCCACGTCATTCTCTGCTCCAGCACAGAGCTCTGGAGAGAAGTTACTTGAAAGTTTGTTTGGAGGGGGTGGGGGGTGAAATATATATTTTTTTTTAATATATATTTATTTATTTATTTAGTGGCAGGCACCTGACTTCAACTTGGGTCTGAAATGATAATATCCTTCTCAGCTCAAGATGGAGGCATCTAGTTTAAAAAAGTGTAGAAAAAAAAGAAGGGTAAGCACATAGCACATGTGCTTGAAGTCTGTATCTGGCCTGAACTCAGCACCTACATACTTCTACCATCACAAGTTAGTCATCAGGTACCAAACAATTCAATCCAAGCAGCACGAATATCACAGCAAGCCTGGTTCAGGGACACAGAGCTGGGGAGAGAAAGATGTCCTAGTCCCGCTGCTCCCCCAGGCATCATGGGAACAACCAACTCCTTTACTTCACAACAAGTTTACCTGAAAGGTGGTAAAAATCAAAGTACAGCTCTAATGGGCTTTTTAAAAACAGTTAAGAGGCAAAAATTCTAACCCAGAAAATGTTTATTTTCAAAATAAAAACACTTTTGTACAGAACATTGTATATCTGGGTAAATCCAAATACAGCAGTCTCCATGATATGACGCAAGGGTTTGCTTTCAGCACAGTCCTTTCACACTCCAGCAATCAGAAGGCAAGCCCAGCAACTGGCAGGGGGGGGATGGGGTGGGGTGGAAATCGCTCTTATCTGTCAGAACACGTATTTCTAGAGTTCCTTCTTCACAAAATGTACCTAGAGGGTAGAGTACTCTCCACCTCAGATTACACAGCTATTCACACTATAAAAACAGAGAAAGAGAGGACAGGAGATTTTCAATAGGACAGATGATTTATGAAACAGAACTGCAAGTCTGATACATAAATCTCTTTTGTTTCTAAATTCCTCTCTCCTGCCCTCCCACACACACTGATGTAATTCCCAGGAAGGTATAAACTGTGGATCGTTAGGTATATATACAGTGCAAATACTGTGCAAGCAGAGAAGTCTATACCCATATTTTGTTCTAGTGCTCAATAAAAGCAAGTTGATTCTTCTACTATTCAACTGTACATTATTTATAACATTGCATTCTAAACCTTATACGAAGCTTATACAGTAGTTTCCATAACCAAACTAAGCGTATTTATACACTTTGTGGTTCTCCAGATGCAATTTTCATGGCACCTTCTTTTCTACAGCACTGAGTACACAAGACCCCATCCACACAGCACAATAGAATTCTTCAGCTCCATCTTTGCTGTACTCATGCCTCATTAACATCATGCAAAATATCCTTCTACAATCCTGCAGAGCCAGATACAGAAATATGACTGGACTGTTAAGGAGGAGGCCACAGCACTAACCACATTTTAAGTGCTCACAAACTGTATGCAACCCATTACATCTCCCTTTTTATTTATTTTTAAAAGCCTTTTTGATGAGGCAATCTTTCTTTCTCATCTGTTACTACAACCAGGGTGTCTCTTGAGAACATTATCTATTTATGTTTATGCTGCTCTATGCAACTGCAAGAATAACTCACTTTACACTGGCCTGTAGCTTAGAAAGTCCTTGCTTTTTAATTTTTTTCAGAGGTAAAAAAATTCAGGCTTCTGATTCCAGTGATTGTTTGTCATTGCCCCTTTTCCTGATAACAAAATTCAACAAGTTACCATCTTTCATCCACTTGTAGCTGGCCAACAGCCACATGAACCACTACCCCCCTCTGCTTAACCAAGCCCCGGTCTGGAGGCATCCCTCTTCACCAGGACCAGTGCTGATTCTGCAAAGAAGCAGTTGTGCAGTTGCAGCAAGAGCAGGGAGAAGAGAACCCACAAAACCAGGAATTTAACAAAGGGTACATTCTGTTTTAGACAGTGGTCACTCCACAATGTATACCAGTATGTTCATACCACTGTCCTCGCTAGGCAATGCTAGTGCTGGTGCTGTGGAAGCTTTCAGCAGTGGCCTCCTCTCATCTGAGCAAAAATACAAAGTGCCACCCCCAACTGCTTCTGCTGCATTTTTTAAGTCACTCGGAGAATCTCCTTTAAAATGGCCAATGTGCACTTTGAGTACTCTATAAAACCAAATTATTAGTGCTTGGAGACTGCTCAGCTGCAACTTTTAGGGCTTCCTTTTTTAACTTAAGAATGCATCGTTGTTTTAGAGAATTCTTAGCTTCTATTTGATCATTTATGTTCCGTAAGAGTCTGTACTGCAGCAGAAGTTGGCTTGGAGTTAAGCACAGACCTTTCACTGTTTGGTTCTGTGGGGAACGGTGCCCTGAATTTTCAGAACATCTGTATCTTTTTGTGATCAACTTCAAAACATAAATAAACCTGCAGCACAGATCACTGCGTGAATAAAACTCTAATGGCTTAAAGCCCCATCTCCTTTCAGGAAAAAAGTTATTGGCATAAAAGCAAGGACTGATGCTATCTGATTTGCAAAGTCATTTAAAAAGAAAACAATGGCCTGTGGGCAAAGACCTTCATTAAACAGTTTTCCCAAGTATGATTTGCACTGAGATAAGTGAAAGTTCTTTATCCTTTTTTACCCAAAAGGGGAGGAAAGGAAGGCACTGGCTTTGTAATCTCATTTGATTAAACAATTCACTGTAGGCAATAATATTACACTGGTGAAAGAGTACGCAATTTAAAGGCAGTCACAGCTTCAGTCTTCCATTCCAAGTTCTTGTTTCAGACTGAAAGACAAGTAGAAACATGAGTTAGCTTGTAGCAAAACACTGTTTGGAAACTCTTTAGACAAATTAGTGGAAGCCCCGACAATAAACACAGCTGAAGTTAAGAGCCAAAAGAGAGAGTGGATATACCACTTGTTTTGGGTAAGAACCAACATGTCAGAAAAATCATACAGCAAAATCTCAGATTCTGAAGGCCACACAGACTGATCTTGAGATTTACCTGACAAATTGGGATGTGGAGGGCTCTCCTCTCCCAATTCCGAGCTGCTTATCCCACTTAGAGCAGAGCCACGCCACTGACACAATGGCATACATACCTTTTCAAGTAGGCATGGACATTGTCATAGCCGTGGTACTTGGCCAGATAGACCAGGACACCTGTAGCACATCGGCCATCTCGCTGTCTGCAGAAGCTACAGTTGCAGATTCCACGACATGGCGGGCACGTCCAGGTCTAGACAAAAGACAGACAACAAGCCTTTTTAACTGAACTGGAATGCCAGACATGATTCACACCCGCAACTTGACAGAGGGCCCTGCTCTGCACAGAGTTCTGCAGTGAACATCAGTGCTGCAGAAGTTGTCTAAACCAGTACAAGTGTATAAATTCTTCAGTCTGCATGGGATTAAACTCTCCTTTGCCTGCCTTGCACATAACCACAGGAAGCATTCCACTCTGCTCAACTCCTGCACCACTTCAACAGCCCACAACAGCAGCAGCACTTTGCCCACAATACAGTTCCTTTCCATAGGGCATTAAGCACTAATGCAAGGCAAAAAAGAACACTATTCTGATGTTCAAACACAAGAATATTTTGGCAGCTGCTCTGCTCTCATAATTTACTCTGGCAAACAGAGCTACAGAAGTAGTAACTACAACAAGTTCTACACAACACAAGCTTCTATGATTCAGTTTGAATCAAACCAGGACTGCATTATGTACTACAACACTGTAAGCAGTTCCCCTCCTAAAACTCTTTCACTATGAGTAACCAATGCGCCTCTCTGCTCAAGTTAAGCACAATAAAGCCAATATTCAAAATTGTCTTACCGGATCCAGCAACGCCGTTCTGACATCTTCCCCATACCTATTGCGCAGGCACGGCCCACAGAATTGGCCTCGTACTCCTATGCAATCAGGGTTACGACAATTTGTCTTGGTGTCTATGGTTTTTTGGCGACACTGATGACAGGTGGATCCCTAGAACACAGGGAAAGTAGTTTAAGGAACGAGACCTTAAAGATGGTTCTTTAGTTAGGGGAATAAAGCATTTAACAAGCAATCTCTTCGGCAGCTAGCAGTGCTTATCCTGAAACAGAAAGCCATCTTGCAAGTTTGAATCAAGACTGTTTTAACATTGCATCTTCAGTGTCTGTTAATCATTTTCCTTGGCTGGTATTGCCTAGGTACTACAGTTGTTCCAGGGTGAAAACAAGCTAACTGGCTTGGTAGAGGCCATTCTGTACATTCAGGGAGAGATAAGAGATGACACTTCAAGATCTCAGGCATACTTCTCCCAAAAATCACATCCTTCCTCTCAGTGAAAGGGAGTCTGCTCTATTTGATGCTAAACCACAAGCAGGGAATAACAAGAAAATTATTTCACAAAGTATGCATTTTACAAAGTTGGAATATACTTACTATGGCCCTGTTATATACTTTCTCTCTTGCAGATCCACAAATATTATTCAGCTCTTCCGCTGTTATCTCCTCAACTGGGCGCACAATGTGTGGAAAAGCCATGGCACCACGGTGACCCCTCCTGGGAGCTCGGGCTTCATGCTGAATAGTGAAGACACAATACTTTTAGTATTGCTTTCAGCAAAAAGTCTACACAAACAAGGTGGGGATCTTCAAAGCAATGCCAAAGTCTCAAATACCCATCATATATTTAAACAAAAGATATAGATCTTTGCAAAGACATATGATATGGATACAGCTTTAGCACCTTGACTTGATCTGTCACCTTCAGGGTGCAGAAATACTACTGGATCTTGCTTAATTCCTGCTGGAGTGCAAGAGGAAGTAATTTTTCAAGGATAAGGCAGGGGGGAACGGAGAACACATACAACATGCTATTTTCTGTACTTCTTCCCAGGCCATGGCATACTCATAACGTTGATCAACTCAGTATGAATTGCTATTTTCTTGAAGGGATACAAAACCACCTTCATGATCAACCTGCAACAGGAGAACTAGAACCTCAACATACCTCCAGGTATTCATCATCAGACATCTTTCTTCTTCTCACTAAGATGTACCGGTCATCATCTTCCTCTTCTGGTAAAGGAGTAGGAGGACCTTCAATCAGGGACCTGGATCTCGTGTGAGGCCGAGAACTTCGGTCTGGGTTCCTCCTCAAAGCACTTCTGGGCAACGAACGTCTTGGAAGCCGCTTTGGTCCCTGGTAAAGTTGAAAAGCCCCTAATGAAACAGGCCCAAACCCAGACAGCTCCTATCCCTACTATGAATTCCTCCCTCGAAAGACATGGTTTCCTTCTGCCTTTCCCAAAGATGGAGTCTCCCCCTGTCCCAAATCAGAAACCACAAGGTAAAAACATCCTAGGCAAATTCATCTTGGGCATTCTGCTAGCTGCAGAGAAATAGTCCAAAGCACTTTTGTGTCCATACAGGTGTAAGATCCAATAATTCCCCCATGCAGCAGCAGAACCTGTGTCAATGAGGAGTTGTGATTTTTAGTGTTGTTCCCATCTTCACGGAGCTTACAGGTATATTAGCAGTGAAATTCATTACACTGCCAATTCACAACCCAACCTTCTTTAAGGACCTAGTTGGGCCAAGTGTCAGGGTTTTTTTTTCAAGGCTCCAAACTTGCAGAATATTCAGGCTTGAGCTTCAAAGTCTGAGCTGCCCCCCTTATCTCCAGCCTTTGTATAAATACATATTTACACAGCACCTTGTTTAGTTTTATTGGCCTGTGGAGACACCTAACCTTTATGAATTAATCTGTTCTGCCTTATACAGTGCCAAATCAAAAGAGAATTGCACAATGAGAATGCTTGTTTTAGGAAGCAATAAAATTCTGAACTGGACTTTGATTTACATGGTTTATTATGTTTTTTAATTGAGAGTCCTGTTTTTGTAATGTCAGAATTGGACTTTCAGAAATCTGAAGGCAAATATAGTAAGTTTATACTTACATGACTGACAGTTGGCAATGATTTTCTCCCACCAAAGATACCAGAAACATTTTGCAACTCAGCCATTAGTTTTGCAAGCTAACAAGGGAAAGAAAAAGGAAGCAGAGCCTTAAAAGGGTGTTTATGTGCCATTACACACTATTAGATTAGGGCAATTGGCTAGAAGTACAATTACTTATAGGAAATGCAGTCACTCTTCAATTTTTTGCCTTATTTATGTTCTAGTGACTGCAAGTAATTTGAAAATGCCTAAACTTAGTACGTTGAAGCCTTATTCTTTAGGCTTGCACCCTATGGATTTTTACTGAAGTACTTAGGCTATGGATTTTCACGTGCCAGTGGACATAAAGTATCGGCTTTAAATATTAAGAATGTAAATTCCTCTTAATGCATTCACATCATTCCCAGTAAGAGTTAATTTGAACAACCAAAGAGGTCCCCTAAAAGTCAAGTGGTGGGGGGAGAAGGAGGGGAAGAAGCAGAGAGCGATCCAGGGAAACACTGAGTACTTGCCATTGCTTTGTTTTCCTTTATGTTTAAAGCTCTTTTTTCTAAAAACACGGCACCCTTTTCTTCAGAGTCAGAGTCTGAATCCGGAGCAGGCACCAGCTTTTCAGGAAGAGGTTCCATCTCACCCTTCCTCCTCTCCGATCTTCGAGGTGGAAACTTCAGGGCCACTTTTAGAGGAACTGGGCATTTCTGCCTTCTCTGAGCTACCTCACTGTCAGCACTTGTATCGTTCTCCTCGGAATCCGATTCCAATTTCTGTTAACAAACCAGAATGGAAGCATATAAATCCAAGTGAGTTGCTCTGCAATTAAATACAGTTAGACAATATTTTGTTTGGAGGTGGTTAAAGAGGCTATCTGGCTGAAATGTAGATGTTTAAATCTCCAGTCCTAGTACTCTAGTATATTTTAAGGGGAGGCTGGGGAGAAAGAGGGCAGGAGGAGAAGGGGGCATGGGGATAAAAAACTCTAAGGGAGAACCACACTACCGCCACAACAAATCAGAAAAAGGAGCTTGCTTTCAGTTGCAGCAGTCTTAGCTGTCACTTGCAGGTCTAATAGCAAAGATAGTTTGTGTGTGAGTGTGAAAAAGAGAATTGCCTTCAAAGGGCTCAATTTTGCAACATACTGTATTTGGCTATAAAAAAAAAGCCACGACACAGTTCTCAGCACAGTGTCAAACCCAAGTTTGTAAACTGTCAAGAATAGTCATCTCACAGCATCAACGATACCAAGTGAAAACTTCCTTCTAGAGCCAGTCAATGAAATAATTATGAATAAAATCCCAATATTTTCCTATCTTTGAATTCTGATGCCTTGCTTACAACTTTTGCAAGAACCAAGGGTTCAGTGAGGACAGAAATTGATTTATTTGGTTAAAAGGCCATTTTGCAATAGCCTTTGACTTTTAGGTTTAGACTCAATAAGACAGTCTTATTTTGGTAATATGTAACAACAGGCTTCCTGCTTCATATGCATAGACCATCAGTCTCAAATGGCAATCCTTATTTGCACAGGGTTTTTATTAAACCAGGTACATGGTTCTGGTTGCTCATTATGTGTAGTTACTGACTCCTTTTTCTTACGTATCTATTCCAGCTTTGTCTCCTACTTATTCCCTTTACTGCTGTGTATTATTTAACTCAGACATGTCCTCTTCCAATCAGACTTCTTCTTTTCTAGTCATTCCTCAGCACGTTAAGTTACGACAAACCTATTTTAAGCCAAACATGGTAGTACTTGTGTCTTCTCTACTAAATACCAACTGTTGGTCTTTTTAAGCAATAAAACTGCTCTTGCACTGATGTCAAGGAAAAGCAGGAAGGTAGATTTCACCACCTATCGCTATTTCTCTACCACTAACGAAGTACAGCATTTCCTGTTACACAGTCAGAGTGCAGGTTAGAGTCTAACAGAGTAACATCCAGCAAGGACATTTTTAAGAGGTATTATATTTCAAAATCCTTATGGCAGATTTTATTCTGAACTTGCAAAGCTCAGGAGCTCGGGGGCTTTTTTTACGGAAACAAAAAGAAAAAGAAATTATGGCTACTTAGACTGTACATTAAGGAAAAAAAATGATGCGTCTTTCTGACAACATTTGACTTTCAAGCTGAAGCTGCCATTATTCTTCAATTAAGAATGTGTAACAATTTAAATTTAAAAATTGCAAACTAAAACCAACTGCCTTACCAATGCATCTTGAATCTCATTTTCTGAAAAGCCACAGAAGGATTCATCATCAGAGGCTTCGTGAAAAATTTTTGCCAGTTCTTCTCTATTACCCGACCTAAACTTGCGTTTCTATGAACAATAAAATATCCTTTAACTGAAGTTGTACAGAAAATGATTCACATTAACAAGTGCAGTATAAGCAAATAGCTTTTTTAATAAAGAAAAAAAAATAGTTAAGGCATTTAACAAGGTTTCAGAACCGCGGTTGAAAATTATCAGGCATGTTAGGTTAGGTGAC
This sequence comes from Platalea leucorodia, assembly GCF_965183815.1. Lineage (NCBI taxonomy): Eukaryota > Metazoa > Chordata > Aves > Pelecaniformes > Threskiornithidae > Platalea > Platalea leucorodia. The sequence goes on from NC_138827.1 coordinate 78,654,489, forward strand.
ATTTCAAAGGCTAAAATAAATAGCTAATCTGTTTCCAATGATTACCACCTAGAAGCACAAGTGAAGAGTGAAATGAAATTACAGCATATAGCATAGATTTATAACTACTATACAAAAACATAAGCAAAGCAAGTAGTTTTAATCGTGCACAAAACATTTACTAGCTTTACATTTTTGCAAGCTTTACGAGCACTACACGCTCAGTTTTATTTGTTCTTGTACTGTACTTACCGTGTTTGCAAAATTATCAGAACCAAAACTGTCACAACTGTCATCAGAGGATGAGGATGTTTCCATGGGAATCAGTTTCGTATTTCGGAATGCTGTTAAGTTTTTCCTTCCTGAACAAGCTCGGCGCTGCAAAAGGACAATAGCAACATCGTTAATAAGAGAGACCTACTGTAGCATACTAGCTTTTGAGAACATCCTTAAATTGAAGTTTAGGAGGTTTGAACACTTTAGGATGTTTAACAGTCTTGAAAATGAGTCAGCAGAATTATCATCAGCTTTGAAATAATTCCCAAAGTTAGAAATGGGAATAGTTTCTGCTCTGATACACCTTCTGGTCATTGTTATAGATGAGTTTTGTTCAGTATTTACAAATACTTGTTTTATGCAAACAGCCAAGTGGAAGTATACACAAACATCATATCCTTCCCCGCTCGTTATAGATAATGCTGGGAAAAAGTAAAAGTACACAAATAGTACCTAGAAATCTGCTTTGATTTATTAATTACTTTTAGTTTGAGGCAAACACTAAATACACTGCAGCTGTTAAGGAAGGGACTAAGGATCATACCCACAGAAAAGAGGAGCTTTTAAGCAACTGTTCTAGACACAACAGCTTGGTGTTTTGTTAATTTTATTACCAGGCTGAAATAAGTTTTTTGATGGGCTTCAGGTTTTCATTTCCCAGGGAACGCTTCTACTGGCACCGACCGCTCTTACCCGCCCAGGGCGGCGGCGACCGAAGGCCGAGCCTGCTGCACCCACACTTAGGAGCTGCCCAGGTCGAGCGCTCTGACCACCGCCCGTTCGCAGGCCCCGCCGACTGGGACAAACACTTCATAAACGCGGTTTAAACAGTAACGAGCCAGAGCAAACTGAAGACCACCGATCAGCACACCGCGTTTGGCCGGAGCCGCACGGCAGCACCCCCGAGGCCTGCCCACGCTTCACCGTTTTGCGGGCGCTTAAGAACAAAAAAACCGCCCGGCCGCGGCACGGCCGCGGCCCCCGGCACAGAAGGGGCCGCTTCTGGCGTCGCCTGCCGCGGCCGAGGGGCGCGGGGGGAGCGGCTCTGGCGCGGCAGGCCGGGCCGCGCCGGCGGGCCCCGTGCCGCCGTGAAGCCCAGGCCGGGAGACCCGGGACGGCCATCGGCAGGCAAACCCGCCTTCCCCGCTGAGGCGCGGCCGCCGGCACGGCCCCGCACGCCGGGCAGCTCCTCTCCCCGCCTCCCACTCCGGTGGTGCCGCCCCCACGCACACGCCGCGGGGCCGCCCGCCCCGGGGCCCCACGGCGGCCCCCTCCCCCGCGCCGTGAGGCACCTCCGCCGCAGCAGCCGGCGCCCGCCACCGCCCAACGGCCGCCCTCGCGCCCCCGCTCGTAGCGGCGGCCGGGGCAGCAGCGAGGCGTGAGGCGGGGGCGCTGGGAGGCCGGGCCGGCTGCGCCCCGCCACAGCCGCCCGCACCCCGCCGAGCGCGGCTCCGAAGCTGGGCCCCCCCATCCCAGCCCAAAGACTCGCCCTGCCCGACCCCACCAGCCTCCCCGCAGCCCGGCTTAGCCCGGCTTGCCCCGGCCGTGAGACCCCGCAGAGCCCCCGGGCACCCCCGCAAGCACCACAGCCCCCTCGCCGCCGGCAGCCGCCGCGGCGACCCGCAGGCGGGCAGCCCCCCGCGGCGGGCAGCGCTCACCTGCGGGCGCGGCGGACCCATGCTGGCGGCGGCGGAGCGAGCACCGGGGAACTGAAGGTTCGCGCCAAAGCGGCTGGGACCGCGGGGGGCGGGGCCCGGCGGCGCCTTTCCCGCGTTGGCGCCCGCGTCCTGGCAGATGCAGCTGACACCCCCTGGGGACCGTGCACCCGGCCTGCCCACCCCGCGCCCGCCCGCCCACCCCTGCTGGGGAGCTGGGGAGCTCTCTCGGGACGGCCCCGAGGGGGTAGTGCGGGGACCCCTTTTTTTTTTTTTTTTTTTATTGGCGGTGCGGCGTTTGTGGAGCTGCAAGGGCCTGGCCCTGTGGCGCGAAAAGCGCCCGGTCGGAACGCTGCGGGACTCGCGTGCCGGGGGGCGGGGGCGGGCGCGCGTGCGTGCGTGGAGGGCAGGGCCGCCCCGCGCCGAGCCGCCCCGGCGGGGTGCGGGCCCCGGGCCCCGGGCGGGGCAGCCGCGTACTCCCTGGCTCTCTCATTTTCAAATTTTGTGTGTCAGACCTGGGTTTGCCGCCACCACTCTGAGGTGAAGCCCCCGAACCTGCCAGTTTTCAGGGGCAGAGGGGGCTTCTCCACGAAAGGCGGGCGGGGGCCTGCGCCCCCCGGGGCTCCCTGCGCCCCGGGGCCCCGCGCTCGGCAGCGCCTGCCCGGCCGGGCCGTGAAAGTGCACTTTGTTAAACAACCCGCGGGCTGCCCTGCGCTGCCGCCGTGACTGCAGCGTGGTTTGCCGCCGCGCCACGGGGAGCGAGAGCGCGGGTGATGCCCGTTGCCGCCCCTCCCTTGGGAGTACAGCAGCGCGACGGGATTTTACAAAGAAGTTGGCTGCGTTGCTCTTCGCAAACAAAATATTACTTGAAGGCAGGCCAGAAGAAAATAGATCATCAGTCATTGTAAACCATTTTACGTAATGTTTGTAATATCGCATTAAATCAAATACAGCCGTTAAACCCAGCAAAATAGCGGCTGCGTGACCAGTATTTGGCAGCAATAGTAACGGGAGAAGCCCTGAAGAAGCTGTATGGGATTCGTGGCCCCCGTGTTTGCTATAATCCTGCGTTTATCCTGCGGTTTGACCAGTGCAACTGTAGCCGCTCAGCATTTCCAGGTGCCTTCCCAGCAGCAGGCGAGTCCCCGTTGCAATCGGCCTGAGGGAAGGAGGCCCCGTGCACGTGCAGCCCGCACGCAAAGCTGCGCCGGTGTAAAGCAAACCAGGAATCATCTCTAAGCCAAAGCCTGTAAATAGGCAACAGCACAATAGAGTACAAGAGCCCTCGCGGAGGTTTTCTGTTTTCTGTGGGCATTATTCTTCCTGCGCGTGCTGCAATCTGCCGTGTAAAAGAATCTCCATTTTAAATAAGCCCGTAATTACATACCTACCTGCACCGCTGGCTTCTCGGCACACGCACAAAAGCAGATGAACTAAACCCGGTTCTCCAGAGACCAGACCACACTCGTTTCCTCTAAATCTGCATCAGTGGAGGATTGCCACCCAGATGGTTTCCAACCAAGACAGCTCTGTTGGGAAGGGGGTTTGTTTCTTGAATTTTGATGTAGTTTTACTTCTTTCACAAAAAAAAATCTACAAATACTAGTTTACTTAACGGAAGAAGAGATCCAGTTTCTCAACAGTAACAGCCCTTAACATCTTGAGTCATGATTATCCGGATTTTACTATAAAAGTAGCCAACCTTCACAGCTTTTAAGAGCATCATATGAAATGTTATGGAGTACTGATGGCGCTAGCTGAATCCGTACTTCAGACTGCAGTTAATTTTCCATTTAATGCTTAATGGAACAGCATTCTTCAAACAACATATGTAGTCGAATGGCTTTAAAATTAACAGGCCAGAGCAGGGACTTTGTGGGGAAACTGGACAGGACATTTTGTGAACTGTATTTTCAGCCTTTTTTTTTTAAATATGTGAAAAAGAATTAATTTATTGAAAATTGTGTATGTCAGCTCAGATATTTTACAGAGGACTGGGGAGAAAGGGGCAGGAAAGGGAGAAGAGAAATGGGAAGTATGTGAAGGGCAGGGGCTTCCCTTCCTGCGGTACAGTGCAGGGTACCGGGAAACGAAGGTCTGTAACTCAGGAGATGGCTGTTGTGACCTGCGCCGCCGTCATTTCCCCTGTTTTCATCTTCATGCCCTTTGCGCCCCTGTTCTACCCCGCAGGGCCCAGGTGTCCTCGGCGGATGGGCAGAACAAACTTACCAACTGGCAGAAAAAGTTTCTTCGTGTTTGTCGAGACGTAGGCAGCACCACTGTCTTACATCCAGCTATTTACAATAGCTGAGGACATGCAAAGCTGAACCCAGGTGAGCATTGCGTTTTCAGCCACATTTAACTCAAATTAGGCTAATGTGAGTGGAAGAAAACATCCCTGCCTGTTTGGTCCCCCAGTCCAGGTCCTGCATGGCCTGTCCAGCACTACCAGCCTCTGTCTCCCCTGCTGCCCAGCTGCGGGGTGAGCTCACCCCTCAGTGCTCACATGTCAGCAAAGATTATCTGGAGTATTTTATCAGGCGTTTCCAAGAACATAGTCTCTTAAATTCTCATCTTTCCTTGAAATGAGTTGCCAGTACACAGTAGCGGCCCTTGGAAGACCTGCTAAGGGAGTTGGCTGAAATTACAGAGGGACTTGTAGTCGATTGAGCGTGCAATGCTTTCTGCATCCATCTAGGGGAATCGAAGTTGTTTACATATTAGGAGCTTCAAGCAGTAGCAAGAACATGGACCTCCAACAACAATAGCTCCATTGTGAGAAACAGTAAATGTGACCTTTGTTCCCCCGGGGCGAAGGACAAGGGCTGTCCTGCATGTCACCCCGCAGATTTCGGCTGTCGGCATTGCAACACAGCTTTTCTCTCCAGAGGCAGGACCCCTGCTGCCCCATCCCTGGACTTCCTGCACACTTCCTATCTTAACTGTGGACAACACACTTTAAGCTCTAGTTTCCTTTTTTTTTTTTTTTTTTTGTAAATTGAGGCAATACATTTCTACCTGCCTAAAATAGCATGTGGATCCATTAATTAATGTTTGTGTGATGCTGGTAATTATTGTGATGGGACATGCACAGTGACACAGATTTACAGATGCAAGTATTTCAGTGGAAAGGGAGAGTTTGGATTCTCACGACCGCAGAGTACCTGTAACACAGTGCAATAGCACGTATCTTAGCTCCATAGAAAAGAATAAGATTACAGCCACTAATGACAGTAATTAAAAATTTCTGTAAGAGCTGTCCAATCACCTCTTCATCTGAGCAAATTATAGTGTGTTACTGAAACTCTTAGTGCAATAAAATGAAGCTAAAACCATTTTGCATTAAAATAATCAGACATTGATTTATGATGTAAATTGTAAATCGGTAACCTATAACACACACTAATTGTCTGTCTTTCTCTTGAAAGGTGTGTTTCTGTAAAAGATCTGATCAAGCATATGTATTTGTTCACATGTCACCCTCCAGTGGCTAACACTACTATACAAGACATAATAAGGTGTATAATCAGGTAACCTGCTATTGATTGCAACCCAGAGAGGACACTTGTTCTTATACAGAAGCAGGAGGATGGCCACTTTTGGAGATTTAATTATAGTTAGACCTCTACGTGTTTGCTGGACATTAATTTTTATGAAGTACTTTTTTACTGTAAATACTTTGACATTGTGCTCTGATAGGTAGAACCAGAATTTGTACAATAAATGTAAATTTAAATATTTAGTGTGTATAATCAGTTTATCGCCAAGACCAACTGTACCAGCTCCACAAAATAACTCCACAATGCAATTAGTATCTTTTTTCCTTTTTTCTCTCTCCAAGAAAAAATATATTTTCCCCTTTTAATTTAACAGGTTTGTATCTCCTTGTGCTTTGCTTTAAGTTTGTTATTAGTAAAGGCTGGGTGCAAATGCATCCTCATGTTGAATTGAAGGTGGTCATATCTGAGCCTATTTGATACTGTGTTTCTTTGACACAAAGTGGCAAGACCATAAAAATGGAAAGAATAAGAGAAGGAAAACCAAAGGAATAAATACAGGCCAGGGAGAGAAAATGTGCAGTTGATAAATGCCTCTAGGAACCTATGTTCATCAGTGCACTAAGAAAATGGCTGAAACACGGTCAGTTTTGATAGAAATCTTAATGATTATTCAAACTATACATCGTAGCAGATCATTTGGAGCCCAGAGCATTGTGATGCACATTATGGAAGTGTAATTATAATGCTCATTTGAGTATCCTGTAGCCATTCCACAAAATGCGTAGCAAAAAATGCTGATCAAAAGTAGCTGTTGTTGATATGCAGTAGCCACTTTTAAAAGCTCAAGATCCCAGCCCTTTCACTCTTGGGCTTTGATTTATATTTCCCTTTGAAAACAGAAAAATAGATTAAGTCACATCATAAAGAAATTGCTTACGAAATGTTCTGCAAATGCATAGCTGTGGGAAACAGGAGGCTATCAGAAAATAATCAAAAATGCTTACTGCAGACTGTTTTTTTGCCCTTTTATATAAGCTTTGCCACTGCCTCTTTGTGAATGTTGATTTGCATCTCCTCCATCAGCCCTCAGCGAGGTGCGGAGTCGGGGGACAGGCGGTGGCTTAACCTTCTCCCCAGGGACCTCTCTCCTGGCAGCTCCCTCAGGAGGGAGGAAGGGGGGGAACAGGTAGAAAACCTCCCCCGGGGCTCGCTCCTGCCTGCTGGGGGGTCCCCAGAGCACACCTCAAGGTTTCAGGACCTTCTCGTGTTTTTTCACAGCATGAGGGAAATGCCCTCTCCCTGCTGCAAGGAGCCCTCACCTTTCTTGCTAAGGCAGGAAAATAAATGCGTAAGTTGAGCCCCAAGTGTATTGAGGTACTTCATTCTACGTAGCACAGCGTTCGTGTCTGCAGTCCGTCAGCACCTGCAAAACGGCCTCATGAAGTTCCTAGGAGGAGGCAGCGACCCTGGGGGCAGGCAGGCGGCCGGGGAGGGAGCGGTGGGATGCGGCTGGGGGAGCGTAGGTGGTGCTGGGGTGGGAGCTGCAGTGAGGGGCCGCACGCTTTACCCCGGCTCTCAGCCGCCCTGGGCTGCTGCTGCCTCCCGCGCCGTTCCTCTGTCCTCTGAGATGTTCAGCTCAAATGCCCTGTGTTTACACGTACTCAAACGTGATCTTGGCAGACCCTTATTAGTGTTATTGCCGTAATAGACTTCTCCTCCATAACCTCTAACTTTTTGCAACAAACTGGCTTGAACTGCTAAGCTTTGGCACTTCATTAGATAAGAAAATTATGTAAAAATCCTTCTATGGTGGACACATATACAGAAAATAATTCTGTCAGATGTAATTTTCAGAGGTAGCACAGCTATTTGGTTCCATTTTAGTGACGTGAGATGTCAGGAGGTCTCTCGGTTTGGGGTTTTTCCACAATTACAAAAGCAACTGCCTGTCTTTCCCAGCCTAAAGTCATAATAATAATAATAATAATAATAATTAGGTCAAAGTGCATTCTCTAACACAGTCAAAAAAAATCAAGTGCTTATCTTTGATGCATGGTCCAGTATTCTTGGCAGCAAGTTTAGAGAAAGTCTTAAAATACTTGGGGTTTGATCCTCAGCAGCAGCAGCTGAGCTGGAGAGGAGGACAGTGGTGAGGGGTGCCCTGGCCAGGGGCTGTTGCTCTGAGTGTGTGTGTCGGCGGGGGCCGCAGAGGGTTTGGGCTACTTCTGCTCCTTAAATCAGCTCAGCAAGTTGCCAGATCATGGTCAGCTTATGGGGTTTTGCTGTGTGCCCAGGGCGGGTGGCGTTGCTGTCAGACATGGCCAATTGCTAGAAAATAATCAGTGGGAGCAGGTTAGAAAGAGCAAAACTGCAGTAGCAAATATTTTCTTTAAAAAGTAAACAATGACCAAAACCACCTATCCCCATTTCACACCAATCTCAGCGAGAAAGCAGGTTCTCATGGGGCGTTAGCTCAGCCGTGGCAGCGCTGGGGGGAGGCGCGAACGGCCGCTCTCCCCTCCCAGCTGAACAGGAACTGGGTTTGCTTTCTCTAGCATTTCACAGAAATAATGAACCAGCAGCAGCGACACCTGTGAACCCCAGCCCTGAAAACCAGTGTTCCTGGGAGCATGGCAGTGTTTTGTCCGCTGGCATGGCATCACTGAGATCCAGGTGTGGACGGGGAGACAGAGGGGCCATTGGCGTCCCCCCTGCTACAGGCAGGTCTCAGCAGCATCAGCGCAGGATGACCAGGTCCTACAGTCATCCCATCCCACCCCACCCAGTCAGTATGACCAGATCCCCCCAGCACAAGGGTACAGCACACCGTGGCGGCAGTCAGACAGGCTCAATCCCGGGCAGCTGTGTTCCCCAGCAAAACGGGGTCGGACAGCCACCCCATCTCCCCTCTCTGACCATTACTTCTCTTTATCTTCCTGACAAGTGCAGCACAGGCATAATATTTTGGTATGTGCTTTGAAATCAATAGGAGACCAAAGCAACAACTAGAAATGTTGCAAGAGAGAGATTACAGTGCTGCCCAAATCAGTCACTGAGCTGGGTGAAATTCCTGCCCAGGCCATAAAAAGTGACCTCTGCAGCTCCACTGCCCTGGGGTGGATTGACGGTCTACTCATGTCACAAAGGGTTAGGAACAGCCTGGGGTTGCTTATGATTTTGGAGACCCTTGGACTGTTCAGTGGCTTGTCACCTCTGCGACAATCATCCTTCTGTGAATTTGCAAAGGCTCCATGGGAAAAGGAAGGGCTTGTGTGATGGGTTGAGCTGGGAGATGAGTTATTCTGCCATTTCATCCTCTCCCCACCCAGGCAGATGAGCAGCTACAAAAGCCCTCTGAGCAGCTCTTCCCCTTTCAGAAATGCCTTTGGCTCTGTTGAGCAAGCTGCATGTGGGCAGCCCCCTCGAGCCCTGGCTGCATGTGAACAGAAGCCGTCTGTGTTTGCAGGACTGGGCAATGTTTTTGTTCCAGGGAGTCTCACATTCATGTGCTGCCTGCTGTGCTTAGGAGCAGAGTTTCACGGGTGCTGGAACTGCCAGCTGGTTTGCAGCACAGCAGCACACATGCCTCCGACCTGCAAGACACGGGGAACACGCGCCTTGAGAGCGCAGTTGCTTGGCCCCTTCCCCGCACAGCACAGTGCCAGGCTGCTGGGCTGGCTGCTGGTCCCTCTGCGGAGCAGGTCCCCAGGACACTTGCCTCTACAACCGGTCCCTCTGACGGCAGCAGCAGGTACCCCAGCGCTGCTGGGGAAATTTGTGTACTTAGGAAGCCAATATCCACCAGGGTCAGATCCAGCTCTGGGACATCTTGCCAAGCTAAAGAAGAATGATTTCTAACCTCGGTGTTAAGTGCCTGTTCTCCATCCTCCTGTTTTTCTTTTCTTTTTTTAAAGACATGCTTAGGTATATGGGAAAGACAAAAAAAAGAAGCTTAAAAAAATTGAACCACACATTTTGTTGGCAGAAAAAGAAAGAAGTCTAAGCATCATTTTTGCTCATACCATGAGGACGTCAGCTGCGGGGGGAAGCCTGTAAGGTTTCAAAAAACCAAGGACCGTAATGCTGAGGTTAACCTGCTCTTCCTGTCTGAGCTGAGCACCGCTTCCTCCCTCCCAGCCCGCCGGCTGGGTTAAGAACTAAGGCTGGAGAGACGCTGCTGTTCACCCTGAAACCTTTCTGCCATTTTCTGGCATCTCAAGGGAGCTAGGCAACTCTTGTGATTCCCACAAGATCCAGAGTAAAATGTTGCCGAATGAACAGATTCTGTGTAAGCTCTGACAGTCAGAGTCTTGAATTTTAATTAAAAAAAAAAAAAAAAAAAAGAAATTTGTATCTGATTTTGTAAACATTCTCCCCATTGGATGCAAATACTCACTCACTTTGGATGTCCAGTTCTGAATTTGCCTTCATGAGTTCTCTGCTATTTTTCATCATCCATTCCAGCAGCTATCCCAGAGCTGGCTCCTATAATTCAGAGCATTTTAAACAGTAGAAAAGGAAAACGCAGGTACCTCTTGGGGATTAAGAAAACAGCAACATCAGTGCATGGAGATACGAAGACGAAGAGAAAGGAGAGCCAGGAAAACAAGGGGCGGCCCTACAGCAGTGATATTTTGTGCCACTTGCAGTCAGCCATGGAGGGCGGGTGTAGCGCTGCTGACGATATGTGTATGGATGGAGGGCAGTGCGTCCAGCTCGTAGTGTGGAAATCTAGACATACTGGTACTTAAATATGATTGGCTTTAACGGACTTGTAAAAAAACCCTAAGAAAATGCAGCATGGCTCCTTTCCAAAGAGCAGACATTTGCTGAGGTGTAGCTGCCCAAGACAGTCTGATTTTCCACGTTGCTGTGCACGGTCTTCTAGCTGTGTGTTGGTAAAACGTGGAAATAAATTGCTTGACTTTGTAAAGTACTGGGGGGTGAAAACGTAAGCACATTTTGACTTATACTGAATTATTACCAAGATAGGGAGTAGCCACATTAAGAGTGATAAAAATGAGATGGAAAACTAGATAGATCTTGCTGATACTTTTTTTTTTTTTTGACAAGTTCACTCACTGTTGCTTTAACCAGCAATGCTGGTGCAGCAAGAGGATTTCTAATCAGTCGCTATTGCATGATTGTTTACTTTTAACAGGCATGATCAATACCATCCACTCCTCCTTTAAATGCTAATGAACACTTTAATACAACAGATGTGGACAGACAGTACATTGCAGATTAAAATTAGGCACAGCATTAAATTGCTGACAAACACCAGAGGAATCCTGCTGGACAGCTTGACAGCCAACCACAGGCAGCTGATAAATCTTGAATTGCCACCACCAGCTCACAGTGTCTGCTGGGTAGGGCCTTGTTTTCAGGCTTGTACAACTACACAGCCATCCTCATCACCCTGGAAGAAAAATGTACCCTTCCAAACTCTTGCAATTTCTTTCTAGGATTTGTGCAGGCCCAACCGTGAAACAAGATCTCGCTTCCTGAGATGGATATCCAAATTTTAATAACACAAGCACATTTCTAGCAAGTGCTCTCAGGTGCAGTTACTTCCAGCTGGTATCCTCCAGCCCATGTGGGTCATGGCAAGAAATGTTAGGGAAGGATCCCCAACCTAGACAAAATGCCAGTCTCCTGCTAAGTTGTGACAGAGAAACATCCAGTGGTGGATTGTCTGTGTCCCCCAAATTACTTGTCAGGTTCAGTAAACCAGGGCCAGAAGCTGGGTTACCGACTAGCTTTCAAGCAGTTTGAAGCCACAAGAACGCAACAAGCTTTGTTATTACAGAGCTTCACGTGCAGCCCCATTCACTTCCAGGTAAAGCTTCTTACTATTTTTTCTGCTCTTAACTGTTGTCAGAGGAAAAGGTGCTTAAATGACAGAGATTGAATTTCTGACACCTGGTATCAGGTGTGTCCTGCTCCGTGGGTTTTGGTGGACCCTGTCCTGAATTCATGAAATGTGAGTCCCAGTTCTGATAGGTATTGGGAAACCCACCACGGGGCTCAGCCTCATTGGGGCTGGTGAGAATCAGAGGTAGGAGAGCTGCACGTACCCCCAGCAGTGGCCTTTGTGTGGAGCAGGGAATTTCTATGTCCTTTTGAATGTCCAGTGACGGGGCTATGGTGATGGGGCTCATCGAAGGGGTGACACGCCAGCAACTCCTCCAGCATTGCTCACAACTGCATGCCAGCGAGCACCAGTTGGCATGGATGGTATGTAACACCTTGTTCAAAGGCATCTCTAATTTACAGTTTCTTGGCTTTCAGAGGGTACCATGCGTTGCTTTGGGTTCAGCTTCCTTTATCTGTTTCTTCCTTTTTTTCCCCCTCTTGCATCTTGGGAAACCCTAACTTTTTTTTTTTTCCCTTTTTAATTGTGTGAAATCAACTTGGAGTGAAAAGGCCAAGAAGAAACTTTCTGATGACAAGTGAGTCTACAGCTGTGTCTTTGTTCTCGGTGGAGCTAAAGACCACATTAATCAGAAGCTTTGCTGACCTTGTCTTTACTACCTGAAGACTGAAAGACAAAAGCGACACAGTCTGGCCACATTTAAAAATTCAATTAAAAAATGCCTGCTGCCCAGGGATAAACATTGTCATAGACCTCAATGGGGTTAGATGTAACTATGATAAAGGCGCTGCCTTTTTCTCCCTCTATTTTTATTTTTTCCCCAAAAGAATAAAGCCTGGTTTTTGTATCTCCTTCTGATTACGACAACTGTGTATGTGACAGAGTGTCCTCAGTGGTGTTGGGTAGCTGGCTTTTAGTAAAGAGCGAGGTGAGAAATTCCTGAGAGGGGATGGCTGGAAGAGGGAAGCTGGAAGTGGAGAAGTGAAGCTACTGCAGTGGACCTGAAGAAAAATCTCCCTGCGTTCCTGTTTTGTCAGACTATGCTGGTCTGATAAAAATACCACCTCTTCCTATAGCCCTGGCAGAAGCAGACTGAACAAGGGGTGAGGGGACCCTGCTCAGAGCCAGACTTGGCATCTGGAGACATAAGCGAGGCAAAGGGAGATGTAGCAGGACAACTTCCCTAAGGATGAAACAGAGAGCCTTTCCTTATGGCACCCAGCTGTGCCTTACTGATTTTATTATTGAAATATTAAGCAAATCAGTGGATATCCAGTCAGCTGAGAACACGAGCAGCCAAAGGGAGGGGAGAAAATCAAATGAAGTCCCCTGGTGCTGGCTGTGACAGGAGGAGAGGCAGGCAGCTCTCCCCTTCCGCTGGCAGGCTCCGGCCGCGCTGGCCAGCGAGGGAGGTGGCGTCCGGGCTTTGGTGCAGTGAATTAAATAGGAGCAGGCGTATCTTCTCTAGGTTGAACGTTCAGTTAAATAAAGGGGAAAATTCCTCCCTCAGAACGTCCTCCGGCCCCGCCAGCTCCCCCTGGGCCTCTCCTTCCCCGGCTTGCCAGCGGTCTGCCTGTGGGGCTTCTTCGCATGCTGCACCTTTATCCAGCCCCCCTCGCTGAGTCTGCTCTCCCCTTCGCCCCTCCTGGGCTCGCTGTCGCCCTGCGGGGGCATGCCCGGGATGGCCTTGGGCTGGGGAGGGGTGCGGGTGTACCTGTGGTGCTGGGAGGCCGGGGGGGCCGCTGGCGAGGAAGTCCGGCAAGCTCTTCCCGAGTGCCGAGGGGGCACCGGGGAGCTGGTCCCGCTGTGCCGCCCATCCGAGGAGCTGCGGGAGTTACCGCTGTGCGAGGCATTTCTGCCTTTGCCGGCAGACCTGTCCCTCTCCGAAGGGGTGTCAGAGGCCGTGCTGGAGGTGCTGCTGCCTTTCGAGTTCAGGTGCAGATTCGAGAAGTTTCTCACCAAACCGTGCGAGAGGGGAGAGGAGTTTCTGGAGTGGCTGATGGACGTGAACTGGTAATTGACAGGACCACGCGTCCTCCTCACGGCAGCGGCGTAGGAGCCCTGGCTGTGAAGGTAGGGCAGGTAGTGGGTGATGGTGGTCGGGCTGTGGGGGTGGCCATGCTGGAGAGAAATGGCTTTTGCTATTTGCTGCATCCGCAGCGTCTGCATCCACTGGCTGTCGATGCCTGGCAGGGAAATGGAAACGGAGTCAGCTTTCTGTGAATTGATGGAAAACCGCTCTCTGGTTTACCGAAGGTGTGAGGTTAGGTACCAGGGTTTCTCTCTGCAGAACCTTGACATGACCCAAACCACCCTTTCCCTCCCAACCTCTCAGCAAATAGTCCTAGGTTTGAGTATGTTCAACATTGCGAACATAATGTTGGACTTTTAAAATAGCAAGTGATGCAAATATTTCTGATGCCAGTGCAGATTATGGAGCTTAGACTAGAAGGCACTTACTGAACCATCCATTTGACTGTTCAGGTGGGTTCCCACTCCCAAGTGCCTCCCAGTGTTTTTAACCCAACCTGGTTTTAAACCTTTCCTGTCATGCTCTTGGCAGCCTTGGCAGATTTCTCCACAGCTTTCATTGCAAAAGAGCCTGGAGACCTCCAGAGCAGGCATGGAGCAGGCACTCCAAGGTGCTGGCACCACTGCAGCATCGCCCTCCACCTGTGTCTCTCCCAGCTGGCACGGTTGCGCCGTTTGCAGCCGAGCGCAAAGATGGAGGCGGTGCCGACTCCAGTGCAAACCCCTGCTACGGCAGCCAGACTCACCTCCTCTCGCTCCATTTTCTCTTCGAACTGCTACACACTACAACAAACAGAGCCACTTCAGTTATTACTATAAATGCAGAAGCCAATCCACTTTGCATGCTCCAGATACTGAGTCTCAGCCCCAGCTACACTGCTCCATCCAGCTCCATGCAGAAAATCAGCTTCTTATGTGGAAGAGCCAGTGAGGCAGCAGGCTTCAGCCAGGATAGCCCAGACAGCGCTTAACTGTGAGCAACTTGGGGTATTACAGTTCCCTCACACCTGCTGTCACAGCCCCGGGGTCATAACAGAAGTTGTAGCTCCCAGAGATCAGACTGAAGCGCTTTTGAAAGTCAGTCCTGTGGTTTGCATGAAAGCCTATAGCAAATACAATAGTTGTAAATTTTCTATTTGAACTGCGAGGGCTGCCTGGTTTGCTACTTTATGGGTAGAGCAGAGACCAGGAATTGCTCTTAATCGAGGCCACAGCTCTGGTCAAAAACCCATGGGGAGCAGCTTAAATAATTTTGCTCTAGAGAGATTTGAATGATTCATCCGTACAGATTGCTAATATCATTCCAACAGGAAAGCATAACCCCGCCAGCTTGAAGCAGCATAAACGCGACCGAAATGTTACTGTCTTCAACAGAGGACCCCAGCTCCTCTCTCGCCTTTCGCTGGTTTTCCAGGGAAAGACTCCCTATGCCATGGGCCCTCTGCCTCTTGCTGCAATGCTGCATTGTGGGAGCTGGGTAGCAGCTCTGTCCTCGTTAGGATTGCTCCTGTTAAGATGTAATGGATGGTCTCTTCCATTCCTCCTTTCCCCAGACTTTGCTTGAATCCCAAGAGATTTAAATCACTTCAACTTAATGTCAAATATGTCAAAAGGAAACTGTCTTTCCTGTCAAAGTGCGAGTGTGACACCGCCACAGCAGATAGCTCCGGCTGCACCAGAGATGAACCTCCTTTCACAGAAAGACAGATGGGAATTGTGTTCTCTGCTTCTTAACCTCCTTGAAAGTCACAGTTTCAAAACAAACATGCATGCTGAAATGTACTTGCTAGACACCATCTCCTCTGCCATTCCCCTGTGCCCTCCTACCAAGGCTGTGGATGTAAAACATAGACCTCATAAACATGGAAGCAGCAGGCTCAGGACTTGAGTTTGGGTCTTCATTTGTTGTCAACTCTCAGGTGGCCACCACATGCCCTGTGGGACCAGTGCTGAAGCTCTCCTGAACAAGGGGCTCCCTTCAGTACCTTCGGGCTGTTCAGTCCCTGGGCCAGCCGCGGTCGCCAGCCCAGGGACCAGCTGCCCAGCAGGGACCAGCTGCCCAGCAGGGACCTCCCACTGTGCCCTGGGGGGGCTTCCTCTAACCTCTGTGGGCTGGGGGGCTTCTCCCTCATATGGTCTCTGAGCCACTGAATCAAATGGCCTATGTGGCAGCCCACAGAGGTAGTACCTTCACTACTGGTTATTTTAGCCTCTTAGACATGTGTTACCCTCACCTCTGTGCTTGGATTTGGTGGTGGTTTAGACCTGGCGTAGGTGGTCTAGTAAAGAAGACAGGCCAGAAGGTTTGCTGGAGCTGAGGCACAGCCTTTACACTGGCTGGTAACCCACCTCCTCTGAACTGTGCCTATTCACTTGAGTGCTGACAATACATTAGCGCCTTCGTGTAACTCCTCTGCGTGCCAAAGGGACAGACAAGCTCTCCCACCGCTCACCGCAAAAAAATGAAAGCAGCTCAGCTTACTGTGGCAGAGCCAACCTGTGAAGATACAGCACCACACTTTGGTATGGCTGTATGGCTCATCACCCTGAAACCAGGGTAACCTCCATCAGCAGAGCTGATCTGCAGTGAAGATGTATCTTTCAGGACATACTCTAGGTCCCATCTGCATTACAGAACACAGTTGTGTTACAAATGGATCACAATTGCTTAGGAATAAGAGAACCCAGTTTAGATGTGTCTGTAGTCTAAACCCAGCACCTCTCAATTCACAAGGCCATTCTTCTACATTTGGCAGTAGTGTACAAAATTGGAGAAGTTCACCCTCTGCTGACTGGTATCTTGTTCCAGCTCCTGTGCTGCCCCTCAGCTGTCCCAACCCAACCATTTCTGCAGCCCTACTGTGAACTCATCAGAAAAACAGCTTTGGATAACAAACACCTTTACAAAAAGAACAGCAGGTCTTAAAGGCAGAACTGTGCTAGAGTCAACTGAGTTGAGTTTGACTATGTCAGCGGCATACTTTAGTTAGGAAATGAATACTGCAGTGTAGAGCCCACTGTATTATTAAATGTATCTCACTGAACAAGTCAAGCCCCAGAGGCCGTAACAAACAGTATTCCAGAAGTCAGATAATGATGAACCAGGGCTGGCTCAAACAGACAGGCTGAGCTGTGGAAGAAGAGCACAGTGGGAAGACTTCCACTCTTCCTCACAGCAGAGTGGGACGTGAGGAGCACCTATGGGGCCTGCCAGGCTGGCAGCATGTGTCAAAACAGCGTATCGCCCACAGGGGACTTTTTGCCACCACACATGCAGCTTCTGAGGCTACAGCCTTGATATGTGTGTGTCCCCTGCAAGAACGCTGGCCAGAGCAAGAGCAATCTGCACCCACACATGTCTTCCAGGAGGTGCCCTGTATCCAAGCACATCTGTGCAAAGCTGGCTGTGTGCTGGTTGGCCAAGAGCAGGAGGAAAGAGCTGGCCGAAGCACTCCTGCTGAGTTTGGGTTGCAGGGAGAGAAAGCCAGGATAAAAGCTGCTGAAAGCACTGGCTCCTGAAATCCTCAAAACAGCTGTGGAAAACTCCATTATTCCCAGCAGATAGAGGGTAGAGATGTGTGAGATTGCCTCCTTTCCCAGCAGATGCCATCCTGACACCGTGATTGAGAAACACATCTTCACCCCAGGCCCTGCACACTTTCTGTGGGTGCTATAATTCAGTCCAAATCCTTTTGCTGTGCCAATACGCTTGGCTCCACAAAGCTGAGCACTCTCTTGCCTTGGTGAAGAGGGACAGATTTGGAGGAGAAGGGCAGACTTGCCGGCTGATCCCACAATCCAGCATCCACAAGCAGACTTTGGAGAAGAGCGGGCCTGCTGTCGTGGAAAGGCTAGCATGGATGTGTACACATATGCCAAAAGAGAGGGGAAAAAGCCTGGACCATAGGCAGAAACACCTCTCCCAACGACCTTCTACACTGGAAGGGATCGAAAGGTTGACCCAAAGCCGACCCAAGGAAGGGGCTGAAAAAGTGTCAGGATTTAAGGCCGCTTACGACTGGAAGATGTGAAGCATTCAGGGTTTTGGAGCAGAAGGATCTGAGCTCTATGTCTGCTGTTGATGTGCAACTGCAAGTGACTACAGTAAATGAAAGATTTGTAGCTAATCACCATGGACTGCTTCCAGCATGCTTCCTATGGGAGCATACAGGTCATCCTCCTTAAATCACATTGTGATATAGAACACGTTACTACCCAAAGTTTAGCCTTTAAGCTAAGTCAGACATGCCAGGGTGCTCCTGCATGCATCTATGAAGACATCACAGGGACCACAATGCCAGCTGACTCTGCAAGATGTGCTCTGTTGTTGGAACAGAATGGCATTCACTTTTTGCTGTTCTCCCCGTATGTGCCTTGCCCATGTCAGCAATAAAGTTCGTGTGTACTGACTTACTTGAGTTGGATCTGCTCCGTGAATTTCCCTCCGAGTTGGGGAGCGAGGTCTGTATCACAAGCTGTACTGCCTCGACCTCGTCCTGCGCTTTCACCTTGCTCCAGCAGATAGCTTGGATGTGCCTGGTGCTTTTGGGAGCTCTAACGTCACTCTGCTCAGGAAGGACACAACACACACGAGGACGTAACACACATGAGGACGTAACAACACACAACCCACCAAGCTCTCCTACAAGGGAACTTCCACCAGTGCCTGGGCGGCAGCAGCGTTTTCAATATAGAGTCTGTTTTGCAAAACCACTTAGCCAGTTCTCTAGTATTTTTAGACTCTAGATAATTTTGGCTGGTATTTTGTGATTATGCTAAAAATGTGGTAGTGAATAACTGTTTCAATTCATGTACCATGTGGAGAAAAGATCTGAAGGCCTCCCTCTACAAACACAAAAATATATTTGACTAGTTATATTAATGTGAGCGTCAAGTGGGCAGTGCTTTCTGCTAAAAGAGGTAGGACTAAGCAGGTATTCTTGCAGGGGGACCCTCCACAAAGCCTTCCTGGAGTATCAAGCTCTTCAATTTGCTGTTAAGGGCCTAGGACTCCTGTGAGAAACTTCAGGCTGAAAGAAAACTACTGTTCTTCACTTCTGAGACAGGCAAGCAAGGTCCAGGATTTCCCTGTCCCTCCATCACTGCTTGAATCCTTGCTCAGGACAGAGCTGGAATCTCTATTATTAGCCTCCTTGTGATGCACAGCATTGGTCTTTATAAAAACACTTTTGTAAGTAGCTGCAAACTCTTTTTACTAAGGCTAATTTCTATCACATTGAATTGTCTTCTGGGTTTTATTTTATCTTATTTTACTCTTGACTTCTCATTTTCTTTCTTCTCCTGTTGCTTCTCTGCTCTCCTAATTAGCACTTCATTGAAAAAGTGAAAAACAGTCTCTTCAAGTAATGCAAACAACACTGACCATTACACTTCAAGCAAAAGGAGTTTTCGTCCTTGAGAACAAGAGCCGTCCCAGGCAGCAGGCTGAGGATATTGTCTCTGTAAACCTCATTCAGCTTTTGCTCTGAACTTTGGATTTTACAATTAATTACAGGCTGCTGAGACTTGATTATAGGATATAACAAAGCCAGAGGATGCTATTTCCACACCTCCCATGTAGGTTTTATCGTGCATAAACAATTTTTTATTTGTTTCTTAGAGCTTACCTCATATGTAACAACATATTCTACAGACTGGTGTTCTTCTATCCCCACAATCCATTTCTCCATTACAAACGGTGGCTGAAAAAAACATGGTATGAGTTTTATAAGGTGCTCTTCATCTCCTGACTTGTTTCTGAAACACCCCAAAGATATTTTCAACATTTGCCTTTTTTCACCCGTCTCCATATTGTTAACATCGATACTTTTCCTAAAATCTTAGGAGACAAAGCAATATATTTTGGAATTATTTACTTCCTTGTTTACAAAAGGAAACTGAGAAGAGATTTCTATAAATAACAGACAGTAGGTAAGACAACATGGCATGTTTTCATGGGGGCATAAACCTTTTTCATTTTTGGGCATGTACAGTTGTTTTTCTGCTAGACTTACAGAGATCAGCAAGAACAAATATCTAGAGATTCTCGGAGATATTCCCTGACAGATATAAAAATGTTGAAGTATGTGAAAAGTTATTGTATCTAGTTATTAGTTTATTTATCTTTAAGCTTTTTTTTTAAAGGAAAAAATTAAAATGTCCAGGATGAAAATTAAACAGAAAACTATTTTGCAACAAAATAACAATAATAATTATTTTAGAAATCACAAGTGTTGTTCCAGAAATCACTAACTATAAAAATAGTATTAGCATAAATTAAATATGAGAATCTTTTTTGGGAAATGCTCATATTTTCACATTTTCCTTAAAATTCTCACTGTTGAGAATCTGATTTTCAGTTTTTACTTTAGAAAAAATAACCAAAGGTTCCCTCAAAATTTTGCCTAAAAAATTCACAGTTAAAAGCATTCAGGAGTTTGGGGGCTTTTATTAGTGCACATTAGAGCGGCATTGTAATTGGTAATCAAGCTGTATATTTTTTCATTTAGAAATTTATTTTGTTAGCTATTATCAAGTGGAGCATATTAATAAAAACAAACAATTAAAATAACAGCAAACAGAAAACCCTCTGCATTAACAAAGCTTCTGTTGCTTACAGTAAAAGCCGTCTATGTGCTGGCTGGTAAATATTTACAGGCAGGTTCTGAAATGAGGTAAAATGCCCAGTGACACTGAATTGCAGATGTTCAGTGCTGTACTGTCTGTTGATGGGTTTCAATCTTTGCAACCCATCGTTGCATGAAAGAGGGAGTTTTAGAACCATGTAAAAGTTCTAAAACCATGTAAAAAAAAAAAAAAAAAGACAGAGGAAAAAAAAAACAGACAAATCACATGAAGTTTCAAACTGGAACATTTAAATCACTTTCTTCTCTTGAAAAGGAAAGTAATTTTTTGAACATTCTTTTCTTTAAAAGGGGTAATAAATTCAGAGGATATAACATGGAATTAAAACAAGAAAATATAAATTAGCTCCTTCTCTTATTTTTCTATTGTTAACATTATTGTCAGCTTAAAAGAGAACCAAAACACCTAACTCCTATTATGATACAAACCTGTTTAAAATGTGCATTTTATTTAAAAGCTGTCAAGAGATTGAGCTTCCGCAAGCACAAAAGTCGACTGCTGTGGTATTTTAATGTCTTTGTTTGAGATCTGTGAATTCGTGAAAGCTTTAAGGCTGTAAATACCTTTGTCATCTTTAAAATCTCTACATCAGGTAGGTTAGTGTTGAATGTCACATCTTTTATGTAGGTTATTGCAATTTCATCCCCATCCATCTCCATGTACATTTTCCATTTACAATCCTACGAATTATAAAAAAAAGAATGCTGGATTGTTAGAATACAAATTAAAAAAAAAAAAAAGCCAAAATGAAACGAAATCTAAAGCCACAACAACCCAAAACATTATCCTCAATATATGGGGGGAAAAAAATAACCCAACGAGAAAGATAAGGAACATACACATATTTTAGGATATGCATGTTTTCCAGTAAAAGTGTTGATAATGGAAAACCCTCGGGTTCTCTTGTTCGCTCTCCTCTTAGCTCACCCTGAGAGACAGTCACCGTGTTGACAGGTCTGGGTGTCTTTAGAGGCGTGGATCCCCCGAAGGGCCCCAGGAGGACGGTGGCTTCACCCACCTGGACAGACAGCCCATCTGAGCGGGCGGCGCGGGAGCTCTGCACACCCGCGTGGCGGTGGAGGCACAGGGCAGCGGTGGGAGCCGTCACTCGGGGTCACACCAGTGCTGGCAGCCAGCCCCAAGGACATCTTCCCGGTGAACCGGGGAACAAATGACCAGAGGGTCTGCGAAACACCGTTAAGACAGTCGCTCAAATAATGGGCAAGAGGATGAGCTGGTTATTACAGCTCAATTATTTCAGATACCGAGTGCCCAGCGAGGCACTGAGCATCCTCCACTTCTGCTCACCTCCAATTGCACTATTAATTATACGCAAGCTCAGCTTAGAAAATAATCACAGTGAGTCTAATAAACCAAAGTAATGAAAGGTATCCTTAAATAATCCCATGAGCTGAACACAGGGCCAACATCCAACACTTTGCACAGTTGTGAGCCTGCAGAAGCCGACGGCTCTGGCAGCATCCCGCAGGACATCCCGCACGGGCTGAGTGCTGGGACCAGGGTTCGTGCCTGTGGCCAGGGAGGCTCCCACTGGGGACATGCCTGTCCATGCTGCAAACCAGCCAACGTTTCCTGGTGTGCCTGGCAGGTGCTTTGGGGATTCAATACTGCCCGGTGCGCTGAGCCTCTCCAAAAATCAGTCCCCTGAGGGACAACAGGGCTGCAGTGAAGCAGAGCGTCTCCATCGCCGTGGAGGCAGGAGGGGATCTGCCCTTCACAGAGACAGGAGCTCCTCCAGACATGCCAGGGGTTCAGAGGGTCTGTGTCCACTGTACGCCGCCGGCCGGGCAGGCGCAGTCTCAGCGTTTGTGGGAGGCAGTCTTCTCAATTCTGCTCAGAAAATGCAAAAACTTTCAATGGGGACACAGATGGCCGCTTAGGGCCAAGGGCTTGCGTAAGCAGTTATTTGCACACACAAACGTACGGCAGCCTAAAAAGTATCCGTTTGCACATGCGATTATCTGCTAGTGTTCGCACGTGCATCTCTCATAAATGTAACGTAGGAGCTCAGCCCTCAGAAGTCTCAAAGCTTTCAATCAGGCATTGAATTGGCAATTCCCAGATAAAAGAAAACTGGAGTATAATCATTTCCGAACTGTAACAACAAATTATGCTTATGAAAGCATTTGCCCTGTGTGTCCATCTGTCCCCATTGAAAGAGTGGACATGTAAGTTGGTTTTCGCATCGCCCTGGTGCGAGTCTGAGCGATGGGAACCGTGGTCCAGCGGTCAGGGCACCGGATCGAGACTCGGAGGCACCAAGTTCATTTTCCAGTTCTGCCATCGGCCTCCTGCGCAACCTGATAAAGCACCGAAGTTGCCCTGTGCCTCCGTTTCCTAATCATGGACTGTATCTCTTTGCACGTCCTTTTTCTGTCCTGCTTTTTCGGGCTGTGAGCTAACCCAGGATTACGCCTGCCTCTTCCCAGGTAGGTACAGCGTGATGCACCGGCCTTGATGTCGGCTGAGAACCGTATGTGCTATGTATCTGAACAGCAACAGTGAAGCGAGTTGTCTTTGACTCCTCCTCGCCTCTCAAACTGTGCTCCTCTCCCTGCCCACACCGTCCTTGTTGCCAGACTTTTTTGCAGGACTTCCTAAATTCATGCTACATGGATTCCCTATTGCAGATCGAACCTGAGGTTAGAAACAAGATGCTTGATGACATTTATAAGTTTTACAAAAACACCCGAGCCAAGAAAAGAATAAAACATTGACATAAAATGTTATGATTCAAAAGTTAATTCAGTGCATCTCCAGCCATAAGACCAGTGCCAAGCACCTGAGAGCCAGAGCTGCACCTTGTGCCAGGGCTCCTGTGCCTTCACGACTCAGGATTTTGTGCTGTTCACTCACATCTCCCTACAGACCAGATATGGCAAACGTGAGCTCGTCTTAATAAATAACATAAATCAAACAACCACCTCTAAAGAAAAGGCTGACAAGCTGTGCAAATCCAGGGTCTGGCAGGCGGTGGGCACCCGCCAGCGCCCGGCCCCTCACCGGACCCACCGCACACGCAGGAGCCCTCTCCGTGCGGTAACAAATCAGGCTGCCCCACGCAGCTGTGGATGCACGAGCCCTGCACAAACACCGCCTTCCCCGGCTCCGAACTGCAGCTTCAGAGAAAGAAATACACTCTCCCGTCCTTCAAATCCAGCCCCCAATCCTTCCGTCCTCCTTGGAGTCCTCTCTCCCACCACGCCGAGCAGATACCAAAAGGGCAAGTTACCACACTAAGCACACCCTCTCTGGTCACTCAAAAATAAGTGTCTCGTTTTATTTGGAAAGGTTTTAATTTTGTGTTCTTGTAAAATCACCAGTGGAAAGGGGAAAGAGAGAGAGAGAAAGACAGGGAAATAAAAAGAGGAGAGAAAGGGAAGGAGCGGCTGGGAGAAAAAGAGAAAATATAGAAAAGACAGAAAGAAAGAGAGAAGGAAGGAAGGAAAAGGAAGGAGGAAAGACAGCAGCTGGGTGACTTTTGAATCAAGGCACTTGGGAAATATATAAGATAAGTAGGTGGCTACTTGTCTTACAAACTTGGTAACCATTTTGTTCAACCACACCATAAATAATGCGAGATTCGTGTGCTGCAAAAAGGGACATATTTCCTTGTTTCCCAATCGAGTTCTAGGTTCTTATTTAGCAACGAATAGGAGAGAGATGCTCAGCCACTTAAGCAAAAATTTGGCTAGAATAACCAAGTATACGTATTTCAATTCTTTGATGAATTGAAGCCATAAGATTTCTCGGATCGAGACTACATTTAGTGCCAATGTATGTGGGAAAATAATTTGGAAATGGCTTCTTCAAAATGTCTGGTTGATAAATATACTTACACAAGTCCTTCAAAGAGATTTCCCTGGACATCTTGTAATTCAAGCATTAACATACCTCCCAATATTTACCGGCTAGGTTTTGATTTAAATAAAGAATTTCAGCTTTTTGTTTTTTTAAAAAAATACCTAGTTTCAGAACTGAGAGGCACAACCAGCAAAACTTTGTGTGAAAAACATTTCTGAATAACACTTTGATAAAGCCAATAAATCAGCAGCCTCTGCAAATGATTGTAGAAAAGAAAAGCAAATCACACATGTATTTTGAACCACTTCTCCTCAGCTTCAAAACAGAAAATAAGAACACTTTAAAAATTAAGTCTCCAGCTTACTGTGGTATTCCAGGAATCGTTTTAAAATCAGTGGTTGCAATAAACTTTTTTTTTTTTAAGACTGAAGAAAAAATGGAAACGGCATTGTAGCAGGCAACTGGATATTAGAAGAAAAGTAAGATGTAACGCAAGATGAAACAAATATGAAAAAAATGTTGGTCATGCTGGTACTAAAAGTAGTAGCATGTTGATGATTTAGGTCCCCAGAAGCTCCTTTACATTCTTAGCTATTATCTATCTCAGCTGCTGAAACCTGCTGTTTTAAAGGCATTAGAGTTGAACATCTAGTGACAGCACTTGGGTTATTTATCATTATGTATCACCCTGCTACACTATATTTTATTATTCTGGATTTAAAGGAAGATAACACAATTATGGTTAATTTGCTTCTCTTCTTTATATATATAGTGTCATGACCCACCACAGCTTTGTCCCATGAGATATTTTTAACCAAAAAGAAATCCACAAGAAACTCTCCCTAAAAATTCCATTAATAACCTCTTGTAGCGTGTATAGGTTGCAGGGTCTGGAACTAAGAATGTTTTAA
Organism: Platalea leucorodia; assembly: GCF_965183815.1. NCBI lineage: Eukaryota > Metazoa > Chordata > Aves > Pelecaniformes > Threskiornithidae > Platalea > Platalea leucorodia. Next base: position 78,679,186 of record NC_138827.1, read on the forward strand.
TCTCTTCAGCAAAACAATGTCTCATAATGATGTACAGGACTATTGCTGCACTGATGAAGAATCATACATAATTCAGCACCTTTCACTTGGCACCACTGTGATATCCTCATTAGCAGTGGCTCACAGTGGCTGTCAGATGGTGTCCATGCGAATGCAGGCATTATATTGTCTTTGAGATGTGCAGCTGCTTCCATGACACTGCCAGTATATAAAAACATGACGCCAGTTTGTTTTATTTAGTGCTAAACCTTCCAGTTTGTAAAAACAAGGCTGACACAGAGCCTGACATGAGGCAGTGAAAATAATTAGCTCTCATTTTCTCAGCCTCCTATTTCCTTCTCCCCGCTGTGTTCTCTTTCCACTAAACCACCACATGTCAGTCGAAATGGGAGGCAATTAGTGGGCTCATTTCAGTCCCCACAACTGTGCTGAAAAGAAAGTATTTATGATGGCACAATGAACAGCTGAAAGATTAAATAACATTTGCCTTTTGAAAAGAAAATGACTTCTAGCTAAATGGGCAATTTTTGATTATTCTCAAACAAGCTTAGAGTAGTTGGTTTTTAAAATACAAGAAAGGAAAATGAGTCATTTTTAGGTGAAAGAATCAAATAAAACTTGACACAGTAATGCAAATAACTGATGTTTTATTGCAAAATATGTAAATGTGTTATACCCTTAACAATGGCTGGTGTCTCAGGTCAGGGCAGGCTGTTGCCAGCCAGGCTCCAGCGAGAGAAGGTGGCTCCACCGCCGGTTTTGTTTCAGCTGTGCAGGCAGAAAAAAACAGGGGCGGAGGGGAGGCCTTCCGAGAGAGATGGTCTTAAAACGTACAGAAACAAAGCAAGCGAAAGATATATTTATGTTATCAGTTGCCTGGGTGCCTCCTCCAAAAGCCGGAGCCCTTGCTCCTTCGTGAGGCAACAGGCACTGGCTGGCTGGAGCTTCGCCTGGAGAAGCACAAGGCCTTTTTAACATCTACGCAGACCACCTGGCGGTACCAAAAATATCTTTCCCCTGACAGCGCCTATCTTTAACATCCAGTGCTACGAAGCTCTGTGCTGCCATGGAGGGGAACATAATGGTAAATACCGGGCGCCGCTACGTGCTGGGGCTGGTGCCCCAAGAAGAGCGGGTTGCAGCAGCCGAGATGGAGAGCTCTGCGGTACCAGCGGTCCTGAGCCTTGCCGTAGCGTTTACCAAAAGCTGCCCTTGCCATGTGATCAGAAGGAAAGGGGGATTGCTGCGGTTGCAGGCATCATCATCCACACGAGCAGCCTGCCTGCAACAGCGGCATTGTAAAGGTGGAAGCATGAAAAGCATGAGTCCCTTCCCCGAGGGCTGCGCGGCTGCCGTCCCGTGCTGTCTGAGCCAGCCCTATCCTCCAGTGGCATTTCCCATAGACTGCTCGTGGGAACACCATGCTGGAGCCGTGCAGGCACCACATCCCCACCGACGGCGGGGTGGTACGCGGAGGCTACAGCTCACACACGGGGGCTTGCAGCCCTGTGGGATGTTGGCTGTGGGGACAAGGGCGTGCAGGAGCTCAGGACAGGCATGGCAGGGCCGCTGGACATGTCCTGCGCACGCTGGGGACAGAGGCTCCTCTTCCAGGCTTTTGTCTGGAGAGGACACGTGCCAAGCCTACAGACCACTGGGAACCTGTCTGTGCTTCTGCAGACGTATCCGTGACCGAGGCTGTGTGCGTGAGAGACAACGCATGGAAGGCAGCAAGTTAATTCAGAGTGGCCAAGGTATAAAAATAAAGCTTGAGATTAAAAAGTCTAGAAAGTCAAGTGAGCAGATTACCTAAGCCTATATGCCTCTTCAGGATGATGGAATCATTTCTGACGGGAATCCCCGGCTCAGCACTGCCTACACAAGGATTTTAAAAGGTGTTGGCTTGAGTTTGACCCCAGTTAGACGTGGATGCTACAGCTGGAGCAATCCCAGTGGAGGTGATGGAGTCATACCAGCTCCACCTTGTGTAAAAACAATACGTGGTCCAGAAAAGCTTCTTTGAAAGAAAATACAAGGAGCTCAGATCACCTGCACTAAACTTCTAGCACCCTACCACTGATCCACCTCCTTAGTGGACTACATTAACCAGTTCTTAATGGTGCTGGTTATATTTAAATGTTGCTGTGGTTTTATTTTACAGCTTAGGTAATTTTTTTTTCCCTTCACAAAGTATTTACCCCTTTACTGACTACTTATTAAAATAGGAGCAAATCTATGAAAATGGCACACAAACACAGCCACTCTGATTCTTGCATTGACTATTAGCCTTTAGTAGTGAAAGCATTGTGCTTTGAGATTCAATTAAAGAGAGAGGCTTTAGAAGATGAGGTTTTGAGATAAGGCTAAATAACCCCATGTTAGAAAGTCAAGGTACTTGCAGGTATCTTGCAAAGAAAGGGTCAGATAAAACCAATTCCTTTGCCAGCTTTACTACTGAAGTGGGTTAAAATACCTACAGAGCATGGGGAATATGTACAACTGAAAAACTACAAAACTGGAATTTTAAATTTTAGACCTCAGCCCTTGCTTTATTTTTTGCCACATTTGTAATGTGAGGAGTACCTTACATGGCAAATTAAACTGGTGATGTTACATCATATCTGTCTGAACTAAGAATTATTTTTAAAAAAGCGAAGAAAGGGTTTATGAGTGTTGATGTAGTGGGAGGGTGGAGAGGAAGAAGCAGCAGAAACGGTCTCAAGCACTTGTGAAACTGTATTCCAGTTACGACGACTATTTCAGTACTGTTTTGTCTGGTACTGCCTGCATTTTGCCAGCCCAGGTTTCTCCACATGAAGAGCTGGTCACAATGTCTCTCTAAAGTCGCCTTAATATTATATTCACTTTTGTACTACACATTTAAATAATAGCATTAAAATATATCCCAGTTTGGATAGTCAAGGCTAGAAAATAGTTCACACAGTTAGCAGATGGTTTTGAAGAGGCTCTACTCCTTACCTTGTCAAATGGATGGAGAGGTAACTGGGGAAAAATAAGGCAAAATGGTGAGCCATCTTCAAGGCTTTGTGTTTGGATATAGGTCAGACTGTGCCACACTCAGTAAGAAATGAAAACATTCAAAGGCATGGTGAAATCTGCCCTTTTGAGGACCAAAACTAAAGAATGCATCAACAGGAGACAAAAAGACTGTGAACAATCCTTCTTAAGGGGTTGGGTGATTCATCAGTGCGGAGCCGACACAGCTCAGACACCTTTCCCTGATTGGGAAATTTTAATGAGCCACCTAGGATGAGAAAGCCATTGAAAATTCCCTCTGCCGTTCTGCGAATCAGCTCAAGCCACAATTGCCAGGGTTTGTTTTTTTACCCTCTTTGGTATCTTGGAGTTAATTGGTGTCCCCCCTCTTTTTTTTTTAATTCGTGGAAAAAAATCATATAAAATGTCTAAATCTATCACCTTTCAGCTCAGTGGGAATTGTGTACAGAAAGGTCATTAAAAGGAGGTGAATGGAAGTAACCACATAACTCGAACTACAAGAGTTGGAAAAGAAACCTCTAAAAACCAGGTTAGCTTTGCAGCGCTCACTCCTGATGCATTCGGAGAGCACAAAGGTCAACGGAGCTTTCATCACCTCCAAAGATGCAGCTAAAAAGGGAAGGAAACTGTAATGAAATGACTGCATCTGTCAGCTGGTGGAAACCAACATAATCCCACTAGAAGATGCAGTTTAAATTAGATAACAAATCTGAGGCTGGTAAAGTCGCGTACTGGGAATTCAATGTTTCATTCAGTATACAGACAAGGCTGAACATTCAAATGCCATCCTGAAGTATATTCATCAGGATCCTTGCTAAAAGGCACTGCCAAAGGCACTGCCACTCCTAAGGCCCTTAAGTTTCTGCCTGCTTACGGAGAAGGTGCACTGGCTGTGCCGACGGGGCTCGGTGCAGTGCCCGGGAGAGGACACCTGTGCCCTGAGGAATCATCTTCACACCTGAGACAGTGCTGTGCTCTGACCAGCCAAACGCATCTGAATTAACCTGCACCCCTCAAATGGTTTCTGGGTCCTGGACCGGCTCATCCAGCACTTTTATGCCCTGTGGCATTGCGGTATGTCATGCTGCACGCCAAGGCTGCACCGACACCAGAGCTTTCGTTCGGATCAGGAGTGTGATTTGTCCCGCGTGCCCGTCCTGTCCCATGCTTTGGCAGAGCCACCTCTGAAGCACACAGATGGGCTTGCTTCCAGGTGCAACTACACCAGAAGATGCGCTACAATAACTAATAGGAACTCAGCCCAGGAGACCAGCGCAGAGCCAGCCTGGGGTAAAACCTCCCAGTGTGACCTGTTCCCCTGTACAGAGCCCTTCCTGCTGCGCTGCACCAGCTCCCAGCTGAGCCTAATAACCTCCCTTCATCTACACAGTCTACACATCATGCAGGGAACACCCGTTCTCAACTTGTAACCCAGATTTGAGCTTATTGCCTCTTTTTCCTCATGGCTAAGACAGGAGAAATGCTTTTTAGCTAGGCAGCCGGTTATAGGGACTGATTAGGGTAAAGTTCCTTTGAGAAATTTATTTTTAAACTGATGTAGGACAGCTTTTTAGCTATACAGATGGTGGAAGGTATGATCCCAAGTGCTTCTGCTGACCCAGTTTTACAGGAAAAGGCACCACTCTTTTACAAAAATGGGACAGTAAAAGGAGTTTAAACCCTTCGATCTTGGCTTACCCAGTATCTCCAATTCATTTTGGAACAAATCTGGATGGCAGCAGTAGTTGGCTTAAAGCAGCCTCTAGGGGAGCTAGAAGATTGTATCCAGGGATTTTCAAAGAAGCAAGCTAGCCAAATTTTCTGTATCGTATGTACCACACCAGTCTTTCTTAGTGTTATGTTTAATGCAAATTACCTTGCTCATGTTGGCCCTAGCATTCTGCCTAAGAGCTCAGTCGATCTATTCCTTCCAGTCCACTTTTTAAAACTGGCTTAGCTGCAACATCTTTAAAGGCAGGTATGAGTTAATGAGCAGATCTTGGACAGAAGCTTCCAGCCCAAACTCAGGTGACAAATTGCGCATTCCCTGGAACAGCAGCAGGGCCACGGGTGCTGCGGTGGGGCGGATGCCAGGGCAGGCATGCCCGGCACGCGCCCATGGCTGCGGAGGGAATGGCTTCCTTAGGAAGGGGCCCGACAGCACACAGAGCAGAGAGGACCAATTAGGAGGTCACAGGGAAGGCAGGATCGAAAAAAAAAGGGTTCTCAGTTGGCACGTCAAAAAACTGCAAAGGTTACGCCGGCACTACGCAGGCCCACTGAACTAGCCCCATCCTATTCTAACAATTTCGTTTCTGTCCTGTAGACTTTGGCACAGTCTCTTTTGTGAATTTTGATGTCACAGCTAAGATACCTACTTGTCCTCAAACTTAGTAGGCGTTAGTGCAACCTGAATTTCTCTCCAACACTCAGAGCTCTATTCACTCCTCTTGCTCTTTCCTGGGGGAGGCTGCCCACCTCCCTGCGCTATGGCTCACAACCCATACTGGAAATGGAAGGGAGATATGAGCTATTTCATGGACTTTTAGTTCCTTGTGGAGTTGCACGTGGGAGAGAAAGATGCACACCTACAAAAACGCAGCTGTACAGCATCATAAGCTACATGCATTCAAGAACACCGAGACAGCCTAAGTAATTCACACAGTGATAAAGAAAATTTTCATAGAAAAAAAAGTGCTTAGGATAAAAGAAACAAACAAAAAAAGGAAATCTCCAGACAAAAAGCAAAAAGGTTTTTCAAATTGATGAAATGATTTCAGTACGAGTCCAAGTTCCTACTAAGTACAAACCTAAATGCTTTCTCTGCAAGCACCACCAAGTACAGAAATCAAGAGACTTCTGCAAACAATATGCCCTGAAAGCAAAGCAGCCAGATAACACAAGATCAAAGTCAGCCACCCACAAGTTTAGGGTGGACACACAATGCAGATTTGTCAAATACAAAAGGAAACAAATCCTGCTGTCACAACCCCTGACTCTAACTCAGAAATGCTTTGCACACCATTTCCACATGGATGATTAATTCTAAAACCCTTGAACTCGGAGTCCACGGCAGGTTGGATAAAGAAAACAAAAAGCATGGGACAAACCTCACTCTCGAGAAAAGACAACGTGGTGGAAATGCTTTGCTGGAACATCCGGAGTCGTCAACGCTCCCGTTACACAGGGCATAACGAGAGATCCTTGAACCAGCTCAGCTTGGAGCTGAGGTTTGATTAAGAGGTGGCATGCTGGTAATTGCCTTTTACCAGCCGCTGCACAGTAGTTTTGCCATCTGCAGAGTGCTGTACCTACCCCTCCCTCCTTCCCCAGTACCATGAGTGAACAGTCACCACCAGCACCAGTCCCGTCCTCCCCAGCCAGCAGCCATGCATACCACGTATTTTCCAAACTCCTCTTGGTTGCATAAAAAGACACCACCTTTCTGCCAAGACAAAAGTAATAGTCTGTCCACTAACATCAGGCGTACGGCACTGCTCAACTGTGAATGGTTTTTTTTGCATAAATGTATTGTTATTTCACACCCATTGGGATAAAAGAAAGTGAAAGCCCAAATTATAAAAATTATGGTTAAAAAAATTGTTCACAAGGAAAGAAAAGTTTTCAGTCAAAGCTTTCTGTGTCACTCTTTTCTTCCTCACCTGTTCTGGGGTGTGGTTCCCTATCACCGATGCAGACCCATTTGCCACCTTGACATTTGGTCAGCACTTTCCAAAACAAGAGGAGTCTCACAGCAAATTACCTTTTTGTGTCCAGAAGACACTGGACCCTCTGGGTAGTGACTGTTAACCAAACCAACCGATCTAGCGCTGCCAGCTTACCTTTGGACCGTTTCCCGGCTTCAAGTGATAACCAAAAACGAGTTCAAGATTCACTACTTTCTCTATGTTTTCTTCAGATCCCCCTGCAGAATCCTGCCAAAAAAAGGCAAGGTGAGACTTCACATCTACCACAGCCCCCTGGGAGACAGGAGCAAGGCCTTTGGTGGCAGAAAGGATTTGCCTTTCAGATGCTGCAAGTCTGGCAGGCAGGCAGAAGGAGGCATCACTGCCATGATCACGCCGCTCCAAGAGGGGCCAGGGCTTCTGCGTGGGTTTACGGTGCGCAGTGGATGGCACCTGTGTGATTTCTGCTCCTGACGGAGCCGCTCTGGTGTGGCACAGTGCCGCTGCAAGCATCGTGGGCAGCCACCGCCACTGGAATTGCAGCTGGCACGGCACGGCGACAAAGCCCCGACTTTCATTTTCCTCTTCGGGGAACAGAGTTTCGCCGTATGTAAATTCACTTTAAGTGGATTTCACTCTATAGCTGTGCAATAAATTATGACTAAAAAAGCTACTTCAGGCTTTGGGGTCTAGAATTGCTTGATTAGCTCACCGAATTAAATCAGGCAAATATCTGCTCTGGCAACCCTGAGGTTCCCAAACACTCTCTCCCTTTTGCATGGCTCTTGTAACTGATATCAGAAAACCAACAGGTTAACAGAAGGGTGACCAGACATTATAAATCACCCTTCTCTCCTGTAACATTAACAAACTGAGGAATGATGGGCTCATTCTGGGCCAGGGTGTCTGCTGTTCTTCGGTGGCGAGCAGTCAGTGGCACCAGTTCGGAGGAATGGCTCTCAAGGGTAATTTCTGATTAATGACAGCAAAGGAATCGCAACCAGTAGTCTTTTAATTTAATACTACCAGTTCCACGATAAAATCTTAGAGCCTCCTTGAAAACAACTTTTATTATCCTATTACTTATTCTGATGCGACCCATCGCTGCTGTTGACCCTCCGCATTTGTCACAACCCTCTGTAGGAACTGCTGCTTCGCTCTCCCGCAAACGGTAGGACAGCTGAGACACGAGAACAGTAAAATATTCATACCAACATGAGAAGCGCTTCTTATATAAACAATGACACTTGCCTTAATTAATGGTGGAAAATGAAACAGATTTAGGTAGTCATGGGTTAACTTCTCAATAGCAGTCTAGAAAAAAAAAATCAACAAAATCAGATGAGGGTTATTCAGTATCTCATACTGCAAATACCAGCATGAAAAACAGCACAACTCCGTGTGCACTGTGTTTTCCATTGTGGATACATTAGGGCATGTGAGAAGAGTTTAAAATACAGCCCTGTTCTGGAAACTGTCATGGCAGATCGGCCCCATTTCGCATTCAGAATCAGATCTGCTTAATCAGAGAAAGAGATGTTTGGGGGGTTGTTTTGGTTGTTTTTATTTACGCTCAATCAACCCAGGAAGCTGAAATCTTTCGTTTTGGGCATTATTGACTTTATTAAGTTTCAATAATTTTCTCTGTAGGAAATGTAAATGAAATGTATCAGTAATGGTGTGTGGCACGGAAAAAATGGCTGATGAGCAAAAGGGGAATAAATCTGTATGACTTATGAAGCTAAATTTGCAGGACTAGCAATTAGGATGTAAGTATCTCTTTACTAGTAAATTGTGGTATAAAATCATTGAGACCCAACAGAATTATAGATGCTGCTTTTAGAGAAATCCTTTTCCAAAGCTGACTGCCAGGAAACTGAACTCTCTCCTGTGGCTACAGTATTAATACTATTACTGCTGTTGTGATCACGTTTTCCAGACCATGATTTTCTTAACTCATTACAAACATTTGATATTTAAAATACCGTGAAACAAAGCTTTAAGAGCAAAGCAACCTGGCTGTCAACCAGCTTTAAAGTTGTCTAACGGAGTTTTGTTAGTCAAAGTATGTTTTAAGCTACAGATGAGATGTGAAAGTAGAGAAGTTCAGAGATTTCAGTCCAAATAACTGTTTTCATTATCTGCTCCTCCCTCAGCTGAAGAGAAATCTTTGGGGAGAACTCTCCCTGAAGACAGCCGAAGCGTTCTGCTGGGAGAACGGCCCCCCTCGGCGAATCGCTAGCAGTACTGACAGTCCAGCCCACAAGAAAACCAAGAACTGCAGAGGAGTATAAAGACCACAGCACATTTTCATGCCTCATAAAATGCTCAGGTTGCTTTGGATGCTCAATCCATACGAACCTGTAACTCTGGGGTTTTCTGATATAAAATATGTTCTCTATTTAGCTTTGTAACTTTTTTTGTTGTTAATACTACTGAAAACCCATAGACTCCTTCTTAATATTCACACTATAACCTATTGCAACATTCAACACATGCTGTTAAATACCTTTAAATGGATGATGTGTCCTCTGGAAACAATTCCCATGTCCTTTAAATCCTCCTCTTCTAGAAGCAGCAATCGTTTCCCAGTGATATGATGTTCCTTAAACAAGCTAGCATACACACTCATTTCACCAGAAGCATCGCCTTAAGATAAGAGAGGTTATTCAGACATCCATAGGGTGTTTTATTGGAGGGAGAAAAAGAAGAGCAAATGTATATATATTCATAAATGTGAATATGAAGATGCACATGAATAGCTTTTACCTTTTCTAGTAAGTTGTTGCATCCAGAAAAACTGCAAAAAAGAGGAATCAGTCTTGAAGCTCACATTATCAAAATTTTATATTACAGTTATTTGGAGTTCACAAATAATCATTCTTTTTAAAAAAATTGTAAAACTATTTCTAACTTTGGGTTAAAGGACTCAAAATTCACCAATGCAAATGATCACTTTTATTTAGCTTTTTAAAACTGCCTATTTGCAGCCACCTTCCTGAGTTTACTGTCATGAGGAACAACAGAAATGACCGAAGCAGAAGCTTCGCGACCTGCCACATGCTAAAAGGGCTGAAGTTAAGGAGCCAGGGCTATTATGGCTTTTGCACTGGCCTTCCAAACAGTTCGTCAGTAAATGTTAGCTAAACCATACAAGGAGGGTGCTAGATGGGACATTAAAATCACTATGACACATCACTATGCTAGAGATAAATCATTGATGTTTCTTGTCTAGCCTTTTAACTGAATAAAAAAGACTCAACGCCATTATTTTATATGAAAGAGATTCCACACCCCTTAAAAAACCCTTAACTTTCTTTCAGTTAATTGCCATCCTGGTGGCACACAGTGAGATAAAACCTTCGAATCCGTTTTGTCCTGTCCAGGACAGGTCTTGGGGCACTTCCATGTTCCTCAAATGATCACTCGGGAATGCCCTCCCGGTTGCCGACAGCTCCCAGCACAAATTATTTTCTGGACATTGGAGAATGTGGCTGTTTTATGAAGGTCGCTCGACTCCTTAATTTACTCATAGTCACTTTAAAGCCTTTCTGGGACATAAGTTTCACCAAACAAATAGCAGTAAAATCTCACCTCGATGTTCTGATCCGGCTTTCCCTCCCTCCGTACCCGCTGTAATTTGTTAGAGAGCTCCAGCAGCGCAATGCTGGCTGCATTAACACAGAATACTCACCACATCTTCTTCGGTCCATGCACAAATATCAAAGGAGGGCAGCAACTGTGTGAGAGATACGAATTGAAAAGAAAACCGTCTGACCATTTTTCTCCCCTTCACCCAAATTTCACTCTGGTGGCCAATTTTATTCGGTTCCTTTTCCCCTGCAAAGGGCAGGACTTTACGCTGTGACTCTCATACTGACATACTAAACCCCTGGATTCACACTGACCACAGGCTGGCTACAACAGCACAGTGGCAGTGCTAAATCAATCCCATCACTTTACGTAGATAAAATTACCAGCAGATCTCCGATAGAAACAATTTAGGAAGCAAAAGTAAACTGTCTGATGGCGAGGACTCTCTAGATGCCTCTCCTCTCTGCTCTGACACTATGGGAAGGCTTTGGCTTTTGCTATGGCTTTGGTACCACCTGATTTCTGCAATGAAAATAACGCTGTGATTACGACTCTCTCCCGAATGATGGGTATGTTCTGCAAAAGGAAGGAAAACTGTCACTAGACAGCAGTGAAAGCAGAATTTGGAGTCAGGCTACTAGTCTTCCTGTACAGACAAGTCTCTCTTGGTTTCTGCCAATGCTTTGTAACTGCTCCCCTGAGGCTGGGGGAATGCAGCACTTCCCAGCCCCCTCCAGCGCAGCAGCCCACGCGGGGCACGCATTGTTGTACGCAAGATGGTGTTAGCTCTCGAAGCACAAGGAAACCACGGAGGATGCACAGGAGAATGGCTGTGTTAAGTGAAATTCTGGGATGATTTGAAAACTGACACAGGAGAAGATGTCACTGTAGTACTGATTGCCATTTTACTCATTCAAGCACATGGTATCCCAAGCTTCACCTTCTTGGCATTTTTATCCGGCTAAAGGGTAACGTTAATTGGTATGTATGTATTTGGACTGTCAGTGTCTCCCAAAGGCTCGATACCATGAGGTAGCTGCAAACTCATTTGATGTACATAACATCGACTTACGACTCAGCTTGCTTACCCACCAGCCCCCAAGGCCGTGTTACCTCCTCCAGAGAGCCCTGCCGCCCACGAGCTCTCCAGCCCGCGCCCACAGGCCAAGCATGCCCCTGGGCAGGCACTCACCCCGCCTGCCTCCAGCTGAACCCTGAGCCCCAGGGCAGAGCTGCCCGTTACATGCCTGAGCACTTCCCTGGCTCTCCAGGCACGAGACCAGGGTCTAGTGTAATCCACCCACAACTTTCGGCCATCACAGTGGAACACCCTTTGCAGCATCCACGTGAAACTCCCATTGACGGACTTGTGACTGCCCGACACCCCTTGACTTCTGCCTCCATACCTATCACTTTTTGCTGCCCACCCCACTTTGAGGACTCCTTCCTTTGAGGATCCTCTTCCTTCTCCTCCACCAATGTCTCAGCCAAACCTTGCTGGGCACAAACCCCTGAGACCAGCTGAAGCCACCTCTGTAAGGAGGACCTAGCGGACCCTCAAACCCATCCCTTTGCCCACTGCTTCGCCAAAGGGGACAGACCCAAAGGCATCAGGGTGAAGTGGCAGAAGGGAAGATGTGTCTGCCAGAGAAAGAGAGACCTTCCTGACTTCTCTCTACTACACCATACTTCCAGCCAACCTTCTCAACCTACCTACTGTTAGTCAGGCATTCCCTATGCTAACAGCTACCCGCAGCCTGGGCAAAAGTAGTGCTGGGGACAACACCTGAGCACAAGGGAGGGCAAGTGGCAACTGTAAACATCCTTAGGAAGGCAGTGGGTTGTGCCTGCTGTAGGTACTTATAGTCCAACTGGCTGGTGCTGTGGGAGGAGGCTGACACAGTAATTTCTATGACCACATCGTTTACTGCAGAAGTCCAATATTACATTTTTAGTTGCACAATGGATTTTTTCAGCTTTTCCTGTGTTTAAATATAACCAGTGGCAGAACACATTCTGTATTATTTCAAATTTAAAAAAAAAAAAAGGGGGGGAGAATAAAGGAGAAATGTCACACAGTGAGTAATACAAAAAGTGACTTAAACCAGCATACAATAAAGAACCTCTTGAAACACCAGCATTTTACACAGGGACACAGATGCATAAAATTTACTGTCAAAATGTTTATTGCAAAATAGAGGTTTGGAACAAAGAAAAGCAAAGGAAAAAGTTCACATCAAAAGAAAGTTTATGACACCAATTGAGGAAATTGAATACATTGTATGATTTCTTTTTGTTTGTTTGCTTTGGTTTTACACTGGAAAAATCAAATCCACAGTGTGAATAAAACAAGACATCACATGTCAAGTGCAATAAAGAGAATAACTGACACTGCAAGGTTTTACCGCACAGAAGTGTAACATCGCATGTTCCACACAAATGATATATTCAGTTTACAGCACAAGAGTTTTGGCACAGGCATTACGCTCAGCTTTGTTTTTTCAGAAGGGAAAATGAAGTTTTCTAACACTGTGAAAATATTTTCTATTCAAATTTCATCGGTTCACACTTGAAGTGTAAGTAGCATTGACTCCTAGTATTCAGTACAAAACTTCTTCAGTAGTGCAAAAGCAAGAAATGCAGTGGACTATATCTGACTTTAAAAGGCGTATGAATATTCAGCACACAATATAAAATGTTTAAAGAAGGCTGTTGGTTCTACAGTTTTAAAGTTAAATTTTCACACATCAGAAATCTCTGTGCAGATTTTACAGTGTACACTAAGTCGAAGTCTGGGGAAAAGGGAAAGGTCTCTCCTCCAGATTCCTACCAGTGCATTTTAAGGGCTGTGAAAATTACTAAATGAACTTATTTTTCTACCTGAACGTTCCACCTAGGACTGCAGTTAAAACCTCTGTCAAGTTAGAGGTCTTATTAAAAACCTGTAAAAGCTGCCTGATTACAGAAAAAGGAACTACAGTACTAAAGACACACAGTAATACTGCTGAATACTTAACAACTATATGCACACTATGGATTTACTCTGACAGCAATATAAATCATTATTGCATCAAATATTTAACTCAGAATAATCATTTCAAAACCCAGAAGGAAAGGGAATCAACATCTAACAAAACCACTGGAACAATAAACAGATGACAAGTCAAGAACATGACTGTGACAGGGAGCTACGCCAGACCTCACCTCCTGCAAGCCCTTCCCCTCTAGAGGGGACAAGCTCCACGTCAGGCAGCACACAACCGGCTGGGGATGCAGCACACCTACACACCGTACCTTAGGACACTTGCTACTCCAAGGAATTAGTGGTGTGATCATCACAAAAATTACTGGATCAGAAGTTTTCCTCCATTAATTCCCCCTTCCATTTTTTCCCCACGGCTGAAGGAAAAGAAAGAGGGTTGGGAGTTGGACATCTTGTCTTGGTCCCAGCTCACCCTGTATCTTTAAGCAAGCCAAAAGCCAATCCTCACCATTCTTCTCTCGGGCCATTTACCCATCTAAGTCAATGTTGGCAGTACAACAGCCTAGTAAAAACGAGAAGTTCAGACCTGGTTCTTACCTTTCCCCTCCGTCAAATGCAGCAATATTATTTTACTGCAGATACCTCCAGGGCTTTATAGAAGGCAGAGAAAACTGGGATCCCCAAAGGCCTGGTGGGGACTAGTGAGCTGAGAGGTGTGCGAGGCATGGGAAGGCTTTTGGTGGCTTTGCTCACAGCCCAGAGCAGCCAGAGAAACACCTTCTGGGTTTGGTTAATGCGTTCATAAGCTGACACACTATGTGACTGTGGACTGTTGTGGAGATCTATATACCCTGGTGATGATGCAGGTAGAAGACAGACTGGGTTGCACTGCAGAGCAAAATCAAGTGTGGAAGATGAAATACTCTGACCTCCTCCAACCAACATACTTGCCCACCAGAGCCACTTTCAAAACCTTTATCTAGTGAGAAGCATATCAGAGGCAGAAACAACACAGCTTGATTCTCACATGTGATTTCTGGCTTGTAAACTGGAGACATCTTGTATGAAAGTCATCACAGGAAAGTAAAAATGCAAGCAACACCATTATTTTTTTAACAAACATAGCCAATATCCTAAGTATAGCACTACCTCAAGGGAACTGCATCAGAAAAGTTTGTCATACGTTATCACCTTCTCTACAATTCAGAGACCACCTTTGCTACTTTGAACATACTAAGTTTTACAAGAGTTTAAATTTCTCCTTAATATAGCCTAATTTGCTTTGACAAATAATGTATGAGGGAAGAAAGGGGAAGGAGAAAAAAACCCCTATCTTTGTTTCATTAAAGAATACTGGAATTAAGTAGATAGCAGAAATTCCTATGAGCATGCTACCAAATTCTGATGATATTTTGCTGAAATAAGTTACACATCTGTGTAAGCACAAAACCTTGAAGACAGACTTAAATCTTGTGATTTTGCAACTATAAAACCCTACTTAAGGACTATTTTTATTTCTGTAAAGATTAAGGAGTGGATTTACAAATTCAGTTAAAACCCATGCAAATATAAATGTGCACGAAGTGCTCCGAGATTGTCAGATGCTAAAAAAGTGCAAAACATCAATGCTAGGGACAGATTTTTTGGGGTTTTTTTTGAATACTAAATGTACTCAACCAAATTTCATTTTCAGTTAAAGCTGTACAACCTTACACTGCTTATGCGGTATAGTAATTTATGCACAATGACACACATCTTAAGATCTAAAGTGCACGTATTAGATTACACAAATCCATCAAATTTTCCTGGGTGCAAAGTAGCAGTTACAAAAATAGTATCATTGCTGTGGGTGTTAGCAGACGTAGACTTACAAAAATAGTACAAATCTGCACTGGAAACAGACTGTTTGCTCTTATTTCCATTTAATTATTTGCCCTTCAATGTCACTTTCTCTCCCTAAAATCAGGTTGCTTTGATGGACCTAAGAAGCCATCCCTACCTGTGCTGAAGGAGCAAGTGTCTCCTTGGGATACTCCGTAAACTTATTACATCATTTAAATTACAGTTCTGTCATGAGGAAACGTGATAGAGAGGGTTTCCTGTATCAGTTAACTGATACAGGTTATCAGTTAACCCTGATACAGGAGGGTTAACTTCAAGGCAATGGATTTGCAACTGTTAGGAAGAAGGTGGAACGACATCCTACAGAAATTAAGCATCTTGGAGGGTCTAATCCTACGCAAACTGAGTGGAGTAGGCTAGCTCGAAGCGCAGCACTCGCTTCCTTGCAGGTCACCAGACCAGTGCTGATGCTTAAGGATAAAACAATTCTCTCTCACAACCCAAAGAGGTGCCCACTCGTCACTCTAGAAAAACTCCTTCAAAGAACTTTCTCTTCTGTTGAGTGAACATGTAATGATTTCAGGCCTGCTGTTATCTAATGTATCCATTTTTCTCTAAGCTATCTACAAAAACACTCACCATAATATGTAGGTTAGAGCTGTGTAACAGGCAAGCCTATAATTAAAGAAGCCACTCAAAAACAGAAGTTTTCATAAAAGAAACCCCTCCAGTAATTGAGAATGGAATTTTGATGGCTTATTCCCACTACGGCTGAACTAGACAGTAATGTTCTTCTTTTGAAATGCTGCCCTTCTTCCTTGGGCAAATATTTTACATCTTCCTTTCTAACCTGCATTTGTCTTCGCACTGGTTTCCCTCCCTCCTTCTGCATCACCACTAAAAGGGTCATCAGGAGAAACGTACTCCCGGCTCTCAACATAAGTGCCTGGCAGGCAATTACTGCAGCAGATTGTTACGCACTGAGTTTTACGGTAAGTCATAACAGCAGTCGCAATATTTCAAAAGTGATTTAGCTGCAAAAAACAGGTACGCAGAGACTAGTAAATATTGCTCACGTTACCGCCATCACGGAGAATTTCACATAAGCCACAGCAGCGGGGCCCAAGCTGAAATGTCATTGTGGCTTCTCTTTATCCTTTCATAAGGGTAGCACACACGGTTTAGGAGATGCAACAGAATCAAAACTTATTAACACCGATTTTTACTCAGGTACAAGAATAAGTCCATCAAAGTTAATGAGGCTTCCTGGATTTACATCAACATAACCAAAAATTAGCTTCTAGATCACAATATCTGATAATAGATGCAGAGGTCTGATTGCAGTTCGCTTTGCTAGAGTGAATTATATACACATGCACATACACGTGAGGGGAAAAAAGAACATTTATACAAATCATCTACTGATAGGAATTATCTGGATTCTGCTGCTATTCAGTTTTTAAACTGTGTATTTAACTAACCCCTCTCTTCCCCTCAAGCAAGCTTCTCTCTTCCTAGAAACGTATTTGTGACTTCCCACAAAGCCGCCTTGAAAAAGGCCTTAAATTAGAAACACAGCAAACCCCTTCACTGCAACAGTACGAAAGAATGGATTGTAGAGAATAGCAAATCTGGAAGTACAAGTATATTCATATGATTGACAATTAAAGGGGTAAGGGAAATGACAAAAAACACAAAAGAAAAATTTGAAGTACATTAATGGCATTAAAGGCATTGAAGTTTCCCCCAGTGTTTTCAGATCTTAAGTTTATCAAGCCATAGTTTCTGTAATCAGGCATCAAGAATTATAGATATAATCACGGTTCTTAAAATAATAATAACCTCAATTAGTTTGGAAAGTTTAGTTCCAAATTTCATCAAAGCAGAAATAAGTCAGCACAATCTAAACAAAAACAACATGTCTTTCTACACACAAACATGCTCAGCCTCATGAAAACGTCTCACTTTTTTTTTTTCTTTTACAGGATTTAAACAGACCAAACTGACAGGATTCTTGTTCTAAAACTTTATTGTTTTGCTTTGCTAAAACCAATTTCAGGGTTAATTCTATAATTGATTTCATTCACTGCTATCATCTGTGTCATCAAAATAATCATCATCATCATCATCATCGTCATCTGACCAGTCGAATTCACTGAAACCCAAAGCCATGTTGATTTTCTTTCCTTTTCTCATAGAGGTGGTTTTAGAAGAATTCTTTTTGGCTTGCATGTTTATCTGCATTCCAGAATGCAGGACAGATCCTGCTTGGTTCAGAGAGAAGATATCCCCAAAGCCCGTCATCATCAAGGCCTTCAGACTTTGGTTCATGCCAGCTACCTCCCCGTTACTTGTTGCTGTGATCTGACATGACATCTCTGCACTGTTTGACTCCTCTGTTTTAGATTCAAAGTAAGACTCCTCAGACATTCTTGCAGCAAGAGGTAAGAAAAACTATTTAAAGGAGGAAAGGACAGAGCAAAAGTGAAAGTTAGAACCAATTTAAAATTCGAGGAAAAAGACACCACCAGATTAGTTGGCAATCAACAGAAAGCACAACGATTAGTGAATCTAAACACGGAGATCACGTAAGAATTCATTAAACCAGACAGCTTCATTCTGGGGTCATTGTTCTTAAACGAAAGTGCAAAATCACTGAGTCGCATGGCAAGAACCACAGGTAGCAGAGCTTTCATGACAAAAGAAGGTTCAAACTCTTCAATCCTTCATTTTGTACAGCGTAAAACAGAATGTGACATTTCCCAGCCAGGTGGACTGGCTCCCAAGGCAATGCGGGTACAACAGAAGTCTGAGTGAGTTGCTTAATTGAACCTTTCAGGATTGAAGAATAAATTACGTTAAGATCAGAGAACCCAAACAAGCTCCCAAAGTTTGGTGCAGAAGTAGCAGCCCTCTAAATATCAGAAATAACAGCAGCAGTATTATTTGTGCAAAGACTGGTTTTGAGCATATGCTCAAAAAGAGAGGAAGGGGTCACCCTGCGACGGCCGCAGTCAGAAACGAGCCTCTCACCAACGCAAAGGACACGGGAACCGGCCTCCAGCCCGCACCAGCACCTTACTTCTGGAAGCTGTCCCAGGGAGAAGCAGGCAGGGGAGAAGAGGGGCTGTTTGGTCGGCTGGTCAGCTTCTTCAGCTTGGTTGCCTTTTCTTTTTTTTGATTGTTTTTTTGTTTGTTTGTTTGTTTGTTTTCTGATATCAATAGATATCTGCCATTTGGTTGTACATATTAAATCTCTACTGATTTAATCTTCACCTACAGATAACAGTGTTTTCCTGACCCAGTCTGTTTGTAATAACAAATGAAACGTGCCCTCTCCAGCTAAATAATGATTAATGCCTCTTCAGAGTGGCTGGGCTAGTAACCTCTGTGACACGCCTGTCTGTCCTCCATGGGGAGTAAAAACTCAGGAGTTTCATCCCAAATTAAACTACCTACTAAAGCAACAGCAAAGGAGCTGTGTGTGAACACCTGAACTGATCTTTCTTTCCAAAGCTGTCTGCAAAATTATCTGCCCAAAATTCATGGGTTTCCACATGTTTTTTAATCTAATCAGAAAACTGACTGAAAAGTCAACGGCAGTTGGTCACAATGGGTTACAGGGGTGATTACGGTGATGCCCTGGTCTGTACCACAGGAGGCTTCATGGTCAGGCTGCTCAGAAAGTGCCCATTTCTTGGCAAAACCACTTATATTAACAAATTGTCTATCACTAAAAAGGACAATACCTGTCTTTTGTTTCTTGAGTTTTCCCTACTTACATAGGCTTTCTATTTGCATTGTGGTTAACAAAAGTTAGTGATCATGGTTTAAGAAATGAAAATAAAATTAAGAAGCTGGGGAGATGGGGTGCCCTAAATACTCTTCATGAGTCCTGTGGCTAAATGACGAGAGAACCTGCAGCTAAACTTCTGTACACCTGGCTGGACAGGAAAAAACAATTACACCATCACCAGAGCGCTACTCGGATCAAGGACACCAAAAGCTCCTACTGATAAAGAGAAGGAATATTTAAAAAACACGATCTAGCCACAGAAACAAGATGACCAGCACACACAATTCAGTGCCGGGGAGTTCTTCTGTCAGCTATTGGAGTTTTAGTCACTTTGGATCCATGGAAAAGCATCCCCTGACATATGGGAAGAATTCCCTATAAAAAAATCAACAAAGCTGCAGAACAGCTTTCCTCTAAAACACATTTCTGGGTCAGCGTTTGTGCAATGCCTGGCAGCGGGTAAGCTGCGAACGGGCCATAACTGTGGCTCATTTTGCAAGTTATAATGACCTTACTTCCTCCATATTTTGCCATCTCATTATCCAGAGAACTTAGGAGCTTTCTGAGACAGGACCTGCCTTAGGACCTGCCTTTGGTGTCACATTGCATATGGTAACTATCATGACGAGACTTTTATAGATGGCTGGGATCCCCAATCTGCATACAAGCCACTGTTCTTCTTAAATGACCACCTGCAGGTGCATGGCACCACAGGTGAATATCTGGATTTCATGCCTTGCTCACTGTCTTCCCCTAAATATGAGCTTCAGCTTAGCTACATACACTCCCTTCTTAAAGTCAGGTCCTCTTTCAAAAGAAGTCTCCCATTTCACTACAGCTGTGGATATATTTTACTCCTCCAAAAGGCTCCAGATTCCCTTGTGCAAGAGGCTCTTGGAGATCTGCACGAAGGGAATTTGCAGAGATGAGACTCAAAGGTGTGTGTTGTGTAAGACACAGCAGAAACAGGGTCAAAACAAGAGCAGGGAGAAACACTACTTTCACAGAAGTGTTTCTAAAGATTGGCTTCATCCTTCTCTCATGCTGATGTATGTAAAGCTATACTTTATTCTTTGGAGTAGGAGCAGCCTGCCGCTCATAGCTACCTATCATGCAGGATGAAGCTTCTACCAACCCTGAAACACTGGAGAATCAAGTGGCAGAGACAGCTTCCCTGTTCTCCTTTCACTTGGTTTGAGTTTCTCCTCCTGCACGCCACTTTAATAGTATCTGCTGGCCTCTGGTCTTTGCTGCAGAGCAAAACGAAGAAGTGACTGCAGAGCATAGAGCAGGGATGACAGTACCAGCTAAGACACAACAAGGCCTAGTGTTGGTTAAGAACCAAGTATAAGCCTAGTGGGCACCCTAAGCTGTGTTATTAGCATTGGTTGCCATAGCTTTACTACTGTTCTTACAGCGAAGGTAGCTTAAAATTGAGCAGTGCACCTCCCTGTTGCAATCCTCCACTTTGATACTGCTGAGCAGACATACCCTGAACCAAGGGAGGGAGAGAGACAATTGACTCCAAGGATTACAGCTTGCAAACAGAATGCCCAGGGATATTTTGCAAATTATTTACAGCTATGAATTTAAAATACAGTTGTATTTATAATCAGTGCGTTGTAGAACTTCATTGCTATGAAAAAAAAAATTCTGCTTGAACAAGCCAATTTTTGCCAGCATGTCAATTTTTTTTCAACAAAAGGGCTTTTTTTTAAAGCCGTTCCATCTAACAGTCCACTAAAGATCTATGGAAAAAACAAAGCTATATTTCTCTATTAGAAGAAATTGCATTTAAATGCAATAGGAGAGTTGGGTTAATGTTATGCAGAAAGATAGTTCATGCTTAGCACAATAGGCCTTAGCACAATGCTTTATTCTTTCAGCAATGCCAGCTCTAAGTGAAAAGTAGAAGTCATAAGCAAGTACAGCATAAAAAACCCTAGGGCCTTGCTCGTGAAAAGATTTGCTCATTAAGGCTGTGTCTCATGCTGTGCTCAGGATAGATGATGGCCCACAGCTCAGTTACTGGAAGTTTGCAAGCGTTAAAGCAGGCATACAGATTATCTACTGAGAACATACAGTATCTGCACATAGGAAAACATTAATTCTTCATGATTTCATTACTGGATGTTCACAGCTGGAACATGAATGCAACTTCATTCAAACAATAGCAATAGGCTATGCCTTAAAAACAAGTTGTATGTAAATGGGTCTGGCTGGAATCAATGTTGTAAGTAGGATAAAATTGTGCATAAGAAAAATTATATGCTACTTCAATCTCACTTTGGTATTTGTTTTGGCTAGTGCTTTAAAAACAAGTAGGTAATGTGGTGTTTTTCTTAACAACAATTCTGTTGTAATATGTCTAGCCATGCACTAATCCTGTGGTCCTCCCTCTGCCAATCAGTAGTCAAGAGCATCATATTTTATTAAAAAAATTCAAGATAATCCAAGCAGGTTTTTTTTGTTCAATTTATTAATAGAAATGTGGCAAACCTAACAGCTAATAACTGGCCAGTACAAGTATGTTAACTATAATTACGAACAAAGCCCTAAATTAACACTTCAAATTTTGACCCCCTTTTTCACAGAATGGAAATTTGCTTCTTCTCAAAGAAAAAGAACAGAATGAAAAAATCTACACAGGTTTCTCAAGCCTTCTTCTGCAAGAAGCAAATGATTCTTACATTTAAGACCAAATCCTGCATCCATTGAAGTCAACAACTTTCTAGTTCAAAAATGAATTTATTGAATGCAATCAACTTTTAAAGCTGAGAACTGTGATTAAATCAATGGGAAACTACTTAGGTGCCCATGGCACAATATGAACTATGAGCAATATCTGATACCTAATATATTACATGAAATGTTAAAAAATAATATAGTTATTTGCAGTGATGTAATAAAATAGGCTTAATTGGCCCAAAGGAACAACTAAAGAAAAGAGGGGCGCTATTTCCTTGGTGTGTCTTTACATTTAGATAGACAAAGCTCCAAATACTTTCTGAAGAAAGATGAAAGGTTGAATTATTATCTACTTACAGGAGTATTGGACTGTTCGGTTAACTTCTGCTCCCACATCCTCAAACGTCGCTCCCGTTCCTTTAGTTCCTGCTCTTTAAAGCTCAGATCACGCTCCAGTTTCTTCAGTCTCTCTAAGGTTGCCTCAATTTCACATCTGCACGGAGACAATTTGTTACGTCTTGTCTTTTCCTGACAGATATAAATTGTTCATAATTCCCACTTGAATGTTAATTAAATGTGAAAGGCTGAAAAGTACAATACTAAGTCAAGCAGTTCATTTAATTACCAAATGCAAAGCCTTTCAGAGCTTTAAGAACAACTGGCAATGTTTATACTTGAGAATAACTATAATATCTTCAGCTGAAGAAAAATAACATTTAAAGGAGTAAACCACCATATAAAAACAACATTTTAAAAACTAAAATGCCGTCTTTTCCCTCAACATCATGAAACATGATCTTATCCATAAAGAAACTGCGTTAAGAACTGGTAATAGGACAATCATTAGCAACACGATACAGGCAATCTAAGAAGCCCATTTGCCTGGGTTTATAACTTGGCTATAAATACTATTTGGACTTATATTCAAAGTACACAGAAGCAGCACTGGGGTGTTTTTCCCACTTACCTTTCTGCTTCTCTAGGTGAAGACATAATAGCAAGAATATAAACCATGATATGACCCAGCCCCGCAAATGGTTACAAATACAAGCTTCTCAAGTTAGGAACAGTTAATAAAAGGATTTCGTTTACTTTTCTCTGCTTCTCACCATACATGCAAAAGTGTGAAAAATAAGAAAGGCAGGAAGTGAAAGCAGTACTCTAAGAAGCTTCAGATACAGTCTTTATTGGGTTGCATTGCATGTACCTCATCCCTTAACAAAGCGGTTTCCCCTGACATGCTTTCTGATTGACGGGATCTTTAAAACACATGAACTGAGCTGCTCTTGGAAAAGACTTCAACAAGTTTTGCGCTACAAATGCACAGGTGTATACTAGAAGGTACAGAAAAATAATTCTGTCACTAAATTCAGCCACGTTTTTCGCTTGTGGGATAACCAAAGAAAAACCTCCAATTTGTATCAGAGGTTGTATTTGCATTTAACAAACCGTTCCTGTAGCTGTTCAGCAGACTGTGCACTGCCGGCCACCTGTGTCCTGACTACTGCTTCAACTGTTTCCCATTCACATTGTGGGAACAGTCAATCACGGTGTTTTGTTTTCCTCCTAGAGAGAGCGACCTCCTAAGGAGACAGAGATCCTAAAGAGAGCTCTGAAGACAGCTATTGGAACTCTGCAATGCCAAATCTTCTGCTCTAAGTTTCGCAACTTTTTCCCTTTGTAAACACACTGCAAACAAAATCTGCTCCTTCTGATGTTTTCAAGAAGAAAATAAAAGGACTAACAGAGTTAGTTGTCATTTCTATTTGGGGAGGGAGGGGGAAGGAAAAAAAGAGAATTATTTCTTCCTGTAAATCTCCTGTCCTAGCATGGAATGATTAAGCTCTTCTCCAGTATCAACCTAAAGGAGTTCAGGCTCTCGATATGGGAAAATACATACCCAAATAGCCTATTTAAGTAAATGAAATAATTTAAATATTCCAAATCTTATAGATTTCTTATTTTAATAAGATATCTCTGTCAGAGAGTAATGCTTACAAAGTACAGTGAAAGGATTTGTAGCTGGAATAACTGGCAAACTCTACTGCAACCTCTACTACCACGCTTAATTCCACCGCAAAAATCAGCCACCTGGGGCAAGGGCATTTATCACACTTAAATCCTGCTGAGTGAGCTGTTCGATGCGGTGGTCAGAACAAATGCCCCTCACAATTATTATGCTTCAGATTTCAAGGAAAATTCTCTCTAGTATTTAGGCATGCAAAGGTCAAGGCTGATCTCTGTGCTGGGTGGAAAGTGGTCACATATCCTAATAAAGAGACAATAAAGGAACAAAACTAAAATGCGCTGGATAGAAGGTCAGAAAGTGACTCCAAACATTCATTTCCCTATCATAAACCCTTTCTGTCAGGTGCAACACATACTATGTAATCTACTGTGGGAACTACAGAGCAACTTGAGGATAGTTGCAAGCGCTGCTTTTCTTAGTTTGTCTCTCAACATCACTGCTACTTATACGCAACTCTGTAATTTTTAAAATATGTAAATTAAGCTCTCTTTTAAATAACATTCTGCACTAGGAAAGTCCTGGTAACAATAGCTTTCTGTATGTCAAAAGTCTATTTGGTGCTGTAATTACCTGTCTTCATTAGACAGAAACTTCTTTTATAATAAAAGGTCAGTCTGTGAAAACAGTTGCATTCTGAAAAATAATTCCACTGTATAATAAAACTGTGTAATTAAAGAGAAAGCTACCATACATTGCCCAGTTAATGAGTCTTACTTCGTAAATGAAGCAGCTTGAAACATTATACGTGGTAGGGCATGGGGATTTGTTTGCTTCTGTAGTTCTGCAGTCTGAGCTTATTGGCTCTTCTAGAATAATCTCATTCTGTGACATTGAAGAACATATACTGTATTATTAGAAACTATAATGATAAACAGTCATAGATTAAAAACAATGATGGCATTTGTTTGTATGTCTTGAATTGCTACTGATACACTAATATAAGTATCACTAATAGATTATTTTAATCATTAGAACAGCCGCTCGTGGGGAGAGGACGGAAGGAGAAATGCAGTTAGTATATATGACTAAATGCAGACAAATGTGATCTCTCACTGAATTGGAACATCATTACTTCAATAGTAATTTTTTTCATACTGTAATAAAAGTGACTTGAGAAGGAGCTCCAAAAAGATCACAGAATATGAACTTAAACATCAGACAGACCTGTGCAACTTAGTCGTAAGACAGTGCCCTTATTTGATTTAATAATAAAAATGTGAAGGGTAGAACAGCTAGGAAATAAAGATACTGAATTATTTTAAGGAAATGATAGAACAGGCAGATTAAAATGTATTATTAATATAAACATCAAGACCAGTAAATGTTGCAAATAAGACCACATTAAAGACAGGTCAAAGTGTCATTTATCTTATCACCTCTGTCGGTCATGTATAGACTCAGCCCACCCTCAGTTTTCACGCCAGCCAGTCAGAGACATTGAAGACTCTGGTCACTTGCTGTTACAGATGCATTTTTTGCACGTTTCTATAAAAAAATAACCTCACCTTGCCTTTTTTTAAGAGTGGGAAAAAATGTAATCTAGCTTGTCTGAGCTTTGATGAGTGCAGGATCCCAGTGAAAGTGCAGTATCTGCATCACTAATTTGGAGGTCCCTCAAAGGAACAAGCGTAACCTTCGCTTTTCCCAAGCCCACCTTTCTCCAAGGCTCTGATAGCCAGGCTTCATTAAAATTCCCTACTTCTTGGTAACACATCTCATTCTTTCTCTGTTGCTGGTTCAACTACCTCTTTGCAAATCACTATGGGGTAAAAAATATTTAAAAAATAAACCACTGAGAAAAAGCAAAGATTTTTCAATGCAGAAGTTAAAACACATTAAAGTTTTATGTCACTGTTCTCAGAAATGGTCTCAGTCTGTTTTAGTTTATCCCTTGGGATCACTTTATGCATACAAGTCTTTCATCTACTTCAACTTGTCTATTTTTTGCATGCTTTCTGTTAATTTGGCTTAATCTTCATGAGTGTCTCCCTATGGACACGGCTTTCGCATCAGGGAAGGCAGCTGCTACCAGAATTCAGGTAAGAGAGTGCCCCTCTTACCTGGCTTCTGAGCAAGGACTTGTGTTCTTTCTGCATTTCGTGTTTTCATTTCGGCTTAATTCAGAAATCATCTTTGCTTTCAGGCAAATCATGCCCCCTCATGAATTTGTATTTTCTCTCTCATACTTCCTTGTCTCCAAGTTACTTATTCTTCAAAAAAAAAAAAAAAGCAAAATTTACCTTTAACACACGTCTCCATGGTAGGAATTTTTTCCATGACTTGATAGTGCCAAAAAACTTTGTTTCTACATGGCTTTTCATTAACACCTTGTTAGCCATTCCTCATCTGAGCAATTTAGGTGCATGAAAATAAAATCTGCAAGAAATACTTGGACTACCTGAGTCACGCTCCAAGGAAGGAATCAATTGAGTCAAAGAACAGAAGTTTAACGTTACCAAATGTCAACTAGCACAGCTTTTATTCTGCTATATTGGCAAGATTTAAGTAGTTATTTGTTCTTCCTAAAGGAATTTGAGTACTTGCTCATGGTTTAAATAAATATTTTTGCTATACAGGGGTGTATAAGAAACCCCTCCCTGGGGGATATTTTTCTTCCAACCCCCCTCGTAGTCTGTCTGCTACCAAAACCAGAGTATGATGTGGAGAGTCTGCATAAATAATGGTGGCCAAGAAATATGTTTTTATAAACACCCGACGTTTGCCCCAAGCCTCAGAATACGGATTTGGGGGGCGAGAGGGCATACTGACATACTGCAGAATCATTGACAAACACTGGAGAGCCGGGTATCGGCAAGAGGGAACACCGAAGGCGGTGTAACGGGCCGCTCCGGGCGGGCAGCCTCGCAGCGCCGGCCGCCGGGGAGCGAGGCGGCGGGGCAGAGCGCGGGCCGGCCCCCGGCCCCGGCCCCGGCCCCGGCCCCGGCCCCGGCCCCGGCCCCCCGGCCCCCCGGCCCGTCCCGGCGGCGGGCAGGCGCAGGTGGGCGCCGCGGCCAGCAGGTGGCGCCGCGCCGCCGCCGCCGGTCGCCGAGGCCGCGGGGCTGCCGCCGGCGCGCTGCTGAGTCAGGGCAGGAGCGGCCCCGGCCCCGGCCCCGGCCCCGGCCCCGGCCCGGGCCCAGGCTATTTATACTCCCGCCATGTGACCGGGGGAGCGTCCCATCGCCAGCTCACTTTTTCCACTCGCCCGATTAAAACTATACGTCTTGATTTTCCTTGGAAGTCCGCGAAGGAAATGTGGGATGCTGGTTTGGATACAAACCTCATCTCCATGTGCTCTTCCCCATCCTCCAGCCACCCCTGCTCCAGGTTTCTTCCATTCCTGCGCTGACTGCAGGCAGGGAATCTGCTAATATTTCTGCTCCCAGCTCACTTGGAGCGGGGCCAACGCTTCTTAATATAGACTGAGGCACGATCGTCTGGTAAAAATCTTCTGCCTGTGCAGATCCGTTTTCAATTTTCCAAACAGAAGGATGTGCTGTGAAGCAGCAAGCTTTCTGACTGACAGATAAGCTTCGGGGACAGGCTTTTTTAAAGTTTTGGCACATACAGAAAATAGGCTGAAACTTTTTCTGTAAAACTGTGTCACGTAAGAAAATTCTTCTCAAATCTCGTCTCCATTTGTAATCACTTAGGAATAAAAATTACAATCAGCAATAGGTAAAATCATATGCTCAAGCAATGCTGGTGCATTACGCAAAAATAGGGCTGGCCTGGGCATATGTTGAACGCATGGACACAAAGTCAATACAAAGGAGAGAATGCACAAAAAAATGGCCGAACGCATACAAGTGAAGACAAATGGAGGCGTGATTTGAAATTTTATTCTTTTATGCCCTTTATCCTTTTTCTAAAAATATAAACATATGCCTATACCCTTTCTGTGAAAATGGCATCAAACATACATATACCCGAGCTATTTTGCCCTCACACTATTCACTGAAAACACGTAATTGGTTTTAAGATGTGAATCACAAAACCATAAATATCATGATACCTAAACCAGTGTAATAATAAATATAGGGTACAGCTAAGTGTATTGGCTCCTAATACAAGTTTCACAACATTCTGGGCATTCCTGAAAAACAACAAGGTAAGTTACGCTCTAAAAATACCTCAAGCACAGATATTTTCTACCAATACATCATCGGAGTCTGATGTCTTTCTGAAGAATATGGACTCACACCATTTCAAAGGAAAACCACGTCATTTCATCTTGGAAGGAAGGAAACTTACCTCCACTCCGCCTTGTTATGCAGGAATGAGTTACACTGGTCTGGAAGGCTGCTGTCATTTGACATGGATTCCAGGATTGAAATGATCTGCTTGAAAGACGGCCTTTTCTGAAGACAAAAAAAAGCCAAACAAAAAGAAAACACAGCATTTGCATTCATACACAACTACTACTGTGTAAAATTATTTGCAGGAATTTTTCAATTGAGAGACTGCAAGCAACAGAAAGTGGGATGCTGATTTCTGAACACAGCATCCTACAAGAGGACTGTAAATTTGCAAATGGGTTTGTTTCGTTCTTCCCACTGAAGAAAAGGTCAGTTTGGGAAGAGTCACATGAACTAGTAGGACTCAAGCCTTAGCTTAGTCTCCCATATCTACCAGTAAAACCTTTTGATACTCAATAAGAGCATTAAACAACAGTAGTAGCATCAATAACCATCCAGATTCTTAATTCTAAAGTTTTCCTCAAGCTAAGAAGGAAAATACTGACAAAAAGGGAAGGCTGGACCCATTAGCAACTAGTAATGAGACAGATGGCCTTTTACAGGTAGTAACCCAAACTCTTTAATGTGTGAACAAACTATTCAGCTCCCCATCAAAAATGGGTTTCTGGCTGCAGTTCCCCTCTTGTAGAGAAGGACAGACTTTCCAGAAAAACCTCTCACTTAGCTACCTCAGGAGCAGCTGGGGAAGAAGGGAAGATTGGGGCTCGACGAGGATGTCTGGCCTGGCAGCCGAGCTCATGTCAGCGATGGCTGTGCTCTTCCATCCCGGGCTCATTTACTGAACTTTGTGTTCCAGGGCTCTCCATCCAGCACCCACTGGGCTCACTAGTCACGGAGAGCAGTTAAAACTTCTCTGTATTTTCTGCTTTCCCCTTAGTGCCAAAAGGAAGCTATGAAGTAAGATAATAACTGAAAACTGAAAAAGCCACAGTTAAATGTGTTTCTTGAAAGAGCGCTGACTCTGTTAGTCTGTTTGACAGACCCCAGACAAGGTTGAGACAAAAGGTTGAAACAAAATGTAGATACATAATAAGGGGATGATGCACATTCTCTCTCTATCGTGCCTGTAATTATACCATTTCTGCTAAAATTACAGATGCCGCAATTAAAACGTGCATTTTAATTTGGGAGCACAAAAACAATTAGGAACAATGCTGAGGTGTCTCTCCCAGGAAGATCCAAGTGATTTCCACATTATAAAAGAAAGACAATTTCTTTATTTAAAGTGTCAAACATCATGAAAAAGTGTCAAATGCATAACAAAAAAAAAGACAAGCTCTCTTATACTGTAACGCTGCACTATTCGGCTGTAGCTGGAGGCTTTGTCTGTCATTTTTTGGTCCATCTCCATGATTTCAGGCAACGGGCAGCTGGATGAGCTATGCAGATTTTCCTTGCGACAGACAGCGCTTGCTCCAGCCACCACGTGCTTACGCAATCTGGCCCCCAGCCCAGCGTCCGCGGAGCGGCAACCTGGGCGCGCCGAGCAGCGCGACAGCAGGTGCCCGTGCAGCAGCGCGTTGCCTGCACTTGTTGATCTAGTCCCAGTGCGGAAACTCAGCAGGGTCCCCCTGCATTTACAGGGGGACTGGGGGGAGGCAGCAGTCCTCCCCCTGCATGCGTGATGCTGCTGGACCTGCCGCGGCTGAGCAGACCCTCTGAACACGTCCTGGAAGAGCACGGACCTCCCTGGTCAGGGATCGTGCCGCGCCGGGGGTACAGAGCACAAAATTCACCTCTGGCACCAACCAGGACGGACAACTCTGGGGCAGTTTTGGGGCAGGAGAACCTTCCAACAGACCTTACACCCCTCTTGTTGCTACAGCTGCATCTCTTGTAACCACCCCAGTGGGTGTGAACTGTTGAGGGGACTCAAGAGCCTCCCAAATGGTGAGGAAGCTGCCAGGCAGGAGATGGTGGCTCCCCGCCAATACACCAGGGTCCTGCTGCTGCTACGGACTGTCCAACGGACTGGCAGGTGCGTAATGTGCGTACACTAAACTAATTCTGTTTTCAGGAAGAGATGAAGGGCAAACATCTCCATGCTGCATTAATTACAATATTTTATGGCTTATTCGGGATTCTTTTACAAAACACTTCCATGAGTTTTACTTGCTCCTTCTTTCTCAGGGGTGTATTGGGAAGTATAGGGCAGGGTTGACACTAAGCGAGCACAGTCAACACTACTATCAGGCCTGCCTGGAGTAACTGGAGTGGAGATAATGACAGACAACTGCGCTTTTACTAAGGGCGGGTGAAAGCCCCGACTGACTGATTTGGGAGGAGCAGCAACACACGCTCTCTGGGTCCTACACGACAGGCAAAGAAGCTGTTGAGTTGCGCAGCTACAACCAAACGCACAGTCACACAGTACTGACAAAGCTTGCGCATCTCTGGCTCTGCCATTTCTGTGAACAGCCACCAGCTACCCTGCCAGCTTTGCAGCTGCCAAATTTACCGGTACCAGCTTTCCCCGGAGGCAAAGCTGACAGGAAGACACAAGCCTACATTGTCATGAGGGTTTTGTTGGTTTCTTCCCCCCAGGCAAGGATAATTTCAGATTTAATAAATGCACTCTAAGTGCAGACTGATACCTTGGTTAAAACTGGCAAGAAGTGATTGTTGAAACTGGGAGCCCAAGCTGAGCAGCTTTTTCTAAAAAAAGTCTTATTTTTGGTGGATGACTGCTTAGCACTTTCTAGAAAGTCAGGCATCTCAAGTCAGTCCTTATAAGAGATTCTTAAAATATCAAGGCATGAGTCGCCTTTGAAAATTGTTTCCCTTTATATCTGTGATGTCTCATACAAAAATCTTTAAAATAGATGCCCCTCTAGAAATAATTCTGGCTAATGTTTTCACTGTTTCCTTCCACTCAGTATTTCTTACTAAACAGGTCTGCATAAAATCAGGATATTTAATCCATATGGCTTTCCTTTCTTGCTGCTTCTCTCTTCCCAGGTTTCTGATTTCCATTAAAATATTCAGTAATGTATAAACATCTTTGATGTTAAAATGGGGATAAACTGCAGGAACAGAGGAAATGAGAAAGAACCACTCACCTGTGTTTCAAAAGCAACCTTGTTTGTACAATTATCTAGTACCCAAGCAAAAGCAGCTTGTTTGGTACGTATTTTAACATGTGGAAGTAGTTATTTAAGATACTTAGTTACCAAAGAGATTGTTCTTTAATAATTACTGACTTAAAATAATTAGTAATTAACATTTTAGTGAAATGCTTTGAACATACTAGGGACTGTTTGTTTCAACTAGCACAGTTGTATAAAGACTACCATTACAAATATCATGTGGAGCAATGCCCTACATTTTTCTCCACGTATGAAGAAATTCTTAAGAATTCAAAGCAAAGTTAATAACTCTGTCCATTCCCATTAGGAAATTATGGTGTGAGCAGGGTCTGACACTCCAGCTGCTCTGCAGCAGCTCTCCAAGTGTATTCCTTAGCCCCACAGTAAATGCACATCCCTCTTTTCTCAGGGGTAAACCACCTCATGCTTTCTGCGGGCTAGAAGTATGCACATTAGCAACTGCTTTTGAGCAGCTGACATCCTCAAGCTCACCCCTGCTTGACCTTCAGTAACTTGTTCATGCATCGACTATCCGATTTTCTAAAGCTAACCCTGGCAAAAAGTGAACGTTACACAGAGCAGTATTTTAGAGGAGTGTGCTCCATCTTTTGGCTCACGCAGGCCACACAGCCTTTTATCAAGGCATTTTGAGAGCTATAAGTAGCGATCCTTTCCCAACACGTGACTGAATAAGTCAGTCACATGCCCAAACTGTGACCAGACATTACTCCATTTCAGTGAACAATGCATTTATAATTTCCTAATAGAAGAGAAGCTGCATGAAAAAAGTAGCAAAGAGCAGACCGTCAGAAAAACCCGTCTAACATGAGATTCACTCTTTGCATACATCAGAGATGCCTCTGGGAACAACCCTCCCAGGAAGCAGCCCAAACCCAGGTGAACTGCTCGCGCAGACAGAACGCAGCCTGATGGCTGGGCATCCCTCTTTTACAACAGGTAGATTCCTCCCTCTCCTTGAAAAACAGCAGCAGCCTTCTGGACACTTATATATGTGGCTAGAACAAGGCAGAGAGCAAGCTGATCTATTATGTGCTGGAATTACAGAAAAGAAGCTCCAATAATTCTTATTCTGCAGCGTTTGGTAGTAATGGTGATGCTTGGGAGTAGTTATTAAAGACATGTAGTTGCCACTGGAAAGTGCTCTTCAGTAATTACTGACCTAGAACTTAAACAGTCTACTTGTAGACTTGAAGACTCAAAGCATTTTTCTCCCCTCCCTTCTGTGAAAAGGATAAAGGGGGAAATATTAAGGGAATGGCATTTAAATGGGCATTCACGTGGAAACCACATGTTGATGATGGATCTCAGCCTTCCAGATCCATTCTGTCAGAAAGCAACTACTTGCTTAAAAAAAGAGACCAAGAAGGGAAATCTCCTTTTTTCATATTGTTCTATGGCTACTCTCTGGTGATAACAAGTTCTCGCTTTAGAGCACCTAAGCGCTGTAATTCATCTTGGGATTAATCTTGGTCTCTCTGAAGCAGCAGCTAACTTTCTCCCGAGTTTAAAGGAATAAAGTTCTTCCTGGTGCCTTGACTTGAGAAAAAGAGCATAATTTCCTTTCCTTAACTATCTTTCCCTCTCTCAAATACCTTCTTCATAGGCAAAGGAAATGGATTCTAATCCTTGGTAATAAAGCTAGTATGTCCACAGGCTCTTTCCAGCCAGTTTTATGTACAAAAGGATGGTAGCAGAGTCCATTTGAAGAAGGTAATTCCCATAATCTACAAAAGCTTTTACTGACTCAATACTCTCTTTAATGTCTCTTTTAGTTTTTGGCTCTCTAACTTGTATTTTTACTCTGTTTTCATGGTTAAACAGTATATTACAGTACTTCTATTATTATATTATTACAGTATAATCATTATAAATCTCATCATTCAAAGTCCTAAGGGAAAAGATTAGGAAAGGTTTAATGTTAATTTAGAATGTGCTGCTGCTGTTCGTACCCGCATTTTATGGATTAACTTATACTTTACATGCTTTCAACACAAGGAAGGCATCAAAATTGGACCTTGAAATAAATATTTCATGCATAATGCACACGTACATCCAATGAAGATTAAATATTAACTATTGAAAGAAAATAGAAAAGAACAATTTTTCACTTGCTTCAAAATGGCTACATTCTTGCCACCTCACCCTATTTACCGTCATTGTCTTTAGTAGTCAGGTAAGTTAGTAGCATAATAACTCTTGATTAAAAGGGAAAGAGACATTTAGGTATAAATACGTAAACCCATTAAAAAAAGACAGCCCCAGCTATCTTTGTGAAGAAATATGTCTATTAGCATGCATCAAGGGTGTTAGCTCAGACCTATCAGACAAAGAAATGCTAACACACTTAGCAAAACAAGGCAGGGGGTGGTGGTGTAGAAATCAAACACAAACTAAATTACCTTTGAATCAGCATCCCAACATTGGTGCATCAGTTCTGCAAAACTTCTGGGACAACTGCTTGGAATGGTTAATCTCTAATGGAGAGAGAATGTACCAGTTATTGGAAGCATTTCCCTTTAAGCTGCTACTAATAGATTTCCTATAAGAGCAATGCAATTAAAAGTAGTAAAACACACTCTTCTTTCTTTTAAACACAATATAAAACCTGAGGATTGACACATTAAAAAGAAAAATCAAAATTACTAACACTAGCAAGACATACAATTAACTAATAGACCTATAAGGAAGAAGTGGAACAAATGTACAAATGGAGTTCCTTAAGAAAGCTTGGAGACAAGGAAGTAAAAACGAGGCAAACAGCTTTTAATACTAAAAGAGAATAGTTTGTGAAGGTTACTGCATGGTATTCTAAGATGCTTGTCAAGATAGGTGTAACATACAGCCTGCCTTAATTCCTTTCTCCCACACAGATGATCCAGCTGTACAAAACTATAATCACTTTTGATACAACAAATGACTGGAATATAGATTACATTAAGTGAGTTAAAAAGAGTTAAGCGAAGCTCTACACGACACAAGAGATGTTTCATGAGCCTGTGGTCAGAAGGATTAATGAGAACATGCAGATCTCAGAAAACACTCACAGAGCACAGTGAACTCGTATAAATATTTCCTGATGACTGAAAACAAGGAGTTGCTGGTTATAGCCAGGAGCACTGACTACAGAGAAATAGTTTGAAGCTTGTTTGGTTTCCTTTGCTGAGTTTCAAACCATGACAAAATTCCCTCAGCCAGTCTCAGAGGACTTTTAATTTAAGGACTCTGCCTCCAGACTGGAAAGCCTAAAAGCAAATCCTTTCTCATATACACACACATGGATGCTGAAGCCTCTCCAGCTGATTAAACGTGCATCCCAACAACATTACACATATAAGGAGATCCCTCTGCTCTCGCTAAGGCAGTTAACTCTTTTCGGATGTTTCATACTAAATTAAAAAAATATGTAGATAAAAAACAGTTCCTCAGTGAAAATGAGTCCAAATGTAAGAGGGGTCAAGCCGGAAAAAGGATTTCCTGTCCTATAACAGTCGAGAACAGGTATTACAGTCCTGTTCAGACCAACCTGCCAGGAAGATCCTTGGATCTGTCCTGCTATTGCTATTTCAGGAGCAAAGCAAAGCAAGTTGTGTCAATTTGTACCATTATATTACTGCAACGTGACCTGCAAAGCCTTACAAGCCACAGCAGCCAAAGTAAGAGTTAAATTCTGCTCCACAAGCATTTGAACACCATGAAAACTGGAAATATGAGATACAGAGCCAGGGCACTGCAGGAGTATGATTATTAGAATAATGTAATACCTTAAGGTGCAAAGCTTTCTGTGCAAGAAATACACAGAAATTTGTACAATGCATAAACAAATTGTACTGGTGCTTGATCTCTGGTTGAGTCATTAGCCTAAAAATACACTGGCTAGTCTTGCTACAGTATTTGTCTGTAACCCTCACT
Source organism: Platalea leucorodia (assembly GCF_965183815.1). Classification (NCBI taxonomy): domain Eukaryota; kingdom Metazoa; phylum Chordata; class Aves; order Pelecaniformes; family Threskiornithidae; genus Platalea; species Platalea leucorodia. The sequence goes on from NC_138827.1 coordinate 78,714,094, forward strand.
GTTCCAGGAGGTGGAAAAATCAGTTGCAATCACCATTTATATACGTCTCATTTGTGCAGAATGTTATCTGTCATGTAATATAGAAGTAGCAGGTTCCAAAAGTGTCATATTATAATAAAGATGACGTTTCTCAGTGGTAATTTATTATGAGATCACACCTAGCATAACCTGAACTCTCATGTTTTTCTTTTTTGGATTAAAAAAATATGTAATTTTATAGAAACTCCACCAAAATAAAAATAACACTGTGAAATGCAGAGAATCAAAAAAGACCCATGCAGAATCATTAAAATCCACTTCATTTGTTGGGCTCAGGCTTTGCAAAGGGGGAATTTTTCACCCTACGCAATTACGCTTTGGCCTCAGTCCCACACTGATTTTAACAAGAGACTTGCAGTGCAAAAAATGAAGGACTGGCTCAAAACTGATTCAATTCTGTTGTGAACTGGAACTGTGCAACCCCAATGATGTCAACAGATTGAACTGAGAGCAGAACCTGACCCTCACACTTGCTTTGGGACATAGAAACTATGAAGAAAAGTAGCACAAGCTGACTATTACGAGGCTTATGCTGGGCATGTTCTCTAAGTCATGGCCAGAAAAAATAAAAACTATGTAAGCAAGTGTTAATGCCCTCTAAGCTCCGTGGCACCCTTCCAAAGAAGATGGTAGCAACAGGCTGGTGGTACCTGGCAGATAAACAGCTGGCTCTGAAAATGTCACCCCTTACGTTTTTTCAGCCATAAGTAAAATAGTCGTCATGTCCACATTTTGTTCATATTGTATTTTACACAGTTCCTCGCTCTGGAAAACTGTAGAGAAACTGTAGGTGTGTTGTACCCTCTGACGTCTTTCAGTGTATGACTACATCTCTTTACAACATTCCCAACGCCACTCTGTACCCCTTACATAAAAGGGCACGTGGTAGGCATAGGAAACAAATACTGTTGATGGAAGGCTTTATGGTTCCTCCTTCAAAATGATGTATGAGGCTTTTCCTAAACTAGGAGAAGGTGTCTCTTTGTGCCTCCTGCTCTGATAAACGCTGTGGAAGACCACATTCATAATCTTCACTCTGTTAGCGTAGCATTTCCAACTAATCGGTATATCACAGCATCACTCACTGGAATTAATCCAGTCCTCAAATAGAAGAAAAAAAGAGAGGGGAAAAAAAACACCAACAAAAAACATTAAACTAAGAGGAGGAAACCTAACTCCTCTGTTTAACTCTGAAGCATTTTGAGAAACAGTTTATGTAGAATAATAGGAATCTGTATTGTACAGCCACTGCCTCGCCATTGTAATGTTTCCCAAGCTTTCCGCTGTGTCTAGATAGAGGAGGTTTCATCTTTGTGGAGGATTTCCATGCTTGTCTGTGTGTGGTACAGTCACAACTTTAAATGTTTTTTAAATGTAGTTACTGTCTTTGATATCAAGGGACTATGTGTTCAGATATACGCTCACATGTCCAACTAACTGAAAGCCTCAATTTGTGAGAAGAAGAAAAGCGAGGCTGGGGACACTGTACAAACGGTGTTTACACCACTGAAGTGCTTTTGAAATGGAAAGACTCTGCGTGAGGAGGCTTGCAGCTATGCCACAGCCTTGCAGATACCAGTGAGGAGCTCATCTTCAATGTAGTGTTGAACGTAGGTGGCAAAACTGTAATTTCTCTCTTTTTTTAAAACTATTTTTTCTTCTTTTATTTTTGAAATTTTCATCTAAGCGGCAGTTTCTTGTACTATAGTGACTCCTGCTGGGAGAGTTAAGTTGAAGTAGCTGAAGGTCTCTTACAGATATATCAACTCCCGGCCAGTAAAAAGATGTCCTAAACGCAGGAGATGGAGTTAAACTGTTCCCCTACCTTGGACGCAATGGCTTCTTTCATCACTAAGAACAAACCCCTAGGTTTTACAATTGAGACTGAGAAACTAGTACAGTACTTGTACAATTTTTGATCTACAGCATCACGACGTGAAGCTGCAACAATTAGATGTAAAGGGTCCATTCATGAGGAATAACATCACTTTGACCCTTTGTGTTAGCTCCTACTGCTAATCTTTCCATACGCGTGAACTTACTTTCAATTTGAAGAAGATGAAAAAGTCTTTTGCAAAACCCCAATACTGTTTTCTGATCTATGTACCTGAATGTAGAAACGTAGTCTTACCTCGTTTTTTTCCACTACAAGCCAAGCTACTTGTAATCCTTCCAAGCCTTTAAAGGGGACCTCCCTTGTTAGCATCTCCCAGAGAACCTGGAACAGAAAAAAAGAAAAGAATTTTTATTTCTGTACTTTGTATTTTAAATACATTATTAAACCTTGATACAGCACTATTCTGTATCCAATTATCAGGCAACCAGTTTCCATTTGCAGGAACTTGGACCAGTGTTTGTGTGCAAGATCCTCTCACTAAATTAATTTGAATGTTTCTGCTTTTTCCTCTACAGAAAAGCTGAGATGAAAAACTGGGTTGTGTGGGGTCTAATGCCTGCAATTTTGTGAGAGCCATAGAAAATGCTTTTTACTTCCTTTGTACACTATAAAGTTCACATTTGGGAGTTGAGACTTGGGAAGACAAGGAACTCCTCCTCTCCTTCTCAGCCCCAGCTAGACACATCTTTGCTTTGTAGTCATTTTGCATTTAAAAATATTTCTATATGATTGCAACTAGTGCTTCTCAGTAGTCAGAATATGATCCAAAAGGTATTTTGCTCCTATGATATGCCTATGAAAATATTAAATATAATTTTGCAAGCAAAATTGTAATTGTTCATCTCCAAGTATATGATTATATTAATCTAAACAAAATACAGCATATAGAAAATTACTCTGTTCTCCTCGATATCTTACAGACGCACTGTCCTTAGATACGGAGAGATTTCCTAATTTCGCATGCTTTCAGCATTTTGGTAACACAATACCTGAGAATCTAAGCTACTCTGTAGAAAAGAGTTTGGCATCACCAAAAACGCTTCAAGTCAATGAATCCAACTAGTTTTTCTGCCATTGGGACTACACATTGGAGTTCAACCAAATTAACAGGCACTCTGTACCTTCACTTCTCTCTCTCTCTCTTTTTTTTTTTTTTTTTAAATCAGAACTTTCATATACGTATCTTGTTAGAAATATCTACATGCAAACTTTTTCTTCTGCTCCTATACCAAGCATAACAACAAAAAAGACATCATTTACGTTGGATCTGACCCAATGTATTAAGATCCTTATACAAGTCTCTATATCCTCACTATTTGAGTTAGTACCCAGGCTTATTCCAGTTACATCCTTTTGAATGGATTCTGGCCAGCTATGAAGGCAATTAGAAAGAAAATGCGAGAATATTGGCAGATGCAGCTCAAGCAGAAAAAAATGCATTGAAGCAGAGTTGGGCCTTTAATCAAGTGAACAGGGTACTCCATCAATAGACCTATTTGAATAATTCTGCTTGAGTCAGAAGACTGATTAGTAAAGGTAAGGGTATCTTGGAAAAATAAGTAAAAGGACAGTTTTCCTGAGAATAAGAAATATATGGGGAAAGCTATCATAGAGGTATTCAACTCTCCTGTTTGCCTCAATTCGTTCCTTTTAGAAGAAAAAAAAAACAAAAGGGCACCTCAATTTATAATTCCAATTATCACCTCTCTACTGGTAGACAAGGACATTTAGCTGTGAGAGAAGGAAATAATTTAGCAGTCCCATGTACTTCAGACAAAAAAGCCATGTACAAAACAGCCAGTTTAAAACAAAAGCCCCTGGACTAAATCAAACATGCAGCTGAGCAGCCTTGCAGAACCACCTCATCTGTACAGCTGCACCATGAAACCACAGAGAAGAAACTCAAGTCTGCACATCAGATAGAGCAGTATCTAAACACATCAGCCAAGTAAAGAACACAATGAAATACACGTTAAGTGTCTCCAAGAGCCTTGAGCTGGAAAACTCTACTGCTCTGCTATCTTTCTTTCAAAAGACTGTAAATTGTAAGGGTTGTCTCGTTTCATTCATGCACATAAGTTCGTGCAGAACATTTTGCACTGAATTCCTTTATCATGATACCTTTAGTGTTTATTTCCACTGCCTGTACGGATCACTGCCTTCCTAAACCAACAGTGCTAGCTTAAAACACTTCAAGACTGCACATAGTTCAAGAGAAAAAGAGCAACCTGACACAATACGAAGAATTTTTCTTAATGCCTTATTTTTTACTAATAGTAGAAGAAAGTAAAAGATACAAAAGTGGGATGCCAGAAATCCTTGTGTTTATTTACATTTAGAAAATGTTCTAACAACAATGCATATTTCATATTCAGGCCAATGGTGTAGATAAAGCCTTTCCTTCCAATGGTGAGATGTCTCTATGTTCAGTTTTATAGGAGCTTCAACCCCATCTCATGGATTAGCTACCGTGAATCATCAGCTAGGGTGCATGATTGCAATACCAATCTTTTAAAAAGCAGCAAATGGGTATCTTCTGCATCCCCATTTGTCTCTTCCTCTCCCCATGATCGTTCAGCAGCAGAAAAAGCACCTCAGCCTGCCTTATCCCGGCCTCCTTATTGCGAGATACACTCTGTTCATTTTCAGAACTGGCTCCCCAGCTCACCTCATATGGAAATCAATCTATCTTCCATTTCTGGTGCAACTTAATTGAGGCTGACATGGTTCACTTCCCCTCCCATCTCTGATGGTAAGGATCACCTGCTTTCCTGATCACATCACATCTCTGTGATGACGGACAGCAGGTGCTCACAGACAAACAGCCAAGCTAGACACAATGATGGAAAATAAAGCAAGATCATTTAATGTAGTGGTTTGTAAGCTGTGGCCTCTGAAGATATTGGGCTCTTCTTTGCATACAGAGAAACAGAAAGGAGAGACAAATATATGAATGTTCGTTCTATACATGGAGCTGAAAATAAGAATTATATGGTCTTCAGAAAAAGCTCACACACTTACTTCTGTCAGTTCAGCTGTGTGTTTCAATTCTTATCCTCTCAACTATGTGACAACAACCAAAAGGAAAAAAAAAAAGACAAAAAAACCCCAAAAAACAACAACAAAAGCCAACAAAGATTCAAAGTGCCATACAGGATAGGGAACATCCAAATGAGTAATTTGAGAAAAAACAAACACTCTGAACATCTTCACTGAAAAAAAGAAATGTTTTCTCTTGGTAGGAAAGTGTTCACAGATGAGGGTCAGGAGCCACAATTAGCAGAGGTACAGCACGAGCAGAAAGTGTTGCACTCTTAGAGGTACTGCCCTTAGGCATGAAAATTAGGTCAGTCTTCTCTGCATTGATCCAAGTGGAAGTTAAAGGTCTCATAATTCTTTTCAAAAAGAGTAAGGGATAACCCCTGGAGCTGGCCAACATTCCCTCTATAAATAACGTATGTTCTCATAGCTAAAGCAATGTATGAACTATCGCTAGGAGCATAACAGTTGCTACATTTAACGGCAGCCTCTATGCTACCAATGCAACCTCTATGCTACAGCCAATTAATGGTTTTCCTTTTTTTGTTCTTGTAAGTGATAAAATAATTCAGCTACATTGCATAAGCTTTCTATGATTAAACACACTTATATGATACACAAACACACACTGCCGTGCATTACAAACAATTTTGCCAGGATAACATATTCTGAGCATTTATCTTCATGATTTCAAAACAGCTTTTAGAGTGAGCATTGTCATTCCACATACACTTTCATATCTGGAAGAGAAGCGAGGAATCATTTTTGAGCAACACACACAATGACATGCGAGTCCATTTCTGCGTTGATCACTTGTAACACTTGGTATCTGTTGTTCAGAGTAGGGATTTGGAAATGGATTAGAAAAGAGAATCACAGCATAGCTGAAGGAAAGCACAAGATCTGTCTTTGTGTCGTAATAAATCTCCTGAAACATTTAGCTTTAGCATTTCATGGCAGTATTATAAATTATTTACTATCTGTCTCAAAGAGAATATATGGACCTGTCTAACCATCCATGAAGAGCAGGACAAACTAATCTGAACATTAGCTATAAACATGTATGCAACTGTTCACAAAGAGGAAAATTCATCTCAGCTGAGGAGCAACTCAGACCTATAAGGCTGCAGAAAGACTTTGACACTTCATGGAAAAAAGCTCTCGGACACCTTAAGTGGAATATTTAAAATCACAGGCTGGTTTGTAGAAAGAAAAGCCAGCCAGAAAAAAAAATAGCAGAGAAGAAATTAAAGAAAACCATGGGGAAGGCGACAAATATTGCAAACGGAGTATCTATTCCTAGCATCTTACTAGTTTACATTTGAAAGGATTCTGCTCTTTGTTAACAGGACTTTAACTGAAGAAAAGCAGATTTGCCTCTCTAGCACAAAAGCTGCTGGCAAATGTTACACTTTGAAAAGGGATTCTTTAAATTTTGTTTTTATAGATGATAATCATTTGAAGAGACAAAAATACCCTTTCTAAGATTTTTTTGTTTTCAGTCTCCTAGCTAATTTTCTGATAGTCTAACACTTATTATAGGGACATTCCAACTTTCAGTGTTATATTCGGACAATTTCTTGCTGGTATAATCCCATTACGTCAGTAATTTCATCGACAGAGAACTCGGGCCACTGCCATTCTTCATTTCTACCCCTGTATCTCCTCTGAAACCGATGATGTTTCAAGACTGGAGTTATAAAAAGACCAATTCATTTCTAAGTGCTTATGAATTCATAAGCTTCTACCCACAGTAGAACACATTAGCTCAAAACCAATAAAAAATGTGGGTCTAATATTATTAGGCATACAAAAGTAGCACTATACACCTGTAACCACATTAAAATATTCTAGTAACACTGAACTGTTTTCATACGAAGGGTAGTTGAGTTTTACCTCCAAGCACAGAACTGTCAAAGGACCTTTACTTTTTGGACGAGGGAAAATAAACTATGTGCAACATACTGTTCCCAAGGCTCTGGTAATACTTGACATGATAAGACATTAAACAATTTCTTACCTTCTCCCACTTCTAGAATGTTACTTAAAGTCAATTCACACCAAGTTGACTATGTGAGCAGTTTGAGCTATAAGACCATGTTTGGAATTTCTCCTCTAACGTTTTTGCTTTGTTTTGAAACTGGAACATTTCCCTGCAGCGGATAATATGTGATTGCTTCCAGTAACAGTTTACATTAACATTTACATTTGTTAGCTTATGTTCTCTTACTGTTTGTGACCTAGTTCAGTTAAGCAAGCAAGGATTTTGAATCTGCCAATATAGGCTTTTTCTCCCTCCTTGCAAACGTTCAACCTTTCATTTGTAAGCAACTCCACATCATCTCTCATATATTTTTTTCACTATAAACAACTGTTTGGCAAAAAGTTTAACTCATCTTCCATTGGGAGATCAGCTTAGCTACGTATAGCCATAGGTGCTAGCTTAAAACCCCAGTGCCTCCCTCACATCTATCTCCTCCATCCCTCAAAGAGGCAATACTTGAGAGGTACTGAAATATTTCCTCATTCTACCACCCACTGTTGAATCCAAAACCAAAAATGGTTAATACACAGATATGCATGGAAACTACAACCCCGCTTCCTTCCCTTTCCCCCCCCCCAAAGTATTCATTACTGTTCTCTGTCAGAGAAAGGCTATGGGGCTAGGCACACAATTGGTCTGACCAGTAGGGCTATTTCTAGCCTATTTTGTATTGCAGAGTAAAACCAAATTAGAGTTTAACTGTGGACAGAGTGAAATAATTCAAATTACTGTATGTGCAAACCTGACATTCTGATGAACTATAACTGATTGTTCCCCCTTCAGAAAAATGGCAAAGCAATGCTGGCCTTTTCTATATTTTTAGATGGAGCCTTTACCTCCACAAGAGGTACCGTCTCTATTCTCACAGTTAATGACAGCAGGGTCTTTTAAACCATTAAGCATGGAGAAATGGCTTACTTTTTAATATAAAATCAGTGACACTCCATTTTATGGAAAGCGGGATCCTAATCACTTAATCTTGTTATACACCTATTGCAAGACCACCTTTTTCTCTTCTGTTCCACTAATGAACACAAGCAGCGACTCATGATGCAGATTGTTCAGTGGCTCCTCCAAGCCTTCAGACATATGCTGAATACTTGTGGTAAAGCATGCACTTCCCACACTGGCATGCTGCTAATCTAATCAGATAAGGATCTTACTAAACATGCAAGACACTGTTCTTCCTATCATTTTCAAGCATGTAATTATAAATTCTGGGTCAGTCTTGAAAGAAAGTGTGATTTTGTTGTTGTCCTTATTTAGAATCGTTCTTGCATCCCATGACTTGTGTCACACTAGAGATCTGCTGCTACGCATAGGGAAATGAGAGGCACTCACCACTCCATACGAGTATGTGTCACATGTTTCAGACACTGGGAGACTTTGGATAACTTCTGGGGCCATCCATGGAAAAGTGCCCACTAATGACATGTGTGTTGTATGGGAGTGGAACCTCGAGGCACCAAAATCACAGATCTGGCAAAAATAAATAAAAAAAACCCAGATATTAGAGTACCATCCTCATTTATTAGGCATCAAAACATCGAGTCAAGCAGCAGCACCTCTCTACAAATAATTAAAGTGTTCATACCTTTAACACGCCATCAGCAGCTATAACAACTGAAAATGAAAAAACAGTAGGTTACAAGAATGCTATTAAAAATAAACACAATACATTTTCACAGCAAAAGGCTTCGCTTTTTATCAGGAGAAATGATCCTACAGTGAGCCAGCACCTGAACATGCACACACACACAATTGTCCTGGTTTCTTTGAGAAGCTTTAGAGAACATCTGCTGAGTACCTGCAAGCCTCTGAACAAATGCAAAACCTTTCAGGCCTTACTGAGTTCAAAGATATCAACACAACTATAGCTAAAATACAGATAAACTCCACCCTCCCCAATGTAGTTAGGCTTAACAAGAAGCGCTCTGAAAGATTCATTAATAAAAAGAGAAAACGTACAACTGAGGTGAGATCTAGACTTTTCTTGACTATTATTTCCCCACGTGCATTATTAAAATCCGTGTCCTTCCTATCCCACTATTAGTAGTGAAAGTTTCAGTTAAAAGGCAATGTTCAGCAAATTCATACACGGTCGTCAGCTGCCACGTACAGACTACCAGTGCAGCTTCACACTGAGTGCATATTACTCAAAAGCGTGAATATCTGTCAAACTTCAAAACAGGCCACAGTAAAGACAAGATTTTCAGATAAGAAATAATAGGCCTTATCCAGTCTATTGTGTCTGGTGTCTGCCAGCCTTTCCTGGTACTCAACCTTTCCAAATAGAAAAAGGAAGTGAGGAGTGCCCAGGCAATGTCTGACAGCTGATAAGATGGGTATAATCATGGTCAGCAAGACACAACTTGAAAGAGCCCTCCACAGTGCTCTAAATGATGCCAGGGACTGTAACAGAGCTCAGACAGCCTCGGGATGGGGAGGAGGGAACAGGCTCTTCTGTGCCTCAACAACTCCTAGTGCAGCCTGATGACAGCCAAGGCGTTCGTTAGTTCTGCATGTTCACAAAGCTCAGGTACAGATTTAAATGCTACATTAACAGGTAACAGTAAATGCAGAGTGTTTCAGTGTTTTGCTACTTTACCATTCCTGGACTTCAGATCCCTGTGGATTACTTTAACTGGAGCTTCCATGTGTAAATAGTGCATTCCTACACAAAACAAGGGAACAATCTAGTTAGGCAGGCTGAGCGTGGCCATCAACTATCAGCAGTCATGTTTTCTGGTTCCCATTAATTGTCCTCATTACGAGCTGGCATATCTGTATACCATATTGATATGCTGCGGGAGAAGCAAAGCTTCCCATAATCTACTTTGAGTAAAAAACACTAAGCAAAGCTCATCTATCTCTCAGAGTATCTATACAGGTATGTTAATGCTTTGTAACATCATATTTAGTTATTTCCTCAAAGGTGTTGTCTACACAGAGAAGCCAAGATACGAATTTACTGTTCATTCATTAGTTTACGCTAATTTTTGTGTGGTCACAGAGAACACAAAGGATAGAACAGTTTGTTCTGCATTATTATATGAAGAATTTCAGTACGTTTGCTGAGAATAAGCCCTTAGCTTCCTTAAATGTCCCAATTCAAATTAAATATAATTATGCACTTTACCTCATAATTACTCCACATCAGCAAAATTATCCTCTTGGGACTTAGGGGCAAACCAGAAGTAAAACTGGCTCATAGAAGCCATTTTCACTCCAGAAATTACTTTGGATTCATAACAACGAAGGAACATATTAAAAAGCACAGTGAATGGGGTTTGCTTTTTTTATGTTTGGTGGGTCTGGGCTTTTTTTTGGTTGTTGTTGTGTTGTTTTGTTTTGTTTTTTTACAATGTGAATGAGGAAGTATAGGAAGGCTTTCCTGACTTAGAGGGAAAGCATCTCCAGCTGTACACTTTGCTGGCTGTGTAGGATAGTAATGCATCACTCATCTTGCTTACCTTTAGCTATGTCAGTTGCCCAGGTCATGATATGATCCATATCCATCTCTTCGCTTTTGTTACTATTAATGTAATCAAACAGTGAGCCAGCAGAAGCATACTCTGTTAAAAAACAATAAACAAACTCACATGACATTTTAAAACATTGAAACTAAACTGAAAGTTCTAATGGAAACTCTGTCAGTTCCAGAAAGCAGTCAACCCCTGGCTTAATGACAGAGAATTTGGATTCAGCAGCTAATAATATTAGTAGTGCAGTAGGAGAGTGGTCGTTTGCTCTGATTATCCCAACGCAGACATAATCTACTGCTAAGGGTTAAAAAAAACAAAGGTAAAATCATATATAACAACAGGCATTAAAATGAAAAGGCAGCAGAAAGGTCTGGCTTTAAGAAAGCTCAGGCAAAGCAGTTCAAATTCCAGAGTAAAATGTTCTGGATGCTCCTTGTTCAGGATCAACAGACCTTTTTCTTAACTTCTCTCAACTACACCTACAGAAACCCACAGGAGGATTATATGGGTAGAAACAAGGGCTTTTTTTGCTCGTTGGTGTTTGCAAGTGTGACAGATGGAATCCAGTCCGACTGTCAGAGCTTGCAGGGCTGAAAGCTGGAATAACAAGCTAGTTACACCTACACACATTTAGGTGTGAAACTGGAGACAACTGAAACCTCCACAGCGCCACTTTTATATAACTTGAAATTCTCACATATTTAAACAGTGAATTTGCTGATCAGGAGAGCAGTTAATGAATGAGTTTGGTGGTATCAGATCCTTCTTACTGGTTCTGAAGACGGAGGATATTCCCCACTGCTGAGCAGTACTGCCTATAAATGATACCCCATAACAAAGGATAATTATTTTATTTCTTTTTTTTTTAAGTAAAACCAGATGTTAAATATGTGATGTTCTGTTAGGAAGAAAGGGTTTGCAAGTTGAAAGGGAAATTAAAATTTTCTTTTCCTATTTCCCCATGGAGGAACAGAGTAGCGGATCAAATCATTTGTTCATGAAAAAGTGGAAGGAGGAGACTAGAGGTCTGACCCTGAGGTAAGTGGGCCAGATTTCTATGTGCTGCAGGTCATGTTCAACAGTCTAAAGGCTGTAGCTCCTCTGCTTAGTATTTATTGAATAAGCTTTATGCTTATTTACTATTCATTCATGTTTCACCGAAAGCACATCAGGAGGTTCGTGAATTGAAGTAGCTGACACATTTTCTTCTGTCTGGTTGCCAAGACAGAGCGCGCACTGGTGTAGCCCAAGTAGCGCAAAGACCAGAGGGATGCAAGGAGCAACTTCAAGCCTTTCATCCCTCTCTCCCAAGGCTATTCACTGTGCTCCTCAGGCAGTCTGGAGAATTTAAAACCTACTTACAAGACTCCCAAAATCTGCCTACCTAAGGTAGCAAACGAGCTGGTCTACAACTGAAATGCTTAATTTCAGCCATTTCAAAGCAGTCACAAAATCATTCCCTCTAAGACTACATAAAATATATCTGAATTGCTGTTAATAATACTATTAATCAAGGAATGATACACGATAGGCCTAAAAAGTAAACATTGCTCCTCATCACGGAAATCAAAACCACTGGGAGATTGCTGCGTGGGGAAGGAAACTCTGCAGCCTAGAACGTGGTAGGCCATGTGAGAAGATTCCAGCTCTAAATGAAAGGAAAGAGGGAGAAAATAGGAAGTCCCTTGAAAGTAAACACTCAAGTGGCAAGTTAGTTTTGGATCACTACTGCAGGACCTCCCGCTGAAAGGAGCCTCTGCAGGAGACAGAAGTGTTGCTTCTGATGTCACCGAAAGAGGAGTAAGCTGCTGACCTGCACATTTCCTCAATTAAAACATAAGCTTTTTTTACCCATGATGTCATCATCTGTCTTATAAATGGATTCTTCAGGAATAGGTCGGCTGCATGCTTTGCATGCCTTTACAACGCATAATTTGATCCACCAGGGTCAGGGACAACTCAGCTCCCTGAGCCCTTTGCCACCCTGTGCGAACGGAGGCAAGCAAGCCTCAATCAACAAAGCTTGATCCTTTAGTATTTCTTCTATATATTTATTGTGCCACAGGTTTTTACTAGGAGCTTATGGATTTGGAAATCATACGGCAAGGATAAATTTTCTGGCAATAATGGAAAAGAGGTATTTGCTTCAGAAAGAAAAGCTCAGAATGCCTGACTGGAGCCACCCTGTGATGGGCTGTGGGATACAGCATATGCTCCTGTGCTGATGGGGGGCACAAGCTCCAAGAACCTTTTGGGGGGAGGCAACTGTGGTCAAAAAACAGACCTGAAAGCTAGGCATTGAGACCGCTGCTGACAGACAGCGACATCTAGAATGATGTGATCCACGTTAGCAGCTCGCCGGGCGGGATGATCAGTTATAACACTGACATACATCCCAGCAGGGAAATGTGTTTTGACTGCAGATGTAGCCTTTCTCAGAGAACTCTTTGACAACCCCACGTAAGACGTCACGTGCAGCTAATGCTCAGTACATGCCAATGCTTGGCTGAATGCCCTCATCTCCATCACTCTGCAGAATCATTAGGTTCTCAGGATTTCTTCTTGTTTGGGCTTTTCCCTCACAAAAAAATGGATCTCTGACTAAACACAGGACTAAGTCCGCAACACTGAAGGCCACCCAGAAGATCACGGAGTGAAAATCTCTCTAAAAGATATTTCAAACGCAATTAACATTTCTTTTCTCAGTAGCCATTCTCCCATTTGAAAATGGTGTGGGGAAACAGAGGCTTGCTTCCCTTCCAACCCAAGGCACTCCAGTCTCCTTGGAAGCTGCAGGGAGAACCAATGCAGTTTGTTAAAAAAAGCTTTTATCCTTAGCCAGAGTGGAATCAGAGCTCCCCGAGTAACAAAGTGCTTGGACTATGCAGAGTAGTCTCTTTCTCACAGATGGTTAGAGTCCCCATTCCCAATGACATAATGAACTACTTTAGCTGCTGTCTGTCCTGTGACTGGCAAGCAGGACAAATGTCCTTCTCCCAACACTGACCTTTTGTGAGATCAAACTGAGGACTTTCTAATCCAGATATCATCCTGAATTGTTGATTACACATTTCCTTTGTCACTCTGCTTGCTAGTTTACACTTACTACACTTATGTTAGAAATTACAGTAAAATTATATTACTTCATTTATTACCTTGCTATTATTTTTATTGCTTCAAGGAGGCATTCAAGTTCCTGTCTATATGCTATCACCAGTGCATCCTCTGAGTGGTATAAACTGTGGTCACCCCCATGCACCTCTGGAGTACTGGCTGCAACACCGGGACCCCCAGTAGGCTGATAACTCCTGTAAGTAAAGCTCCCCATGCTCTGAACAGTGCTGTATCTCAGACGCACTCCCACCGGAATACACTGCCATCTACTGTAATAATTGGATGTCTAAGAGACAGGTAGAAATAACTGAATTTTCACAGGTTCTGTCTACCACCTGAGAACCAACAAAAACCTGAACGGCAGTGTTTCAAACTGGTATCAGATTGTGCCACATGCGAAAACTACTCTTCGCATCAAACTCTTTCAAGTGTTACAGACATGCCAAAACATGCCTCCTAATTCACGCTTTCATGGTTTTTACCTCTCCAAACATTTATTTCAGCAGATTGGAGATTTCTTTGCTCTGGGTTTATTTTCTACTACTACCTTATCTAATTTCTCCCATACAGGAAAGGGAGAAATTACATTATCTGTAATGCAATTTTATATCTGGACCAACTCCCAAGATAAAGGAAGGAAGCTTAAAGTGGTGATAGGAAAAAAAAAAACAAACAAACCCAAACACCAACAAAACTACAAAAACCAACCTCCGCATAATTCTAAGAATGCCAGAATGAATGAAACCTAGTTTCCAGTGAATAAAGGGAGTTGTCTTATGGTGTCTAATAAACCCTTGACTCTATTTCAAGCTCTTCCCACAGCTGGGAAGTTCCCAATGCAGAGTCTCCTATTTTCAATACAGGCAGAATTCACGGTGCAGCTTTGCTCTGAGCAGACTCTCAGCCTTCCCTTTTCACAGAACTTGCCAGAACTTTTGTATCATTAAAACCTCTTCTTCTGTCACACGTCAGTTAAAATGGAAAAGCAATTCACCGAACAGGGTAGGAGAACACAGTGAAAGTTTCTATTTAAAGGAGTGCTGAGTTTGTGCGTTAAGAACGCCCCAGGCTCCAACTGCCTCTGTGCCGTTACCAGCCATGCTCCCAGCCTGGTTCCCACCTCCAGCACTCCCATTTACATTGAGACAGGTGGGGCTGACCACTCTAACATTCAAAGAAGGCCAGAACAATTAACAAAACACTGAAATTGGGTAAAGCTAATACATTGTAACATTGGAGTTTTACAGAATCAAGACAAAGGTCAGACAAAAATCCTTACCTGTAACTATGCCATAATTTGGAGGTTCAATGACAGCTCCATAGAACTGAATGATGTTTTTGTGACTGAGCACACTGAGTATTTCTGCCTGTTGAAAAGAAACAAACAAACAAGTTAGACAATTAAGAATGAGGCACTTACTACGATAGTTTATTTTATCCCCAAGCACGTATACACACATATATAACATATACATAAACACACACGCTCACACATCTAGTAAAGACTTCACAAATGCTTGGCATTTGAAAAGCTCATGAGAGAGTTTGGCAGATGAATGCTTTGTATGTTGGGGGGGCGGAATCTTTAGACTATTCTTTCATGGCCAAGGCACAGATGGAGAAGCTAAGTCTTTGGAAAAACTGAAAGCCTTGGAAAACTTTGTTCAAAGAAAGATCTGGGACTTTTGGCAGAGTGGCAGCAGTCCTATCCAGAATTTGTGTTTATGCACAAAGTACTATGGGTTCAGCGAGTCCAGCGCTTCAGGCTGTTCGAGCATACCATGCACACACAGCTCCATCCAATGTTTACTGGAAACACGGAGTTTCCAGGCATGCGCTGTAGAATCTGATTGAATACACACAGCAAGCGTACTTGAGATTGCCAAATAGCCAGCAGTGCAGTTGAAACTGCTCCTCAGAGCAGACTGCAGATGTTTGGAAATTCTGGAAAAATATACAAACCCTTCCAATTCCACTTGAACAATACTTCTAGGTTTGAGAAAGAGACTGCAAGACAATGAGAATGCATCCACAGAAATTAAGACATACAGTCCCTGCAGTTTTTGAGAAAAAAGGTCAGATATCTCCTCCCAGGTCTCTCAACAGTTTTGCCTCTGTAGTATATGAAAATAAATACTCAAGAGATTTGACACATGTTTTTACACAAATATATGTATTATGCAAATACAGATAGATAATATTATATATTTTTCTCTACAGCAACGATTACTCTAAGACTTTGAGATTATGTTAACTCTGTACCAGTCAAGAGCATCTAACGAGAACAAACTAACAATTAATTCCTCTGTTGTTTAAAGCCTTCTCTGAGTAACTTCAACACAGTTTTGAATTAAGACCTTTATCTTTAGCTGACATGTACAAATATTCCATTAAATCTTTAACTATAGCTTTGAACTTAACTTGGGTTGCACTAGTTCTCCATGCTGCTTAGCCTGCTAAGAAACAGCGTTACTGTGGAGTAATCTTTTTTTACAATACTAGCATAGTAATTTTTTTAATGATGTATGCTGTTTTCAGCAAATCACACTGCAGACTGACTTACCTACAAGTCCACAAAATAATTTAATTGGCAACTATCTCAGCAAATGTGGGAAGACTGAGCTGCAGGAGAACAGCAACACTCTTACAGCCAGCCAAGGGATCCGAGACGGGATCTGTCAGATCAGCAAGGGATCTTTCAGCAGAAGCAGCTTTGCTCTCCAGCTGCAGCCCCAGCAGCCTCCCAAGGCAGGGGACGCCAGCAGCAGCAGCACTGCCCGTTTCACGAGCTGTACCTCCAACCTCCCTCAGTAGCCTGGAGGAAGCTGACAACAGCCTAGTCATTCAAAACTCCATTTCCATGGGCTACCAAACCCAAGACCCCTGTACTTCAAAAACTTTTGTATTATGTTTTTATCTTCTTTAGCAAATGTTAAATTGGGGAATGTCCTCCAATTTCTACCAGCGTTACTGCCAGATAACCAGGAGACCTAATACTCCTTGATTGCCTACCTGAATATTGTTAGAAATGAGGCAGGAATACCAGGCCACAAACAACATCAGACAAACTATCCAGACCATCTTTTCTTGAACACCTTGGTCAAGAGGAATGGAATAAAACTATCTTCTTGTATAGTACTCAAAAATCCATGTCTTCAAAGTACTGTGCACACCGCCTGCTGGTGTTTACAATACATGTACTTCAACAGGTCACTAGAATTAAATTGACTGGTCTCACATTTAACTTTCCCATGGCATAATGTATTTAAGTCCTGGCTATGGAAGTAGTAAGAGATGAATCTTTTTAGAGAATGATTAAAAATGCCACATGATGAACACATCCAAGTGCCACAGCTCCCTATTACACCGCAGCAATGTGCAGAACCCAGTGACTGTCCTCCGTCTCACACAGGATGCTGCTGTATCCAGTAAGAGCCCACCACAGTCACCAGACAACGGGAAAGGCTGCACTATAGCCACACCACCAGCAAAACCCAGGCCTACCAATCACCCAGTGCTACCATGAAATGGACAACAAGCAGCAAGACAGGAGCACTGTGCCAAGAGGATGAGTCCTTCACTGCCACAGGCATACTGACACACAGTGTTTTTATTACTCAGAGATTAAAAAATAATTCTTTTCTAAGATTATCTTATTTACAGTACGTTACAGACTAAGCTCACGTTCCAGGAGTATGAAGGAACACTGTGTCAACCATGGCTAATACCATCATCTTCACATTGATGTTCATACTCTAAACTGGGATTGAACAGACATCAAAGCAAGCTTCCACCTAAGAACAAGGAAAGGCACCTACTAATTGCCCACAGATATCCCAAGTTAAGAACTGGGGGGGCAAAAATTGCCAACTCTTTCTAAGGTCCATTACTTCTGAAAGAAATCCTTTCTAAACACTTTTGATCACTCTGCTGTTGTTAGCACTAGCGATTGTACATTATTCCTTTCATGTTTTGCTCTTTTCAGTTGCTGTAGATCAGCTGTGAACTCTTATTAGCCAATTTAAAGACACTTACTCCTTACAGTGAGAACCAGATGCAAGTAAAACCACATTTTTGAAGCTTTTGTACTTTTTTTGACAAGAAGGTGCCATATTTCAATGACAGACTTTCAGATAGCAAATTACAAAGTGGTCATTAAAGACCAGTGTTTCAAAGGTCTCTTAGGCACTTGCTTAGAAGAATATTTAGAATCACCTTTATGCATCAAACTCATACTTAAATCCATAATGCCTAAATGCTTGGAAGAAAATCCTGCCATGCATCTGTCTGCCTAAAGGCCCCTGAAGAAGCCAGCCCTCACTGGCTTGGGCATGACACACTCACTTCCCTCGGTAAAGCTGCTATCTATCTTATGCAACTTAAATGAGCATCAGTTTCCTTCCTAAAGCCATGGTGATGACAAGTAACAAGTTTTCAGTTATTACATTATATTACTTTTTTGTGTGAAAGATAATTTATATTTTTTTTTTTAATGGTGGATCAAAGCAGAACTAGAAGGAGCTCAGCTGAAGGAAAGGCACAACCCAAACACGTAAATACAAACTCCTTGGACAACACAGAGACACAGTCAGACACACAAGGTGACTGCAGTGGAGTTAAATATTACGCTTAGTCCCATGGTAAGCTTAGTCCCAGCCTGGTACTGATCATCAAACCACACTAAAACCATTCACCCTGTACTTACACCACAGGTATGGGTGAAATTACGTCCCTCTCTCAAGTCCTGCTGAAGGGAAGTACAGACTGGATGCCATTTCTTGAAGGCAAAGGGATTCAGAAGTCTAAACAAACCTGATCCACTGTTTACATAATTCAACCACTATCATGAAATACAAGGTCTGAGCAAATTATACTAAAAACATTTTAAATTAATTCTCACTTAGTGGCTCCTATAATGTTACTGTAAATCAAGCCCAATTCATAAGGCAACTACAATATAAGACTTAGGAACTCAGGTAAACCCTCTGTGTACAAACTAATTGTGTCCTATGAACCATAGTCTTGATCACAGTGCTTAATGGCTAATTTATCTTTATGCCTAGTTAATCTCTGCTTATTGACACATGTGAAAATACAATTTCATCATCTATGACTGACATCACCCTACACCTGCCTCTAGATCTGCTAGTACTGCTCTTAACCTTCTAGTACAAACAACTATGCTTGAGTACATATATTCTCAGTATTTTCAGCAGGTAAAAACAGAGTCCTCCTCTGGGCCTTGTCAGCAACTGCTGAACAGAAACCACCAACGTAGATTTTGAGTGTGGCCAGCAGCAGATGAGGGGACAGAACAAGCGTCATCTCGTTAGGAGCGGCACAAGCCGCAGCTCACTGGGATGACAAAAGTCCTAGCTTGCTTTTGCTCTATCCAGTGCCAGTACAGCAAGAGCAGCAAACGCAGCTTAGCTCTGACGAGATCTTCAAGGTCGGCGCTGACTGCAGATGTGGGCAACGGCCACCTGATGCTGAGCTGGCATTACTCGGGAACGCAGACAAGGCCCTATCGTCAGATCTTTAATTGCAGCCACAAAGGCAGTAAGGATGTGGACGGAGGCACTTTGCGTACAGCTGTGTTGTTGCCTGCCAGCTACTCACACCAGCCGCAGCTGCTCTTGTTAGAGCTCCCTGTCCCGAGGCAGCTAAAGTTAGCGAAGACCAAACGACTCAGCGTATTTTAGTTACGCTGGTCTTCCTTGGAAATACATTAGAAAGTCGTCACACTCACATTTGTAGTCGAGAGAAGTGATCAAGGGTTTGTGCTAGCAGCCTATTCCAGCAGCACAGCTGGATCTGCAAAAGAACATCTGTCCACAGAGTTTTTTCAGTATCAGAAGAGTTTTTTGCTTGGGTCCAGGCAAACTGGGCCCACAGCAACTTAATCACCATTTCTTTCAGGTCCTTTTGGAGCTGCTGGCTGGAGAGCACAGAGTATGGCCATCCTTCCACCCTGGTCTGAGCATGCTGGTTTAGGATTAACACGGGAAATAGCTGCAGCCCCTTGCGAGACTATGGGGTCAGCCAGCAGCCAACCGACCCTCCTGTTAATAAATCAGTTAACTGCACAGCAAGAGGCACTTTCGCTCCATGCAAAATTACAGGGTTAGACATGGTTAGCTACTTAAGGAATCTGATTAATACAACTTCCTTAACTGCCTTCTAATATTTATTACTACATTGTGCTATAGTTTGGTTATTCACTTGTCCAAAGAACTGTTTGCCATGTTTATTAAGGAGATATTTAGACACACTTAAGGCAGCTTTGAAAAGATATTTTTTCCTAAGTCTTGTAGCATTTTAAAGGCTTTGACCTTTGTCATGCCCTTGGGAGACCTGCAACTTCGCTACTCTCAGGGTTTTTGCAGTTTAATAAAAGGGCAGCTGGAAGAGGCCAGCTGATGTTTTATTAAAATCGTTGTATTTACTGACAACCACATGCAAAAAAGACATAGAATGCTAACACAAATCAATTTCAAACCTTTATTTCCAGACTCCTGCTCAAAAATACATTCAGTCTGTGTCCATTTCCAGTGTCTCAGGAATGCTCTCCTGTGAATTCACTGATGTCTAATAAGGGATGATGTTGCTTATAATACACTAGTTTCTCTAGGTAAATGAGCCCAAAATATCATTTTACAGACACAATACTAAGGCAATCAGCATCTATAGCTACAGTTCAGCTACAAAACACTGGCAAAATATGCGTCTTGGAATCCTACGGGCTTATGGTTTGGGTTTTTTTAAGGTACTGCTGACAAATCATTAAGCCCAAAAAAACTGCACACTTTTTCACAAGATATTTATATGTTTTACATGCTTTAACATAAATATTATACAGCCTCATGATGATTCTCTTTAAATCATGTTAAGGTTTTCATAGAAGCCAGAAATTACCCACAGCAGATAATTTTTACTACTTCATTGTTTCTGTCCTTTCAAAAGTTAAACTGAACACAATTCTTAATGAGCAGGACAGAGAAACAGTTTATGTAATTTAGCTCTTTCTGGATTATTATCATGCCATAGTCTTAGACAACTAATGTTCTATCATTGCTAATAAATGTTCCTCTCAATATGCAACAAGTAAAGGGATACGTAAACAATTTTAGAAATACAAAACCACTACATAGAATTTTACAGCAGGAACGTCATGCAACTATTACAGGTTTTAACATTAAAAAGAAAGCAGCAGATACAAAATAAAAATTTAGGACTTTGCCTCCTGTTTTGTCTGTTCTCATAAATTTTTGCAAGGAAAAAAAATATATATGAAGGTTTTGCGCTTTGGGGTCCCCAAGAAGAAAGCTATTAATAAGCAAAGCACACTGATTATCCAGTTCAGAGAATGTTTGTTAAACCTATTAAACCGTTTTTGATATTAAAAAAGGAAGAGGAAAACCACATGAGCACGGCAAAGCCAAAGAATCACCAATGAGATTTTTTTTTAACTGCAAATAAGCAGTGTTACCACATGCTTTGATGAGTGCTGTGGGCACCTTCTCAGCACAAATGCGTTACCAACCCTTTCAAAAAGCAGCCATAGTTCTTAAAACTATGGTTGCATATCACTTAAAGCTGTTTGAGTTCGGGGTTCTTTTTTACTATTCATTTAGAGGATCACTTATCTGAAATAAAAGCTATTTTCTATAGCCCATTAACAAGTTAAAACTGTGTCAGCATTTGTTATGTCTTAGAAGACAGCCATATATTCAGTGTCATAGGGATACTATTTCACAAACCACACCGAAAAGAAGGGTTAAATTACATTCTCAGATTGATGCCACCAGCACTTCTGTAAACAACAGAATTAAATTCTCGTAACTACATCTACAATGACATACAAAACGTGTATTTAAAAGCATTTTGATTGAGCAAATGTTTCAAAGCATCAAATTTGCATCCAAAATTATGTCCTAAACTGTCACAAGTCCCAGAGATTAAAAGTGGAAATATAAAGGAAACTAATAAATTCTCATTGCTGTATAATCATCTTATCATTATTTTAAATCCATTGTTTTATATCACCACAGAATTCTCATTGTTGGAAATACTGTGGTAGAAACACACGCTTTAAATACCTTGTATTGACTTTCAGGTTGCAAACTTGAAGAAAAAAAAAAAGCACATTACCAAGATACCTCAGCTCTGTTAAACTGTCATAACATACCGTGCTGAAGGAATATGGACACAAATTTATTATGTGCTGTTACAGGTTCACCCCATCTTATGTAATTTACTTTAAAATATTTCATTTGCACCATGCAGTAGCAAATGTGTATGAGCATTTTTGGAGGTAAGAGAACACCGTAGGACACGTTAGTAGTAAAATATATTGGGTATTGACCATTTGAAAAGAAAACTGAGTTTTATAATCTCCTATAACTTTTCACAGCAACCTTTGCACATAACTTGGCAGTTTTAAGAATAATTTGAAGGCTATGGGATTAGGAGTACCATCTAGTGAATTCAAAGCATCCTTGTCAAAACACTGCACAGGTTTGCTCAGCTCATGGAAAGCAGGTTGGTCCCTCCAGAAATCACAGGGAGATCTGTCCTTGTGATATGGCAGCAGACCTCCCGCCTTATGCAGAAAGAGGGAGTCAGATGAAGCTAACTGGCTCGATCCTGCCGGTGACGTACATCAGCCGAGTACCATAACCACATGGAGCCCACCCAGCAGTAACCGAGCAATTGCAGGATCATGGTGTTGGTCCTCCTCATGATGGGGGTTAAAAACTTGCTATCAATGAGAGAAGAGCCTGTTTACAGAAGCTGCAGCATTTAGGATAAAACTAAGCAAGGGCACTTTCTGCAGAAAATCCTTACAGGTTTAATAAGCTTGAAAATGACATTTTGAGTTACAACTACATTGCCATTTTCAAAAAAAAAAAAAAAAAGAAAAAAAAGAAAAAAAAAGGCAAGCACAAAGATCATGGACAAATAACTCATTTTCACAGAGATTTCAACTAGAAATCCACAAACTCTCAAACATACCCCACAAACATATCCCACAGCAGTGTTACGTTTTGCCACACACAGCTTGAGATTGTATCAATATTAAGGTACCTGATAAAGGGACATCTGCCAAGAACAAGAAGAGTAGTTTGGATTTCACTAGTGTTATTCGCAGTTAGTAAAACCCTTCAAAACACGCATAAACTATGTATTTGTAATGGTGTAAGAGTTTAGAAATGAGCAATGTCCTGCAATATTACAAACATTTCATTCAGGCAGATTTAGAGTAAGAAGCTGCCTCCAGCTGCAAAGCAATACTGGCAATTGAATAGAAACAATAGATGAGGAGACTAAACAGCAGGTTTGAAATACCTGAGCTCCCATAGAGTAGTTTATTTTCAGCAATCATCATTTCTCTTCTCAATGTTGGGAAATTTTCCCATTTACTCATAATCATTTTGAACACAAACCTGCTTTGACTATAGAGTACAGCAACAAAACCCACGACATCTCTAAAATACAAGGGAATAACAAAACATGAAACTTTCCGACTCCCTGCTCATTCCACAGGTGAGCAGGTATCATGGCTAATATGCAACACCTGAATCTTCCCAGACCCAACAAATGGAAAAATATCCAAGGAAATTATTTCTGAGATCAAAGTCACTGTAAGTCTCATGAGCACCTTGTTGGAAAGACATTCTGGTACAACAATGATGGGCAAAACCAATCCCCTCTCAAGGAGTATCTTGCAGTGCTTAGGAGCAACAGAAAATAATGTCAAAGAAATGGTATCTGGAGCACGGCCGTGTTCATACATATCCAGCTAGAGCAGTGATTTTTCTGAGGTCTGCAGAGTATTAGTAAGGAACCTGGATAAGATAACTTAGCAGAACAAGTCTAGTCTCATTATACAGTGGCTTTTGCTGAACAACTAGCACAGACTCCAACAGAGACAGCAGCAGCTATACTCATGGATCCTGACCCACTCCTCTAAAGCAGCTATGATATTTCCACTGAAGTACTTTCTCAAACTTGATCATGAAAACTGTAATTTAACCAAGGAAAATAAATCATCATGTTTTTGATGAGCATTCACTTTAAGCCTGTCTTAGAGTAGATAAACCCAACCTACTGTAGCTAACGATAGGGACAGCACTTGATGGGGATCCCTCTTATTGGAATCCCAGTGATTGTTATAATTCCAGAAAATGTTCCTCAATGAGACAGGCTGAGCCCACCCGCATGAAAACAGCTCATCACAAGATATGTTACCTCCCTGTTATATGTTAACAGCAACTGCTGGGGAACCATGTGGGGTTTTGCTTTCCACACGGGCTATCAGAGCTCTGTAGAAGGCTCTCCCCAGTTATCACTCAAAAATGACCTGCCCCTGCAGAAAAGCAAAGAATTGCTCCTTAACCAGAGACCACCTACTTTAAAAAGACATAAAACTTTCAGCACAGAAACTCTGGCTGGGACTAGCTGGCATAAAAGAAAGGAGAGAAAGTAGTTGCCAACTACAGACATTCTTCTGCTAAAGTGTCTGAGAGTCCTCCATGGACAAGAAGCATTTTTCATGCCACATTTACCTATGCCATAACACAAGCTCACAAAATCTGGGGTTTTCAAGAAAATGTGTTGTCACCATAACCCGAATCTCTGACTGCTGTGCATTACCTGAACACATTATCTGAAAGATGCATATCATCATTTTACGTGCAACTGTCCAAATAATCCACCATGAATCAAGGTGAAGTCTTCACCATGAATCTGCTTCCAGTTTTGGTTTTACTAGCGACAGGTCACCTTCCTTCCTGAATCCAGAGCAGCAAGCTGTCTCTGTGACTTAAAGTCTTCTTTCTCTTTACCATGACTTAAGCAGTAAGCATCCTTCCTCAGGTTACAGCCAGGTCTCCCTTTCACCTTGCTGAGATTGGCAAGAACATAAGCAAGAACAGTCTCTGGGAACACAGGACTCCCAACTCCAGCAAAAGCTGACTTTTACCTTCTCCAACTGAGTATGACTGCCCTTCAGCCAGAACCATGCCATCAAGCAATAGTCAGAACAACACACTTCCCAGCAACTCTCTGGCTATGTCCACACTACCACCTAGACCACTATGGATTAGAGTCTCCATTCCCAACAAAACTAAAGTTTCAGGATATAAATTCCTTACCTGCTTTTCAGAAAAGTTACTCTTCTTTGTCTAAGATTGAAATTTGTATTTTACTTAGAAACTACACTCAAATGCTACCCCTACTGGGTAGCAATGGTCAAAAAATGAAACTAGACAAAACTCCTGAAATTTCAAGCTTTTACCTTTATGCAAAGTAGATCCACTGTTTATTTTTTGTTGGAGATTCTTCAGGCTACCTTAATGGTAGCTCAATCTTTTTCCATTAAGACTAATAAATTTCAAATAAAACAATGCCTGTGAGGAAAACTAGCAATATTTAAAAAATGGTTTTAGTGTCATAAAGCCACATTTATTAGTATTACTGTGCTATATATTTCTGACATGTAACTTCAGCTTTTCCACTACTTCTCTTTGATGAATTTCTTGTACACGGAACTCCTTATCCTACCTAGACTTCTTTATACCTATCTGCTTACATAGATATGTCAATAACAACTATTTCATTTCTAATGCTTGTTATAAAAAAATTGTTTTCAGAAAAGAAAACCTTTTTTTTCAATTACATTGACATCATATCTATATAAGAATACAGGCCGTCAGCCTTAAAATAAATTGTTTAAAAAGGCAATAACTTGAATACCAGTATCTCTGAACTCTGTAGAAAGTGGAAATCTAGAAGAACCTACCTAGAAGAGTGATAGAGACAAATTACAGAGTGCCCTGGTATCCTCTGAAGGCAGTGGCTTTGAGTTTCATGAACAGCAGACTTACAAGGAGCAGAGAACTCACGAAGTTTTTGTACCACCACAGGATACCAAATTAAGCCAAAAGTCTGACTTTCTAATTGCTCTTCTCCAACCAAACAGCAATACCACAAGCCAGCTCCTTCCCCAAAGTTACAAGAGAACGACCAGAGGTACCGTAAACTCTACCCATGTCTGTGCCACAACCTTGGCTCTGCGGTTTGAACCCACCAGAAAGAGCAAAACTGAATCATGAGCCAAACTGAGAACATGAAGCCCGAGACCTGCTCCAGTTCCTTTGCGATGGTTTGGTGGAATAGAGCACATGCAAGCCAGGAGCATTTCCTCTAAGGAGGGTTGGAAATATGGAAAAATCACAGCATCACGCATGACATTAATTCTCATTCTCCAACACATACAAAATGTTTCTGAGAACTGCTCTAACACACACACAAACAGACCAAAATTTCTAAAAGAATACAGATGTAGGAAAAAGTGGTAAATAGAAGACACTTGAATGCAAAAATGACAGTACTG
Organism: Platalea leucorodia; assembly: GCF_965183815.1. Lineage (NCBI taxonomy): Eukaryota > Metazoa > Chordata > Aves > Pelecaniformes > Threskiornithidae > Platalea > Platalea leucorodia. The sequence goes on from NC_138827.1 coordinate 78,740,109, forward strand.
CAACAATATGCCACAATGTAACCACAGTACATGTTAGGGTAAACATGCAAAAGGAAAGAACATCTTGCAACCACATTGAGCTTTAGCATTTATCCATTTATGAGTTTCTACTTCCATACCAGTAATTTGCACCTTCAGACTTCATTTGAATTTTCTCTTTCACAATTTTATTAGAAAAATTCCAGACACATCAGAAATAAATACGAGAGGAATACCACACACATACCCTAATGGGGGATTAAGAATGTTTAAAAGGCCAGTTAGAAATGGAGATCATCTGTTTTGTGATTACAAAACCATTGACTTGCACCACTTCCTCCAGCGGCCTGCACGGTGCTTCCCGAGGACCCGCAATAAATGAAACAGCAAAGCAGCAGCAGGAACGCTGCATTACAGGAGCCCACAGGGACTGCAGGCCTGGGGTCACATCGCGCAGGGTACCAATGAAACCTCTTTCCCACGAGCTGGACCTGAAAAGCCGAAGAGGAGGCAACATGCTGCAGCTAACGACAATTCCAGTCCGAGTCTGAGCGCAGCAAAAAGAACTGGCGTTTCTCCTCCTATTCTAGCAATGCCTGTAGTCCTCCCATGATTACTGACTGTTTGATTTCTGCTCCACGTATGACAAGGATTAGATTGGTGAAGTTCATTACAATGAACTGAGCTCACAAGCTGGATCCAGGGCCCAGGAGCTCCGTGCTGTTTCGGTGGCACAGAGCACATTCAAACCTGCAACATCTCCTTTGGTGTGGAAGAAAAACATCATCACATATACCACAGCTTCCCATTTTCCAATTCCAGAAGGATGCAAAAACTCGCCTGAGGACTATTCTAATTTACATATAGGGAGAAATCAGCTCCCATCAAGGATCAGACATGAGCAAATGTAATTTTTCGTGCCACCTTCAGGTCAAGCAAGGTTGGGATGATTTTAAGCATTCTTCTTCATCCAAGCAGAATCATCCTCTAGCCATACTGATCGCAAAGCTTCGCTGCCTGAGACACGTCTCTCTAGAGGGCACAGCCAGAACTCTCTTCCACCCTGTCCGAGTGCTGTATGGCTGCCTGACATTTCCCCTCCCTTTCCACGTGTGCTGCTCCTGTGCTGTGCGCTTTGCTTGGAACACCACCGGCCTGCTGAGGGTGTTCACCTCTAGGAGACAACTCCCTGATTCCAGAGAAAGTCCTTCCTTCTGCTTGGAAAAAAAGAAGAAGAAATGGAGCTCAGGAAGGCTAACTCTTATAAGAAAGATGCAGTATTGGCAGGAAAAAAGCACTCTGAGAAACATTTATTCTCTTCAAGTAGAGTTAGCGATATCTTATTAGTATTCAGTGTTCTATTAAGAGGGTTTGGCTGATCCTATATATCCTAAAGGCGGTCATAATCCTTCTGCCTTTTTTCCTTCTTGAGTTTGAACTGCTGCAGTTTGGAGGCCTTCGAGATTTCTCCTCAAGGCCAATTTCATCAATTATCTCTGTCTTTATCAAATCTGGATATAATTACTGTAGCTGGCTCTGAGTGGAGAATATAAGACCACTTGGAGATTACAATTGTGTAGACGAAGTGTAATGGTCTTGCATATTGTTGCAAACCTTGGAAATATTTATTAATATTTCAACCATTAATTATTCCATATTGTAGCCTCAGGGACAGCACCTTGTTGTCGGTTTCAGAGATGGTTTGGAAAGGAAGAATCATTTTTAGTTTTAGCTAGGTAAAGATTAGATACCTATCTTTAGCACTTTCAGGACAGACAATTTTGTGATGAATGCTCGTAACTCTTGCTAAAAATCTAACTATATTTTTAGCTAATAAACTGTTTGAGAAATAAAGACATTTCCTCCAGAGCAAAAATAAAATCATACTCTACTCAGCCAAAATTTGGAGAAAACTGAGTATTTCAGTTGGGTCGATGATGCCTCTAACTTTAGGTGCCTACATTCAAAAATGATCTTGATACTGCTTCAAGTTCTCCGTTACTTGCTCCCATTGCTCCCAAACCACCAAAAAAGCAAAACTCTTTTTTTGAAAAGGAAATCTTGAGGAGCAGAGATCTTAAGCCTTTGAAGTGTCCTGCATCTTTTCATATGTCCTCACTGTTTAGTTTAGACTAACATACTTTTATTATTGTGTACGTACAAAAGGAAAGCACAAGGTGTAAGAGCCTTCTGAAAATACTGCTTTTTTGTTCAAAGTCTCTACTGAATTCAGAATTTTGATGGGTTGAAGTAAACAGTGGTGCTAGAATAATACTGAAGTTGTAGCATTCAGATCCCAATTCTTCCAAATATATATTTTAAGATATACAGCTTCTTTAAAACAAGAGGAAATAAAATTCCTCATTCTTTTAAAAGCTGTGTACAGGGATGGATTTTCACAACGATGAACAGCCTAATCAGGGTGAAGAATCCTCAACTGAAAGCTCACAAAGGGACCCCTCTATCCCTTCTCTATTTTTTCATTTCCACTTTCCTCTTGAAAGGGGTGTCTCACCGGAGAACCTGAAGAGTGAAAGATTTTAAACTACAGGACTGAAATCCATCAAACCCAGGATTGTGGTGCAAACCCAACCAGCTGTCAAACCCAGAGATACGAATGTATGCTCACTTCTGCCTAATAAAATTTGAATCAAACACTTTGCATCTGATTCTCCATGTGAGCTTTTATGCAAACTTCTAAAGTGCAAGGAATCCTGGGGTGGAAGAGCTATTCTGAGAGCTTTCACATAGTTCATGTAATTAGGGAAACCACTTCCTTTGATTGTAAGTGTTCAAAACAGCTGAATTTCTTCTTTCAAAGGAACTCTGTGATTTGGGTCATCTCTTTTACTTGCTCTTTCATGTTTCTCAAGATGAGAGGTGAGACTGTAGAGCACATTATTTAGAAAAAAAAAAGATTCCACTTTTTGTTTTAGGGATTGAACTTGGACTATTCAAAAGGTTGTCATTTGGAAATCTATCTTTCCTTCCCTCCCTCTGTTTCCTTCCTTTTCTGATAAGCTCTTCAGTGGCTCCAGCGAACATAGTCCAAAATGCCAATTTAAACCTAAGGGAAAACTGAAATATGGTACATAAAGGAAAAGGGACTCTCATTTTCCTTTGTACGGTTGTGGCTGAATATGTAATTATAAAGGAGCTCTAGCTGCAGGATCTCAGTCCCCATGTCACGTTTGCTTTTTTAACGGTTCTAAACACTGACCAAGCAAAAAGGCAGAAATACAGATTTTAAAAGACAAACAAAGCAGCTGCCCTGGTCTTTGAAATGGGTCTGCAGGTTTTTTCTTTCCCAAAAAGGGAACTCGGGTCACAGTTTGAAGGCAACGACCATGTCACTAGAGCTAACAGCCGATGCCAGTGTCGTTACAGAATCAAGTGTCACTTGCCCTGAATTTCTTGAGCCAGGCACCCCATTAGTGCTGCCACTCCACGTTCGTCTCCATAACAGCCGTAACGGGCAGGGAATCTCTCCCTTCTCACAGTATAGCACAGAAACACAGTAATGAAAAGGCAGGAGGTTTCATACTGCAGATTCCAAATTTATTAAGTAACAACAGTATGCTTATTTACCCTGGGAGGACCGAGCTTTGTTCCCAGTCAGTGAAAAATCACAGGAGACCTTCCAGAATTGTAGCGCTAACAGGGAAGTGGTTTGCAATGGGAACAGAGTAAACCACTTGGGACACAGCACCAGAAACCACGTTACTGCCAATTTCTGCACAGGACGGACGAGACACTGGCTTGGAGAGAAGACTTTACAATAAAGACTTTGGTACAAACACATAAACAACCAAAAAAGCAAAAGTTATGAGCAGAACTCCAAAATGCGTGGTCCTAACGAGCAGGGTTCTGGATCTTGTACTTGCCTTTAGGGCTCTTGCAAACTCTTACAATGGGTACTAGCAAGGTGACATCCAAAAGGAAGAGCAATTCAACAGCTCCGAATTTTATCTATCTGTGGCTACATATTTCCATCACATGCAGCACCTCAGCATACACAGACACATCACAAAGGGGGCAAAGTAAAAAGCCTTTTCATTGGTTTAGGAGATTAAAAGTAGAGAGTTCACCAAAAAGGAAAGCCACCAATCACTACTTACAAGCCATCATCTTTGACAGGACTGCCTCAAATGGATATGACATTACTAAAATGAAGGTTATTATATGATTAGACAAAAAGTGATTTCTGTGCTTTTCCCCCTCTAACTGCACACAGGCATGCACTACGTTTTCTCTGCTCTGTGATTCTTCCAAGGAAGACGAAAAGATATCCTCTTGGAAAATGTCACTCACTCAATGGTGCAGCAACTAGATTTTTTTAACAAGTTTCCAGAAAAACAACGTACTCCCCTCTCCTATTCTCCCTCTGCCAGATAAAAAATTTGCAGAGCGCCTCAGCTTCCATTAAAAAGCCAACACCCGCCCAGCCTGCATGCCTGCCTTTTGTTTTTTCCACCTTCCAAAGATGAACTTCGTACAAAGCAGCTGCATGTTGTCTTCTTGTGAGCTTCCTCACTTCTCCTACAGCAGCTCAAGGGTTTGTACAAACCATGCTTATTTTTGATGCGGCTACTGGAAACTCCCATGCCCGATACACAAAACCCACAGCTATTTGGTCAGGTGTGTATCATGACATGATTTTCTCTCTCCCCTGCTTACATTTAGCCACAAGGAACTTCAATTTTCAGAAGTTCTGGAGTAAAATAAATGAGCAACCGGAGGCAGGGGAAGTGGAAGACGTGTGGCACCGTCCCCTTTCAGTGACATCCAGGGAGCAGGCACGACTTCGCCGAGGAGGTGCAGGCATAGGGGGGCCCCTCCAGTGTGCAAGAGGCTGCCCCGCTCCTGGGGCACCAGGCAGCCGAGCCGCAGAGGGGACCGAGGAGGCACAGAAATGGTCACTGTTACTCGAGTCACCCAGTTTCCCAGTGGAGCTGGCTTTCTTAAATAGAAATTCTGCAGAATGCAGATTCACTAAACATTTATCTAATAAACAAACATTTATTTGGTAACGGGATTCTTATTTGCAGTTTGGAGGCAGCTGGATCAGAAGAGCAGCTCCGTATTTGCCCTTATTGGCCTCATCTCCCAAGCGTGTTGGCGCAATTAATTATGAGAGAAAGAGTTAACGCTGAAGCTGTTCTCTGGGCTCCTCTGCAGCCTCCAGCTAACATAAACAGGTCTGAATGTTTCTTTGTGACTGTTTATATTGTCCTCTTAAAAAGGAAACTTTCTCTATCAGCACCTTAATAAGTGGCAATAGGTATATGTGAAATAACATTACAATTAAAAAAAGATTGATTTTGATGCTTCCCTTACAGTCAGGATATATATTTTTATATATTTTTTCTTCAACTTTGTTTTCAATGAAATCATCTTGTGTCCCAGACCCTTATACAGTTCAAGTGCAGTCAGTCAAAAGTTAAGGACACACCCCCCCCCCCCCACCCCCCCCAAAAAAAAGGCAAGTAAAGGAGGGCATGTCTAGACCTATCAAGTGTTTTACTGCCCTCTTAAGGGGACAAAACATGTTCAAAATTCCATTGCTACCACATGTGTGCAAGGTAGTTTGGGGTCCCCAACCAAAGATTCTGGCCCCCATGCTCAGCTTTGAATAAACCTGTGAAAAACAACCTCCAGGAGACCAACGGTCCCAGACTCGGATCACATCAACTCCAGTACAGATCCCTGACTTCACTTGAACCCTCACACAGGCATGCAACAAGCCAGAAACTGTGTTAGATTCAAACAATACTTCCACACACCTCAACAGCAACTTTGGTATTATCAGAAAAAAAAATTTCTCATTCCGTATGCTGCAGTGAGTGTAAATTATTGAATTAGAGTCCCCAAGGACTGCAACACCAACAGATTTCAATGCGGGTCACAGACATTTAAATTGTCAGCTGTCCCTCAAGGCACTCGAGACTCTAACGTGCAATCACTTACCATACTCTAAAGTTACCACTAGATCTCACCTGCCACGCAATTTTGTACTGTAACCTTGTTTTCAGAAAACTACATAGTTAGATAAATGTAGAGACAAGACTAACTTGAACCAACCCTCAATTGCTTCAGCCTGCAACAGCCTAAATCACCACCTTGAGAGAAAAGGATCTCTTCCATATCCATGAGATTTCTACAGCAAAGCTTCAGGACAGCTTAAACATCCAAAAATACCATTTTGCAGTTGATCACTTCAACAGAAGCTTGGGGTCAGAGAATGTCGTGGGAGGGGGGAAAAAAAAAAAAAGCTGCTGTTTGATGTCAAGAGTTGCTGGCATGGAGAAATAAGGAACACAAGGTCTCCTCCAAATTATAAATAATAACTAGGCCCATGCAAAAAGAAAACAGAAAAGGGAGAAACACATCTAGAGAGAGAAAAAAAAAAAAAAAAAGAAAAACAACACACACTAGGAAAAATACCCTTAACCACAGCTAAGTATCTACTGGCAACTTGAGCAATCCACTGTCAAACAAAAATTTGCAGCAGAGTGACAGAATAATTTTTAAGAAAACATACAATGGAATTAAACTGATTACGAAACTAAAGAATATTTAATAATATCCTAGCAGGCTGCATATTGTGTATAGCAAAAAGGATAAGAAAGAGGGCTTTCTAAATAATCAACAGAGACAGATTTTCTCCCTATTCTAAACGTTTATTCATAATTTGTAGGAAACTGGCATAAAAACTTTTTCATCTGCAGATGTTGCACCTTCTGGAAAAAAAATTTAAAGATAATTGAGGTAAGAGGGTCCAAACCTCACAGATATATTCCTAACCCAGGGATCAGGCACACAGTAAGTTCCTGTGCCTCAACCAAGCTAGGGCAACTGCACATGTATTCTTGACCAGCAGCGCACGCAAGGTAATTTTGCTTCATGCTAACAAAATTTAAGGCAATTCAAGAGAGTCAAGTGAAAGGAAGCAACAGACAAATCTGGTGCATCTTAGCTTATTAATTTACCTGTATATCAAATTTGTTTATGTAGTAACTGTTCAAAGCTGCGCACCAGTCAACAGAAGGACATATGCGCTTAACCCTTTACAATTTCAGTACAAAATCTGGTGATTTAGCTGATAAAAAAAGGATAGGGTAACTTCTTAAATATGGCTACAGCAAGATTCCCAGCACTTGTGAAATTGCTTTTCATCTATTGCAAGCTAAGATGACAACGCTGACAGTCACTATGTCTCACCTGACCCAAAATAACTTTTGAAGCCACAGATTGCCAGTCTGGGCCCTGACATGCCAGTTTCATTGAAACTGATGTCTAAATCAAATTAAGCCAAAATTGGCTTGATTTAAAAGAATCAAGAATGTATACACAGGCCTGTGTAAGTAAGAATCTCAAATTAAGCTGGTCAAAAAACCTCAGTAAGCCGCACAACTCATACTACAAATACTCATTATTTACATGAGGCAACTCTGAAAGACGTTACTCATCTAATGAAAAATTTGCTATAAAAACGTTTCAATACACAAGTAAAAAAATCCACTACAATAAAATGCAGCAAAATACAGGCAAATATGTTTCTGTGCTATGTTTCTGAGATCGTTTTGGGGAGCAGAGATGCAGAGGAATGAAGTTTCTTCTTAAAACAGACAAAATGAAACTAAAGCCTGTTATTCCCAAGAATAATTGTATTCTGGTAATGCTACATCATCTTTCATTATACTGGTATCTCCCAAATACCAGTGGGGTTTTGATATCATTTTGGTTGCCACATATATGCCACTCAACACTTACGATACAGTCTTAACCAAAGCACCCACTAAGAAAATCTAATGCAGTGACTTTCTTGACACCTGAAAATACGACATTCATTTACAAAATAAAGTCCTCCAGGAAATATCCCTTGAATGAAACCCAAGAGCAGGGCAAACTCAAAAACAGTCAATAGATTTATTGCAGAAGTCTGTCCTATCCAAAACAATTTATTCTGCAAGATACAGAATATACAACAGCTGGAGCATCTGAACCCACTTTGACAACCTCCACAGTCTAGAAAGGGTACCGAGTATCCTCTGCATACCTTTTGGGAATACCCTAGTCATCATGAAGAGGAGTGTACTAAGCCATTTCCTTTACCAAAATATAAAAAAAGAAATAGAAAACCCTGCAAAATAACCACTCTGTAAAACAGAAACAGACATTTTAAGACACCCCTCTGGTATAATAAATACAGTTTTATTTCCTTTTAGCTGTTAACAAGATACAGCAGTATTTCTTTACATGAATATGAGGCTGGAAGGGTTCCCATGAGATCACTTACTCTAGGGATACACAACCTTTCTTTTTTTGTGAACTCTGCCATTTTCCAATATAGGCACATATATCTCTGGAAAGTTCATATATTTGACTCCTACACCTTACGTACCTTTATACAGCACATACTCTAAGCCCTCTCTCACCATTCATTAGCAATAGCACCTGCACCAAAGGACCACGGGTTGGAAACACAGGGTTTGTCATCGTCCCCCCTCCGAGTTGGTAAATCCAGACATTTCTTGGCAGATGTTACCTTGAACCACTCTCAATACTTGCTGACTCAGACATGAGAGGGGTAAAGGGAGTAGGAGCTCCTAGAAAGAGCTAATAAAATAATAAAAAAGCATCAAAATTGCCCTTCATTACAGCCGGGTCCCAGTGTGGAGAGTCATTCAAGGCTGGCACCCAAGCACCCATACCAGCTATAAACCGCAAGCAAAAAGAACATCTACTATTTTTAGTCCTGTCAGGGCTAAGTATCAATTTCAGTTTGGTTTGGTTTGTTTTGCTCAATTTTACTCTGTTGTTTTTCTCTTGTTACTCTTGAAAGTCATTCCCAGTCCTTACTCTCATGACCCACATTAAAATTACCACATACTCTCTTTTAGGACTGCAAACATGAGTGAGGTAAGTCCAGTGACATGCATGCGTTTATATTTAACTCATCCCCTTCGGAAGGTACAGGCACAACCCGTGTTTTCTGGATGGTCCCTTCCAGAAGTGGATCATAAAAGCAAAGAAGAGAATAAGCTGCATTATATTCCATATGAAAAGTTTTACGAAGCATTAAAAGATCCCCTAAAGCTTATTGCACGTATACTACATACAAGAAAACCTGACAGTGTAAAATTAATTTCCGTGGTAGTCAGACTTCCAGCAATACAGCATCAAAACCAGTAAAAACATGTTTTTATTTTTGAGTCTCATAAAACTCAAATACATTGCACAGACATGACTGAACAAAGCATGCACAGTTAATCCTACTCAATTTAACATCTTTTATCCATAAGTTAGTTCTGTTACTTCACCAGCAGTATTTCCCAATAAGATTACAGTGACATATAACTGGTTTTTTTTCTGCCACTCTCCTGCAGTTTGCACAGACCACTGCCAGCATTTTGAAGGAATCCAGGAGCAGCTGTACTGCATGAAACCAAATGATCTTGTACCTAAGTACCCTGGTTGTAACAGCTGAAGCAAGCAAATCAGATGCAATACTGCTGTCCATCAATAGCACGGAGACAGTTCATGGATCATAGAGTACTTCCAAAGAGCAGTGATATTAAAATTAAATTCAAATTTCAGGTAAAATTCCAGCAGTGATAAATCTCCTGGTGAAGAACCACACTCCAGATCAGATGCCAGCTGCCAAAGAACAGCCACCAAAAGCACAGCCTTCAAAAGCAGCGACAAATAACAGGTGAACTTCGGAGAGGAGGCGAGCGCTATTCAGTGAAAAGCTAATGTGGCAAGGCATAAAACAACAGGTTGTAACATTTCGCTCCAGCAGTTACCTGCTCAAGATAACGGAGTCCAAAGAACTGCTAGCCATTTGCAGAATAAGGCCTTTGGGCCCAATCTCTCCCATCCATTTCAGTGGAAGCTAAATTATGGGGTTATCCAACAACTCATATAAATCACTCACAAAAATACCAAATAACTTCCTGAGTAGTAGGTGTGAGATTCTCTTCAATGAGTGCACATAATCATCACTTAGGGCAAAAGGAGCAAGCGCACATCCTACTACAGGAGGCACTTCTGCTGCCCCCCCACGCATTGTAAACATCATGCTGATAGTTTGATTTTCCATAAAACATTCACAAGGAATTCCTGTTCCTTGCTTAAAACCTAAAACTGCTGGTGCTTGGACTATATAGTAAAACACAATTTACTTTTGGTTTTGCTGTTATTTAATCACTCAAGACACACTCCTATGGTTTACTTAATCAGCAGAAGTCTTGTCCAGAGTTTCAGATACGATACTCTAATCAAGTCCTTGCAGCATATTTATTTTTCTCAGCATACCTATTTAGCTGTATTTTATTCACCTAAACACACACCTCTTCCTGTGCAGTCATATTCTACTGCCCGTCTGTAAAAAGTTAATGTCTTGTAGAGGTCCTCCCATTTCTCAAATTTTAAAGAGTTTTGAAGAAATCTGCCTGAGCAACGCCCTCCCAAGCATTTATCAGTTTTTCTGAGCACATATTTTAGTATGAAATGCTGCTATACACTAGAACAAAAATTGCGTTGTTTCACATGTTAGAACTTGTTAGCCACTTAGCTAATATAAAGCCTTCAAGATCTTTTCTGGTTTTTATTGGCTTGTTTAATAAAATGAAACACAGATACAACATATTTGCAGAATGATACCACAGCTCTATTGACTTGGCTTGTGCCCTTGGACTCAGCTAGCACAAAATTCCTCTGAGCAAGCTTTTCCCAACTCTCCTCTGTTTTCTTTTTCATCAGTTGTTATGGATTATTGGCAGCAGTTAACAGAAATACAAGACAATCAGTCATGAAGTTAAAAGGACACTTCCTTTCAAATAAACCAGAAAGGGTAACAATTAGTTTTCTGGACTAAATGCAAACCACACAAATATCTACTAAACACAGATACATTACAGTTACAGCAAGTTATTTTTCTATTGCTATCAGAAAAGCCATTGACCCGCCATGACTTTCAGCACAGTTCAGTCACAGATGGTCATTATTGTCATCACTACAGACAAACATACTGCATACTATGTATGTAAACAGACTGACAACCATTAGGGTCAGAAGAGACCTTTAGGCCACCGAGGCTGGCCTCCGGTACATCACAGGCCACTACACTTCAGCCAGCTGCTCTTGTGTTGAGCTCAACAACTTGACAAAAACAATTGTCCAAAAAGACATCTCAGTGTGAAGACATGAAGAGATGGAAAGGATTCTCCATCTTCACTCCTTCCCTTTGTAGTCCGCTCCAAGAGTTACTCATCCTCACTCCTTATAATTTGTGCCTTATTTCCCACTCTAATTTGTCTGGCTTCAGATCACAACCATTAGTTCTTGTAATAACTTTTTGCACTAGATTAAACGAGCCCAGCATTTTCTCCATATGAAAATGCAATTTTTGTAAACAAGCCCTTATTTTTTTAATTCTCTAGCGTTTTTGACAGACAAATTCTGGCAAAACTTGCTAGGCTTATTTAAGGCATCACCACTTGCCTCTCTGCTGCCTCCCTAGAAAACTTTCAAGAGAAGGTGCCCACACCAAGCTGCCCCCAACTATAACCCATCTTGTTAGTTTAAGCTGCAAATGATGACCAGTCTGAAGGAAAATAAACGATTTTGTGCTGGAAGGCACTTGCTCCCCTTCCGTCAACTCATCCTGATGGATGACGTCCATCACCCCCTTCCAACACACACTCCCCCACAGCCCCCCCACCTCCCACTCTCTGAGCGTGTTCTGCAGTCTCCCTTGGGCTGCCCCTCCAGTTCGTTCACATTCTTTTAAACATAACAGTACTGGGTCTGCACCTACTGCCTAACACCCATTTCCCCAGTGCCACATACCAAGATAAAGCATGCCTGGTTCTTACAAATAACTTGATCCTCATTTGGATATGCAAGGGCATTAACCTAATTTGCCTAACAGCACCATGATATGAGCTCTTTAATGAGCTGCAAGTCTTCATTAATCCCTAAATAAACCCTTAAATTATATTAAATTCTTTCCAGCATACGGTTTCCTTTTCCTAGTGTGCAACCTGTGTTCCTCATTACTACAAGCTGAACACTGTATTTGGCTGTTTTAAAAAAAATATTTTTGTTGAATGGTCCAACTGTGTCAAGCAATACATATGACTGTCCTACTTTCTCCATTGTTCCCCATTCCGTTAAGGTTTGTGCCACCACAAGATGTAGTGATATTGTTTTAAAATTTTCTTTCAAAAATGCTTGAAGTACCTAGCAACAGGTCTAGCACAGACTCCTGTGTAATCCCACCAGAAACACACCTATTCAATAGATACTTCACTAACCAGTACTGAGATCTGCCAGCCAGCTGATTTTTAAGGAGCGCATTACTGACACTGCAGAGCACCAGTTTTACTTGTCTTTGTGTATCTTTTGACATTAACAAATAGTAGAAATAAAGAGAACAGTACAAACTGACACTGAACAGAAGGTGTACATCTCCCACCATCCTGGAAAAATCATGAGATCCTTCCACATTATTTTAGACAGCAACTTGCTTAATCATGATCAAACATGCTTATCACATCACTAAGCATGATGTAACCACCTAACTCGGTTGCTGCAGCAGTGGGTGAACTTTGGTGTCTCATTATTTACTAAACATATTATCCCTAGCGCTGCTCTGCTGTCCTCCAGCTTGTAACTGTCTTCCTAAAATACTTCGAGGATATTGTATACAAGTTAGATATCGTCATGCTGGAACAGCGGTCCAGTCATTGTGCTGTCCATCACTACGCTGGTGTGTCCTCACTGCTGCATCAGCGGTGCTGACCAGCAGGCAAACTGGAGTGCTGTGACGACCACATGCACTGTGTCTCTGCTGGGACTGTACAAAGCTGAGGGTCAAGAGGATTTTCAGGCAAATCTAAAAATCTTTTAAAAAAAAAAAAAAAAAAAAAACAAAAACAAAAAAACACCAAAACTCAGACCAACCTTAGTTGGTAAAGGTGCAGTAAGTTAATTCTGCCTTTTCCTACAGGATTGCCAAGGACCTGTCTGCCTTTCCAGTGCACAAGACGCTGTGAGGGAAGGTAACCGGTAGAATGGTTAGGCTTAAACCTTGCTGCAAGATGAGACCAAGCCAAAGTGCGGCCATGACTAACTCAGAGCTACTGGAGCCCCAGATCAAAACCTGCAGCACGCAGGGAAGAGACAACACCGAGCAACACACGCTAAGCCTACAGCGAACCACAGCGCTTAAGAGACCAGATGTAAAGAGGAGAAAACAGAAGCAGGCAAAGACAGTGACCACTACCTCTTCCTATCTAGCAACATGCCCAGCGGTATCAAAGGGAAATGACTACCTCCACAGGTGCAGCTAGCTCTCCTCCTCCTCAGGGCCAAGGCAGAGAGAGGCTGCTTATCAAGAAAAGTCAGGGAGGACAGTAAACAGTAAAACAATAATGCTTTAAGTCAGAGACATCCTTGGCTGGGGTCCCCTCGGTATGTCTTTATTGTAACATCCAGTTAGGTCGTTTTGTAATTAAACAAACAAAAAGCCGAAGGTAGCTTGCCTCAATTAGCTAGAGGATGGAAGACACTAGAAAAGAATTTCTGTCCTTGTTTCCACAGCAGATGAAGTGAATGAAAAGTAAACTCTTACCTCTTTTTCTATTTTGAGCAGCTTCTTTACAGCCACCTCCTTGTCCTGAGAAATCCATCGGGCTCGGTAGACACTCCCGAAACTCCCTCCACCGCAGTTCTCAAAAAACTGCAAGTCATCAAATCTAATTTGCACAAATGAAGCACTGGTAGACGACATCTCATAATGACAAAATATACCACAGCAAAACCTGTGAAGAGAAAAGCTTTCATTAACACATATGCTCTGTGGATTTATGGACTTTCTTACCCATGCTCAGACACCCCAAAACCAGAACCAGTCGTCATAAACATGCTACAGTAAAATCCGTGGGGCACAGGAGGAAAAGAGCCTGGGAACTTGCGCTCCAACAGGCTGTGCAAACGTTTGCATAATTTGCACAAGCTATTAGGAGCAGCTGGGAGACAGAAATGACTAAAAATATTCCTCAGAGCAATACTGACGTTTCCCGAACACCTTGGAAGTGGCTCTGCGAAAGGCAGGCGTGTCACCGCTTTCCCCGACGCGAGCGACGGACGGGAAGCGTGCTCTCCGCTCCGAGCTTGCCTAGGAGCTCAGGCATGCCAGGCACGCTGGCTCTCCCGCTGCCCCAGCCGGGCAGGCAGCCTCCCAGCAGGCGGGCAGCAGCGCCTCGGCACGCACCACGCGTGCTGCCGGCACTCGGGGCGAGGTAGGAGTGCTTCACGCAAGGATGTGGAAAAACCTGGCCACGGTAAACATCTCTTCCCAAGTGACTCAGTTCTGTTCACATGTTATAACAAAGCGCAAGTACATGGTAATTCATCTGGGTTACAGTATGCGTATTCTGCAGCCTGTGCCAAGGTTGGTGTCGGCAGTTTCAAGAGATGATCCCATGTCTGCTGCCAGAGGAACAGAACGTCCTTCTCGGAGATTTCACAGAGATAAAGCTTATGTCCGTAGCAAATTTCAAGAAACTTTATCACCTAAATGCATGAACAATGACTAATTTTAGGTTTCTTCTTTTAATGGTTTAAGATCAGGAAGCCTCAGGTCCTTCGTGGGACTGCAAGACACTGCATCCTCCAGAACCATCGGCAAGCCTGCTGCGGGCTCATTTCAGATGCACCAGTTTAGACAAAGTAGTTTTCATTACCAGCAAAAGTTACTGTACTTGCAGTTAATGAAAGTAAACTTATCAGCATAAAATGAAAGAGACAAGTTGGATTACAACAAGCCAAAAAAAGACACAGAGATTTTGGGTTAATGGTGACAATTAGACCTCCAATTACACTGGTCTAACTGTAGTACCAAAACGTACCATGTCTGCTGGGAGCCTCCAATCCATAGGGCTTTTTGAGATCGAATCCACACATTATGTCTTGTTCGTGGCTGGGAAATGCACCTGTAATACACCTAGCACTGCCTGCTGCCAAAACCCCTTCATCCCAGTCCCTTCTGTAACAAACACAAAGACATAATTTCTCCCCCCGGCTCTCCCGATTGTGCAGCTACTACGATTAAAATTTTGAGCTATCATTTGACCAGAAATTTCTGGCGCTATTTAGTTGCAGCTATTCTCCAAATGAGAGATGAAGATACCAACATTTTTTCTACATATTGCATAAGATAGCATACAGCCTTTTCTGAAACTGCCTGCTTCGTTTTACATCTCTTCACCACCTGTAAGGGTAAAGGCAAGCACTGACCAGACCGTGACAACTTTACTATGTTTACAGAAGGCATCCCGTTTAGGAGGGAGCAGGCTTCAAACACGCCTTTTGCTGACAGCCAGCCTGCAAAGCTCTCGGTGAGGGAACACGAACGCCCTTTCCCCAGCTCTGCAAGTGGGAGCAGGGGTTACCCGTGCGACGTGGAAAAAAGTCCATTCATCCAGTACCCTGCCGGCTCCTTCCCCGATACAAGTGCCTGACCTCTTCTGCTGACCTTTTGTTCTTGTTTTAACCTTGTCGCTGTTGTCGTTAGATTTCCTGCCATCTCAGAGTCATCGTTTGCACCGCCCTGCACACGTTTTCTTTAGAGAAAGCTCAAGGGAAAGGAAATCGGTCACTCCTGCAAATCAGGAGGGTAGCGAAGCCAGTTTTTAACTTTTTGCTTCTTTGCCAGTGCTGCTTATTTAGCAGGTCTTCAGAAACAAACACTCATTTGCCTCATTTACTCCAGCAGTTACTCCAAGTTAACGCTGTGTACACAGTGTCTCAAGCATATGTGCAACTTTATAGACAAATAAAACAGGTCAGCTTCCCAACCCAGAGACCTCACAATTTAAGGCCACAGCCCTGCACATGTTCATGCACGTGGATAATTATGCTCTAGTGAATAATCTCCTTACTGACAACAGAATTATTCAGAAGAGTAATGTTACTCATAGGCAAAAGCATATGCACCGACTGGACCATAAATTTAACAGGAAAGTGTGAACAGCTGATAACAGATGGTTGCATTTGGGATGGCAGAGGGAACAGAAAACCAAGCGAGAAGAAAAATACATCACAGGAAACAAATATTTCTGGCCTTCACTATCGGAGTTCAGTAGCTCTGAAGAGCTGTCAAATTATTTTAAATTATTGTTCACCCAGAAGAACCAAATCATCTGTATAAACAAGTAAATGATTTGACTTCTGAAAGTTACACTAACATAGAACGAGATGTTATTCCAAGATTTCACAGAAAACAGACCTCAAGATGGTACAACATACACACCAGACACTTGATAAATACGAGTACTTTTGATGTGTCCTCCTTGCTGCTTAAAACTTTACCCAAACATTTATGCAATCACAATGCAATGCCCAGCACACAAGCATTTGCAGAAGCTACTGTTCTTCTAACACTTTCCCAATCTCAAATTTACCTACAGCAGTCAATCAGCTGCAGATGGTATAGGCACCACCGTACATATAAGGTCATATAATTTAAGGAATGATTCATTGGTTTGTATCACATTCTTCCAGATGCTTTTTTCCAGAGAAAGTAGAGGAGATTTACATGGGACATTATTTAGAGATCTGTAATTAATGACAGCCCAAGTTAGGTATATAGTTTTCTCCTTCTAGATGAAAGAACAGACCTGTTTAAATATTACTCCATGTTTTTGGATGCAAGGTAGTTAATCCTCAATTAGACAGATCAATCCCTTTGTTATGTTTGAGAAAACAACTGTTTAGAGTAACAATTGCATGTGACAAATCCACACACAGTTATTAACTTGTCATCCTATTTTAAAAGATACTTAACAATCTGAGTTTACACCATTGGTTAAGCCAAAAAAAAAAAAAAAAAAAATCAGATATTTCATTAAATTCCATAGTCTTACACATGCATCCAAAACAAGTGCATCATTCCAACAACGTGTGGCACTTCTCCGCATCTTGCACTCTCGCAGGCAGGAGAGCAGTCCTCTGCAACAGGGTCTGCAGGCTTGGGGCCGGGGGCATTACAGCAATTCCCCTGCACGCAGGCAGGCAGCATAACGAAGGTTTGGCGTCAGCACCATCCTTCCCCACTGCCACAGTTCTGAGTGTTTAACCACTGTCATCGTGTAGGAGTAGGGAACACCACACCGACTGACTTTGTTGCTTGTTGTCAATGAAATGAAAATGTGACGGTTCAGAAACGGTGAATGACAGGTATGTGAAGAAATAATTCAATTGCTGGTTATTTTAATTATTCCTGTGGGATCTTGGCGGGGGCGGGGGGGAATTTTCTCCTTCTTCTGTTTTATTTCTAATGGTTAACATGAGCTTGTAATCATGCAAGAACATCTCCATCTTCTCCTGTGTGTTTTTTTTCCTCATAATAACTTATTTGAGCATGCTGTTAGAAGCTGTTCATTTCATACAATAAAACAGATCTGAGACACATTTGGCAGTATTTAACATGTTGGGTTATTATTTAACATTATTTAACATTAGTATTTAACCTGTCAGGACTCTATTATGCAGAGTACCTTTGCAGCAAGCTATTAAGCCACAACAAGCTCAGTTCAGTACAGTAATAAGTGCTCGGTGTAGGAAATGATCCGCCATCATTGGCTTGTTGCGATTACAGCATTTTGGGGGAGTAACCAGCGGGGGGTCCCTCCCCAGGACGCTGCTGGGGTCCCACGCCTGCTGCTCCCCCCAGAACCCCACCAAGGTGAGGGAACCCCCAAGCACCCAGGCAGACAGGCTGCAAACCGACAGCACTGCAGGCTGCCCTGCCCTGCATCCTAGCACAGCAACACCGGATGAACCCGACATGTTCACTTGTACCTCCCAGCTCCCCAAAACCAGCCTGTGCAGCAAGGGAAGTGCCGCCAAGCCCAGCTCTCCGCTTTATTCCATGTACAAGCCAGAAGACCCTACCATTTGTCATTCAGCTACTGCTCCCAGAGTATAGAGAGCTTCCACTGAGGGACTTGCAAGTTAGAGACAGGAGGCAGGAAAGAATTTAGCACAAATCACACAGTAACTGCAACTGATATTTTGCTTAGCGCGTGGCTGCAGAACTGAAAATTGCATCCCTCATCTTGCACGTGCACCTGACGCTGCTTAAATATTCGATTACTTCAGGAAAACCCTTTGTAATTTATTGAAGGGAACAGCCACGCAACTCGCTGCCCTCGCTTCACTGCGTGGTTCCACAAAGCAGGATTCAGTGCTTCTTTCAGGAAGGCACGCTGCCAACATATTGCCAATAAAGTAGTAGCACACTACACTTGTGCTATCTTAAAATACACAGCAGAATGTGCCAAGTTTCCTTATTTGGCAAAACAGCCCATTTGCTTTCAGGATCTTTGACCATCCATTTTTAGACCCAAATCATCCTTTGTATCCAACATGGCCTACAGTCCTTGAACATACCAACCTGGATTTTTGCAGCAGCATACTTATTTAGCCTTTAAAAATAAAAACGCCACCAAAAAAGCACAATAAAAAAAAAAAAAACTCAAACATCAAAACATGGTTAACCATTGTCTTGTCTAAACAGAAAACAGCAAAGGAGTTACAGTGATATTGAGCTACGAGAGATACTGCAGAAAGAAGTTTTTATGAATAAAATATCCTTTAATCATACCATGAACTGCTGATAGATAAGATGCAAACAAACGCCAAGCACAACTCCAAATTAAACATATTATAATCTTCTAATCTCCCAGTAAGTTAAAATAAAGTCAACAACCCCTACAATTCTTGAACTTTCTTAATCAGACTGAGCAGCAGTCCTGCAGACGGTGAGACTGGAGGCATGGCTCTGCCTACCTTAGTTACAGAAGCAACAACATTCGAGCCTGTCCTTTGTCAGAACCTCAGAATTCTGCATAACTTCCATTAATAACATTTCTAATTTTATTTGGATTTATATAACCATCGGTGCTACGGAAAAAGAGCTCAACTCAGCCTGAACAGTTTGAGTACTTCAGGAAAAGAACTATTTTCGACTCGAGCTGTGTCAATGGCAGAGACTGAAGGGTTTAAAGGCTTCACTTTAAATAGAAAACATTTTATCTCGGAGAAACCCTAAACTGCTCACTTTGCTTACATTATACCTCGTCAGTGATGTCTGCCAGGAGTACGCACGCAACAACACGCAAGAAAGGCAGCTAAACCTGCACCCTGGCCCCTAGAGCCGCTCGGTCCTTGCACGGGCACGACGGCAGGATCCAGGCCTCGGTTTTGTCAGCGTTTCTGCCTCCTCCTCCGCCAGCGAGCCGGGCTCCCCGGGGTTACCATTATTCACACAATGCCACCGGTAGGCAAAGCACATTACTGATAGATAAAACAAGCAGGCTTCTGAGGACTTACAATTTCAGGGCAAAGTCCTGAAAACATCTAACCGCATGCCTCCAGCGGAAAGCTATGATGTTTTCAGGCAGTGACCCAGTTAATCCAGTGCTTTCAAATTATTTCTGCTTCTGGAATTTAGAAAAAGTAACCATCCATGGCTTTCCCGATGGCTCTGTCGCTAAAACTCACAGCAAAGCACGCTGAATAGAGGGGTACCGGGTGGCTCGCTCACACACACACACGTGCTAAAAAAACCGGCATACTGGTGGGAACGAACTAACTTCAGTGAACATAGCAAAAAAAAAAAGAATGCCAGTTTACTTAAAAAATGAGGGGGGGAAGGAGAAAACGGAGGGGAAGGGAAGTCACAGCCCAAAGCCCAGCCCGAGGGATTTTATGCCCAAAGCAACAGGGAAATGCGGCAGGTGCACGGGAGGCGAAGGCGCTCCCCGCGCCGGCCGCGCAGCCGAGGGGCGGCGAGGGCCGCGGCCCGGGCCAGCCCCCGCGGACGGCGACCCCGCCAGCGCCGGGCCGCCCCGCACAGCCGCCGCCCCCCGCCCTCCCCTCGGCGGACGCCACCCAGCCCCGCGCGGCGCCCGCCGGACCCCCGCCCCACCGCCCGGCCACGCGTGGGCGCCGCCGCCTCCCGGGGGGGTGGGCCGGCGCCGCGGGACCCGCCGGCGGCTGCTCCCCGGGGCGGCGCAAGGTCAGGCCGTGCGCCGGGGCGGCCGAGCGCCTGCCCTCCACGGACTTTCGAAGTTGCTTCAGCGGGTGGGAAGCGTCAAGCCCGGCGGGGACGCCCGCGGCCCGGCCCCGCTCTCCGGCCGCGCTGCGCCCCGCCGGCTGCCCGCCGCCTCCCTCCGCCCAGCCAAACACCCACCGACCGCCCCGCCGCCCCCCAGCGCTGCCCCCCGCCCGGGCCTGGCGGGGGAGCGCCTCGCCCTCCTCACCTTCCCCGAGGGACTCCGGGCTGGCGGGACCCGAGCGGCGCCGATCCCGGAGCCGCGGAGGGAGGCTGGAACCGGCGCGACCGCGTCTCCCGCTCCGTCCCCCGCGCTTCCGGTTGGTGCCGGGGAGCCGGAGCCGCCGCCGCCCCCGCGCCGCCTCGCAGCGGCGCCACCCCGCGCCCTGCGCCGAGCCCCGCGGGGGAGGCGAGGCCGCCGCCGCCGCCGCCGCCTCAGGGGTGCGGGCAGCGCGGCCGCCCCGCCTGTAGGGGGCGAGGTGCCGGGGCGGGGCGGCGGGGCGTCAGGCCGGTACCGGCGGGGCCGCGGCCCCGGCCCCGCACCAGCGCCTCCGCCCCGGCCGAGGGTGCGTGAGGCGGCGGGCGAGGAGGGCCGAGCGCCCTCCGCCCTCCTCCCCGAGGCGCTGATGAGGAACGCGGCGGCCCCTCACGGCCTGCGCGCCCCTCGCCCGCGGCGTGAGGCGAGCTGGACGGAGCGTTGGCTCCCTGGACGGCCGGGGCTGGCCGGAGAGGGTGGCCGTCGACTGAGGCAGGGCGTCCGCTTGTCAGCTGGCCGCGCCAGGTTTCGGAAGGGCCTGCTGGACCGAGCAGGGCCGCGCAGCGCCGGCGGTGTCGGTTCGCAAGCGTGGCCCTGCCGCTGCGGGTGGGGGCAGTCCTGGCACGGCGCTGCGCTGCCATGGCCGCAGCTTTGGGAGCACAACTGGCTTCCCTCCACGGTTGCTGCTTCAGTGACAGGCAATATAGCTAAGTTTATCTAAAAGTATTACCAAAATGATTAGGCAATGGTAATTTTTTAAAGATCTACTTCATGGTTCTTGCACAACCGGAGCTGGGATGGCGTTACCGCAAGCAGCAGCGGTGCTGGGTGTCGCTGGGATTGCAGGGCTGCTGTGAGGGGGTTTGGAGGTTCCCGGGAGGAGGAAGGGAGAAGGTTGTGCTGCTGTAGCCAGTCCTCCTTTGAGGAACGTGGGAAAAGAGGAGGACTTGGCTGGCAAGTGCAACCCCCATCCGTATTCCCCAGCCGCTCTCAGGATGATTACCCCAGGTCAGGAAGAAAACGGAGACAACCCACTTCCACCCTCCAAAGCCACACGGACCCTTCCTTATCCAAACGTTTTAATGGTATTGAGGCACTCTGCTGTTGCAGAAAACTCTTTGCAAGTTGAAAATAAGCTGTCACGTTTAAAGGAAGTGACTCAAAGGACTCGGAGGCAAACAGTTTTTCTGCTGAGGCAAACACATCACATGGCGGTGACCATTTTTTATATCAGTATCATGCAAGATTCAATGCCTGTCACTGCTTTACACTGCACTCCCCAGCTCATCGACCGGTGTCTATACACTGTGGGTTTGCATTCACTGGGGAATCTCAGCTCCTCGTTATCTCTCATATTTCACTATTGTTATATGTATGTGCCATATAAAAATCAGCTGTGTAGCACAATGAATCACAAAGAGGTGCGCACCGTCACACTGATTCATATACATTAATTGTACATCATGAAGACGTATGGCATCAAGGTGAATCATGGAAGAACACTTTACTGATGAATCAGATATACAATCGTTTCATGAACATCAGAGGTGTTTTTCCCCAAGGTGTGTTATTTTGGCATGGAGGAGGCTAAAAAAAACTTAAAACAGTGGAGCAGACGTATACATTTCTGGGCATAAAATAAAACATACTACTTCACCGTGCCGTAGTAACTAACCGGCGTAAATCTGAGCAAGATCTGAAGCGCTGTGTGCAGTGAGTACATGCAGAGGCTCAGAAGGGCACAAAGCGGGCGCTGGTGACCCCCTCCGCCCACCTGGCAGGCCCGGCGGTGCCAGGACCAGCAGTGGAGGAGGCCGGCAGGCTCTGGCTTCCCCGGGATGTGGCACTTTCAGACACTTTTCGTCTGATCTGAGGGTGGTAGTGCTTTATTATGAACTGATCTGCTGGTGAGCCTGGAGAAGTCTCCAGACACAGTCAGTGAAAGGTGCCACATTTTAAAAGAAAGCACAAATACCAGATGCGAATCACATGAAACTCACACGCTGGAGGAGGAGAGGTGCCACGTACTTAGTCTCTTAAATGCTGTGACTAACGTGTTTATCCTTCCTGTCTGAGGCAATTGCCAATTAGTCAAATGATTTTAAAATCTATTTAAATGTTAAATCACTCTATTCATCGGCATTTGCTTCAGAGAGCAGAGCACTTCCATTCAGAGGTCTCTCGCCTAGAGCTTTGTCCAGGCATTTTGTCCAGGGCTGTGTGTCTTCGGAGCTGGGATTTATCATGTCTGACTTTAGGGCCCGGTTGCAGAAAGAAATAAACTGTTCCATTAGTGCATGAGAAACGAGGGGGTGGTTAATATTTCCTACACCAAGAGTAGGAGTGCAGAGTCTGCATCAGGCACTGTGTTCACATGCCACTGTTCAAAATACGTAATTACGCTTGCTCTGGTAGAGGACAAGAGAGGGAAAGCGAAGGAGCCCGCGTGAGGACTGTCCAACGCCAGTGGTACACTATTGTGAAGCTGGAATTACAACAAGATTTTAAGTGTGCACTTTTGGGTTTTTATTCTTTCTGCCCTCTGGCGCATGAGTCTTCATGTATTTTCAAGGGTTTTTTCCATTATCATGAGAATTAAAAAATTAGCTAGAAAAGATCAGAAACTGGAGTAATCGGGAGTTTCTTGGGTGGTCATAATGCCTTATAAAACAATCAGCCAACACGTGGCGGTATGGTTTCCCCCCCCTTTTTGAGGCAGTAAAGTCAAACTGAGAAACTTTGAGTTAGCTCTGGAAAACCCGATCCTACTCTCAGGCCTCTTTAATTCAGATGGAATAGGCAGAAAAAGAAAACATTTAAAAGCTAACAAAAGTTATTGTAAGGCCGCAACAATTGGCAAGAGATAAAGGCAGCTCGGCAACTTTTAACTCAATTTTCAAGTTGAAAGCATTCGTGTGAATTGTCTCTTTACCTCTCATTGCCGCACTGGGTGTGCAATGACGTCTCACCGTCTTTCAACATGGAAAATATAGTTTCATGCGTACATCCAGGCAGTTTAAATCATCCTGCCTGCCAAAAGCAGCAGTCACACCCCTCCCCTGCCCGGTGAGCCCTGTTCCCGCAGCTGCGCTGCCCACCTCGCCTTCTGCCAGCACGGGTTTTGCACGGCTACGCGGTGAACTGGGCTGCGGAGGCGAAGCTACTGCAGGGAAAAGCAGTCAGTTTTCACCCAGATCTGAATGCAGGTCATCGGGCGATCGCACAAAGACTCGTGCCAGCACAAAGGCAGGCGAGGAGCAAGGGCTGATACGAGCAGCTGAGAGGGGACGGAGCGTGAAAGTGCTTTTTTAGCAGTAGTGAAGGTTTATGCCAGCTTAAACTGTACGTGAAACTCTAGACACAGATAATTTGGAGGTGGACACCTGCTCCGTATTTTTCAATTCTCCTTCAAGACTGGCTCAGAGTTCAGCTCAGGCTTAGTACTGAGGTTTCTTTGAAGCACTCCTGTTTCTCTGGTTGTATGGCTTGCCTCTGTTTCTAGCTTAAAAAATTGGCCAGAAAACATGATGGAGGTCATGCCTGTGATATACTAGGATGAAAGATTGTACACACATTGCCATAGAAGATGTAACACTAGCGTATGCTAGTGTTAATCTAGCTAGTTTGAGCAACAATAGCAGTAACAGTATGGTAGCATTAATTTTATGCCATTCGAACCATCAGGTTTGTGACCTGGAAGAGGTTCGTGAGCGGCTTGCCTGAAAACCCTCTCTGCATCATTATTTTTCCTTGCACTGTCCCGACTGAAGTTCATGCAGGTATGCCCAGGTATGCTGCAACCACACGCCTCCGCGGTCACACCCCAAAACACAACTAGCGGGGTTTGTTTTACGACTAAAGGAGAACTTGTGTGGTACTGCTAGCCAAAATCAGCGGCGTTTAGTCCTTCTGAGAGATGGAGTCAGCAAGCTCTAGCAAGTGGGAAATCTAAGGAATTGCCCTTGGATTTGGCTCAGAGGCAATCCTGCCTTTCCTGCTGCAGACGACCCCGGGAGCGCGCACTCCCCAGCGCCAGCCTGATGCTGCGTGCAGCCCCCGTGCCCGCACAGCCGGGGCTGATTCCTCTTTGCTTCAGCAGCCCAGTCTTCGGGGGGCTCTGGCTAACAGCTAATTCTCGACTTTCATGGGGAATGAAGAAAGATAGAGCCTGTACTAACCATCGGACGTCTCTTAGACCCACACAACTGGTATTTTTTTCTGCTGTTGTTTTCTCATCTGTTTTTTGCATTAGAGAGAAAACCAAGGAATTTGTGAAAGTGCCTGTATTGTATATTTAACATAAAATTATAAAGATATATTATTCTAAAAATTATGAATGAATTGTGAAATTATTAAGCACAGAATTATTAAATACAGAGTCGAATGATGGAGCACAGGCATTTGTGTGGCAGAGAAGGCTTGTGTGCGATGGGTATTTTACATGCGGATCAAATACCTGCTTTGTGCATAACGGTTTTCAGAACTGGCAGGCTACAGCTTGTACACTATTGGTCTTTTGATCTGGCATGCGTGCAGTATAAAAGCACATATAACTTCTACAAAAATGTCAATATAATTAACAATGAGATAGCAATGATATGGAAAAATATTAGCAAGCAATAAATTTCCTGATTTTTTTACAAGAATGGTTTTCTTATCTTTTACTGGCACCACAGTTTTTAGCCAATCATTATACTCAGCTGTAATCCACTCAGTAGTATTCTGCTCAGTTGCCATTTCATTACATACTTTTAATTATATATATATAGCTCGTACTCCTTCTTATATTAAATTTTGTGCTCCAATAGACTTAATTTGTTGTTCTAATTTCGGCACATTTTTTCTCTAAAATGTGATATGGCTTAACACTGTTTTCTTTGTTTTAAAGCTGTACTGAATTTATTGTTGCTGTGCCTGTTCGTGTTTTCTAATCCGCGCTACTGCGAGCTCCACCGAAGCAACAGCCCCTTCGTTTCCCTCGTAATTTTTTTCCAATAGGCTGCTCGGTCGTAGGGAGTCTGGGGAGAGGCAGGCCCAGTTCCACCTCTGAGGACCACCGAAGGAAGATGGCAACACAGAACGTTCAACAGCTGGTTTAAAGCATCGTATGCTATTTTCTTTATTAAAACTAATTACTATCTAACTATTTAGTACATTTACCTTTCTTGGAAAGTAAAGGCAGCCACTGGAATCATGAAAACTTTGCCCACCGTTGACAGGAAGTGGGTTTGAACCAAAAAGAAAGTATTAGCTCCGTTTAATGATGCACTGTACTATTAGTAGCTTACATTTTTTGCTGCTTGTTTAATCCAGAGTACATTAAGAAACAAATCTGTCTGTTGAAGATCACATCTTTCTCTCTTTGGATTTAGAGATGAAATAAGACTAGAAAATGTCCATAAAAGGCTAGAAAATGTCCATAATATTAGACTGCCTCAGAAAAGCCTTTATTCTGGATAAATCTGTTTAGCTATATCATCTCAGTCCCTTTGCCTGTGTTTCCAAAAAAAGGTGATCAACCCCCCTGAACACTAACACACTATTAACAATGGCTAGTTGTGAGAGGAAGGGGAAAAAAAATCTGTGCAAACCTCTAACTAGTTTCTGGCAACAGCACTCGGTGATCAGGAGCACCACAAAGGAGTTACACGCCAGACAACTGGAACAGGAGAAACATTAGGGCAGGAATTACAAATGGAAGGAAATGTTAGATTTCAAACAGACACTAGGCAGCAACCTGCCAGTACCGCAGCCCTCAAGGGTCAGTCCTACTGAGAATGAGGACATCTAAAGAAAACCCAAGGCAACGCTGGCTCTCTGTTATCTGAGAACATCCACAATGCTGCCGACGGAACTCCTGCGCAGAAATAATGTACACCTGTGAAAAACCACAAAGAGTCGGCAAATAACAGCGAGCGGATTCACTCGCTGGCTCGGACAGCATCTGAAGAAAGAACTATTTAAAAACACAAGAGGTGGTGTTATAATGAGGAAACCATGGAGAGCAGAAAGCTTATGATTATTGACAGAAGTTGATTAAGAAATGGATTATTGTCTGTTAGGATGTTGGAGTATCTACTGTCACCTCTATCCTACCTATCTTTATGTAAATTTCCTTTAATTGAGGTATTCATTTACAATCATTATTTTCATTGGTAATGTGCTTTATTTGCATTTGAAAGCAAAAAGAGGAAAAAAATTAAACACGACGGGCTGACTGCTGCCATGTGACAAAGGCTTTGCTTTTTGTCACTCTGACCCAAATGGATTAGGGCCAGGAAATAAAGGTCAGTCTCTTACCAGTGCCCCCGTGTGTCACATTTTCATTACACGGAGTTTCCAAGAAAAATATTTCGATTCGCGTCAGTAATTACGCGTTCTTTATGCATTTTCATGTAGTTTTCTGAGTTTATTTTGAATTCAGAAATTACCTTTGAGTGCCAAACCTATTAATAACGAACGCTTTGTGAAATACCCTTCAGCAGTTAGATGTACATGGTGGATTTTGCAGCTGCACATGCTCTCTTTTTTGCCCATTTAACTACAAGAATCTTCCTTTTTACAGTAGTCCCCCCATCACCTGAGTCATAGATCACCAAGACTGTGGTTGGATTACTTTCCTTTGTGGATTTACGAGTTATTTCCTTAGTTAGGTGCTCCATGAGAGCTGTATTTTATGGCTAAAGCAGCGCACGGGGCAGATGAATGAAGAGCCAGTCTTGCAGGTTACTGGATGCCGCGCAGGTCGGTGCACGGGGGATGCACCCCGGGTGCTCCTGTGGCACGCCGACCACAGCCTCTCACCTCAGCGAGAAGCTGGAGATCAGGTGTTAGCCACCGGCCGTGTCGGGGAGCTCCCTGTCCTCTGGGAGCTGGTTTGGGGCAGCAGCGCCTGTTCCCAAGAGAGGCGGAGGGGTGAGGGTCCCCTCCGGCCGCTGAGGCCAGCCGTGCCATCACCCCAGCCGAGGGCCCACGGCGCTGCCGCGGGGAGACACCCAAGGGTGGCGGGGGTTCCCTGGGCACAGCTACAGCCCTGGAGGCAGGGCGCGCTGGCTGTTTGTGCTGGAGGTGAGGATAAGCGGCTGTAAAAGTTTCTGGTTTAGTAATTTTAATGATAACTTTTTAATCTGGTCATTATTTTCTTTGATTGCTAATACCTCGACCTCTGGTGACAGCTGCTGCTTGTGCCTGCTAAACTTTAATGCAGGCTACAGTAAAGAACATTATGGTTATTTGAAAAGGCAGGGTGTAATGCATTTCAGATTAACAGTGAAAGAAAAGCTATTCAAGTTAGAGGTTCACTTTGCCATATCACTCTCTGTGCTGCTTTCCTTATTATCAGTATAAAAAATGAAATGAGAATAGCACATCTTTTAATTTTCTTCCACTATTACCTCTTGATTTGCATTCAGAGCTCCCAGAAGAAATACCGCTGAATTCAGAAGTAGTCTATTTAAGCTGTGTGGTGTTTAAAAATCGCTGGAAGAGGTTAAGGTACTGTATATTATGCAGTTGACCTTACTAAGAAGCTATGTTAACAATTTAGACTTATAATTTTCTGCCATTACATTTTGTTAAAATATTCCTTTTTTTTTTTTTTTTTTTTTAAGGCAAAATTCATTTCTCTTTTGCTACCCCTGCAGGTTAAACCTTTTGATTTGTCTCTAACTTATTTTGTAAGATTTCTAAATTGTATTTAAACTTCTTGTACTTAAAAGGTTGTTTTGCCAGTGTCTCTTTGAAAAGAGGGATTTTTTTGTCTGTCTCTCTCTTTGTACCTGGTCTGCAGAGGCTGTGTGCCTTCACAGCATTTTCCATAGGAGGAAAAAAACCCGAACCCTCCGTCTGAGAGTCCCGCAGATACTTTTGAACTCTTTTATCTGGCACTATCATGTCTTTGTGGCTGATCGGGTTTGAACAAGGTGTCCGGGGAAAATATTTTGGATCCTGCCTTTACCAAAGAGTCGTAGCATCCTGGGCTGTTGGATTCAGCCTCCCTGGGTTTAACCTTTGTTCCCTGGCTCTGCCTAGCGATGGCCAGCACCGGGCCTGGCCACTGAGAAAACCGGCAAATCCGAACAAAGCAAAAATAACGAAATGTGGCAGGGGAAGGGGGAGCCGTACCCCGTGTCCCTTGAGGCTCTGTAGCCCTAAGTAGAGGTGTTTGTGCTGCTGCTTGAGCAAAAAGCCGCGTCCGTAGTGCAACCCCGTAATACAGAACTTTTTCCAAAATGCCCAAGGTGTCACCATCCCGGCTCCGTAGGGCCTGCGGCCTCCCTGCTCCCCAGCAGCAGACGTCCGTCGTGGACGCTGCTCGCCGGTCACCTCGCATCTGAAAACTACAGCTGTGACTCTGCCAGTAAATACAACAGGGTCGGGGCTCTGGGGCCTGAGGCCAAGTAGCGCGGCCCGGCCATGTCGGCATTGTATGACCCGTGAGCCTCAGGCATAATCGTTATTTCGAACAGGTTTATATTTTTTCAGTCTGAAGTGTTGAAATAAGGCTGGGGCTGTGCTGCAGTGTTTATGCTGTTCATGCCAGCGGGTGTGATGGAGGTGCGAAGCCCCCGGGGATCCGCTGGCGGGCTGCGGGGCGGGGACGGGGACCGGCCGGACAGGCTTGTCCGTATTTCCCACTGGCAGTGGTCCCTGCTGCGTGCTCCCCCACAAAGAATGGCTTGGCTCTCCCACGCGGTGCTGGTTGGCATGGGCCAAAATCAGGCCAAGCAGCGTGCTACAGCTACAGGTGTATCCCCACCATCAGCAGTGCGGGTCTGGGGATTGCCCGAGCCTCTTTTGCTTGGCTGCGTTGGACCAGCATCTGAGCCCGGGCTTACAGACCGGCCCCGAGAGTCAGCGGATGAGGGGTGTCTCTCCCTTGAAGCAGGATCAAGTTGGGCCTCACAGCTGCAAGCACAGGGTGAAGACAGTATGGGTGTTTTAACACTTCAATGCTTCCTGAGTTCCTATTCATTCTTCACGCTATTGCGACACTTGCTTAGACTTCATCCAGCAAGAGCAATCTATCGACAGCTGCCTTCCTCTTGTGAAGTCAACACAGGGAGCAAGAGAAGCCCAGTATGCATCCCAGAGCCAGAAGGTAGTTTTAGTCATTTAATCTCTACGTAGACTGTGATCAGCACCATAGCAACTATCTGAGCCACTTGAACGAGTTAGATACAGAGATAGCAACACTTGTTATTTATACAGCACCCTTTATTGGAAAATTAAAAAATGCCAGATTCCAGTTTCATTGAGTAGGTAAACTGCATTCGTTTGTTGATACGGAGGTGCCATAAAACCTCTAGCAGTATCACTGGGATATATCTACACGATAGAGACTGTTTGGCAACAAATAAGTAAAACAGTTAGAGGTTCTAAGGAATAAAAGAATAAACCAAGGGGATAAAAACATACTAAATGGATGAAGAATCAGTCTATGTGCAGAGCCAAGCTGAAACTTGGCAGCTTTATAAACCAGTTAACACAGAAATAAATGAAAGTCCAAACAATAGGAACAAATCTGGAACAAATAAAATCATGAACTCACAAATGTTATAAATTGATTGTAAAGATAAAAACGTCTTTTGAATTAATTGTGTCCCTGTAGTTTATTCTACTGCATACTTTGCTTCTGGGAAGATTCTGTATCTGAGAAAGCCATATGAAGTATGTTCATAGAGCAGTACAAATGGAAATAAGAAATATTTCTCACTTGAAATAAGAAGACACAAATTTGTCTCTATGTTATTAGCTGGTTTTCCTCTGAATCATCTTGAACTTCTAGTCAGACAGCAAAGTTAAAATAAATTATTTCATCATGCTGCAGAATATTTCTTAACTGTGTAATTCTTTCCTTTGCAGAACGCAGGTACCGAGCAGATAGTGGTTCTATGTGTCAGCATTTCCCTGGTGACTCTCAGCTTTTGCAGAATTTATGTTTTGACTAAAAGGATGTAATTATTTTTATAGATAAAAAAAAATCTTTCCGTGTCTACTGACTCCACACAGTCCTGGTCAATGCCAAGAAAAGTATACTCTGCGTCTGAGGCGAAATGTAGACTGTATCAATGAGGTCATCTCTGAAGCTTAATCATGAGATAATAGTTGCAATTTGTAATTTCAGGCTTAATCAGTTTTATGACATCCAGCTTTGCAGAGCAGAGCTGGTGTGAATGCAATAGGAAAGCCTTTTGCCATTTGAACATCGTCATTCCCTCGGCACGCACTTGGCCACCGTCAGTGCTTGCCCAGCAGTAGTACAGCCATCCCGTGGGGTATTCAGGCTAGCGCAAATGATCTTGGAGGGGCAAGGGTACGTGCCAGATCACCTCTTCCCTCATGGCTGCGGGACCTGACAGACCTCCCTGGGGTGACTGAGGCCAGAGGCCTCTCGAGTGCCACGTCAGCCAAGGTCTCAACTTGAGTTAGCCAACCTGAGGTAAAATCCTGTCCAAGATAAGGTAACTTGTCGTGCTCACATTAGCGACGGAGCAGGACAAATTAGTCAGATAGCTAAAATGAAGAATACATCCTTTCTTCATTTAAACCTTTCCAATTTAAATGTTTTCTGTCTTTACACAGGAGGGTAGGGGGCCTCCTTAGAAACTCTAAACAAACCAGCTAACAAAACCACAGTGTTACATCGCTGCGAGACTGTCATCCCCTGTGGCAGGGACGGATCCCGCTGGCTTTACATTGGTCATCCATATCACAGTGGGTGTAGGCTAACTGTGGTTTCGAGGCCCAGCAAATGACAAGCAAAGTTTGCTATATCAGCCAATTAATAGCATCGGTATTTATGCAGGAATGAAGCTGAAAGTGCAAATAAGGCCAGCGACTAAACCTTTCCAGCAATTACATTTAATTAATAAGGTACTGCGTGTTATTTACAGAAAACATACATCACATAATTCCTACACATAAAATGCACACGAAGTATAAAGACAAAAGCTGCAGTCCCATAACATGCTAAACAAAATAAATAAAACTGAATTATTTTGGCACAATAGCTATTATATAAATAAATACTCTAGAAGGTAATGAATTAACATTTATTTACAGTCTATTGAAAGTGCAAAACAATTGGCTGAAAATTAAGATATTTGTAAATGCTTAAGACCAGAAAATACGTGTTAACCAGCCACAATTAATTATAGCTGAAGTTTAAGGTTTTAATGTCCAGGAAATTATTCTCTTGAAATCTGTTTGTGCATATTGTGCTCTTTTTGAACCAGTCCTTTGCTACTTTTATGCTATTGATTTCAACAACCTTACTACCATAATGGAATTTTGTAAAAACCTGATTGGTAGTTTAAAAAAAGAAATAAAATGTAAACACAGATTAATCTATTTATCATTCAAAATATTTTCAGTCCTGTCAGTTTTCTGAAATGGCCACGCTGCTTGCAGTAGTAGGCAGTACTATTAAGATTAGAAATTTTTCTTAGTATCTGTTGTATTTCAAACAGAAATGTATGTAAGTCTTCTCTGAATGGAACTACACCTTGGACCTCTCTTGAACCTACATTCTTTAATCAGATGCCTACATACATCTTCTACTGAGGTCAACAGTAGCTGGGCAAGCTAAACTGATGATCAGTTTTGGTCCTGACCTGGAGAATAAATCATAAAATACAGATTTTTAATTAGGGAGAAAAACACTACCTCCCTTAGAATTGTTAGAAGCTTTTCGTGCATTTTTCACTAACTATTCTATTTTATCTTTTGCCTTTTTTATCCATATGAGAAATCATTTACTACACTTTAAGATGAATTAACAGTTCACAACATGGCCACCCGTACAGCTACAGTGCGTAAATTCTTCCTCAGCCAAAGTTCTCTGACAGGCTGGTACATTGTGCGTTGCCTAAGACCTTAGAATATGTTTTTGCTTATTTTTGTAGTGGCAGTGTGGTAGCAGAGAAAGTGAAGTTCTTAACAAGTGACCTTGACAGGATAAAAGATCATTTCTCATCATTGCTTCAAATGTTTATGCTCGACGTGGTTCTAGTCGGTGAGACATGTGTGATAAAGTTCTCTGGTTGTCAATCACATTTAATTGCCGCACATAGCTCCGAACATCCTGATGGTTCTTATTAGTTAGGGCTGCATCGGGATCTGGTAAAAGAGAAATGATGTAGGATTGATACACTTAAACGAACAAATGCCTGAACAGAATGCATAACTCTTTACAAGCTGTCACAGGAAATGCCAGATCCTGGTGGGTTAAAAAAAAAATATTTAGAAATTGCTCACTTTGAAACCTTTCCTCCATATTTGATAAGTCTTTCTGGTTACTACCCCCACAAATTAACTTTTTCTCTCTGATATCCTTGGCTACATTTACTCAAATTGATGGCCCTTGGTTACAGTTCTATACATCACCTTACCAGTCAATAGCTGTAAATCATATAGGTAACTAGTATGATTTAAAGCTGCCCATCTGCTTTTGAACCAGCAGCTTTCACAGAGATTCAAAACTATATAATTGATTTAAGCCTCCTTTCATGAAATATTCTCATTTCTAGCTCAGTATTAAATATTTGTAACACTGTGGTGCTCAGTGGCTGCCCTATTCAAGCCTCAAAATTTACTGCCTGTTTACATTACTTAACATAACTGCATTATACCTACTCCAACAACAATTATGAAATACCACTGAGTTAAAATCTGAGCATCTTCAGCCGCACAGTGAACAGCTTACAATTTAATGAGATATGTGTTAGGTAACTTAAAACTCGTCTAAAAGACAGATACTGAAGCATCTACTGTATATAAATACACATACACACACAAAAAACCCATGGGACTTCGATACGGTGCATCTATATACTGACATTTTGTTATATCATGTAGAGTGAAAATCCACTTCCATTTCTAAATATGTGGAGGTCTCACTAGTGCTCAGTACATTAAAATTAAAAGATACATAGCCAGAAAAACCTTGATGGTGGGAGGAAAAAAAAGGGTCCCTTAACTTGATCTTCTCGAGTTAAGCTTTGACCCAGATGGAAAGAAACTATTTTTATAAAAAATGTTTCGTGTTACATTATTTATTCTATTCTTCGAGAAAGAGGAAGGCTGCTGTGAGGCAAAATGAAGGAAGCACTGAGGAAATGCCAGTGTGACTGGAACTGACAGTGCACCTAGATGGGATGAGACCCACAGAGCAAGCCTGTTTGACCATACAACTCTGTCATCTTACATGGCCTCAAGTAAGTTCTGGTAATTATACTGACAAACAGGTTTTAAGGTCATCACCTTATGCAGTTATGTTATAAACGTCGTGTTTCCGGACTGGTTTCCTATAAAAACAGGGTTTATCCAAACAAGTATCTTGCATGTGTCTGTGTGCTGCTGTCTGCTAGCCTTATTTCAACCACTTCTGAACCCAGTGGCTAATTACGACGGATTCTAATTTGACAGATGTGTAGAGACCTCACAGATATTTAGCTCCTTCACATGCTTGGAAAAGAGATGGAGGAGAAGGGGCGTATTAGAGCTTCCTGAAGGATATTTCACCCTGTGAAACATCGGATGATCCAAACATGGGAGAAATCACTGGAAACCAGGCTTTTCAATTCTGGTACACACAGAATTAGTTGTAATTACTGTAGCTACTGATGATAATGCTGACTGTGCAGATGTTGTAATACACTTACTGAAAGATTGGCTTCGGCAGAATTTCACCGTCCTGACAGTGTTGGCAATCATGCGCTGGAAAGAAAAGATGGGATGTAATCAGAGAACAAGCACTGTATTTCATCATCATTTAAACGAAGCACCTAACTGTGCCTGAGTGTGAAGACATATGCCAATAAAAGCAGTCATATGAATGAAAATATAATTTTAATGCTGATACCCTCATACGTAGGGTGTGATTTGCATTTACACAGGCTTTAAATGAGCATGAATGTAATTTACATGCGCTCAGAGGACCCTTTCCCTTGCTTGGATGCTGTAAAAGGCCTTAACTAAGAATGAAAATCAGCCCCTTCAATGTGCATTTCTTTGGTAACATCTGCCCACATTAAAAAGTAAAAAGAATATAATGTAGAATACCTTGGAGTATGTACACATGTTAATTTTAAGACCATCAGTTCCTAACAGCAAGGTCATTTCTAGAACATACTCAGCAATTAAAGAGCGTTCACCTTTCATATGAGTTTGAGTTTAAAATGCAGCCCTCCTGGAGAATGACAGTGTAGAATGAGCATGTGAGGGTGTATGTTCACTGATTCCCTCTGGAAGTATGCTCGATTCACAGGTGAGGCGGCCACTGTTAGAACTGTGGCCCTGTAGGCAAGTTTCATCAAACAGACCTGTTAGTGTTAGCTTGCACAAGTGTATCATCTAAACCAACATGAAAAGTGGATTCACTTGTGGTGGACATTTCTACTGGCAATTCACAAAAAAAGCAGAAGTCACTTCAGTCCTTCTTGGCTGTGCTTGCTCTGCAGTAAATAAGCCATCATTTCACTCACTTAGGTAAGAAAATATTAATCAATACATTTTGCTCTGATAAATCAGATGCTATTTTACAATAATTTTTAAGAACAGAAATGAAGGGAAGTAAAAAAGCAAAACATTTCAGATTTAGTACTGGGCTGCAAAATTTGAACTGGCTTGTGTGATTAGCACCACACCAGTAATACACCAACCAGTGTGGGGGCAAAATTGGTTGTTCTGCATAATATCAAATAAACTGAAACTTCAGCAGTAAAACTGACTTCCTTAGCTAGATAGTTTGATTCAATCACTGTTATAAGGACATTTGTTTCAGTTTCTTTTGCTTAGCTTAAGAAAAAGCAGAGGAGGGAAATGCTATTCCTAATCAGTCTAACGTTTGTACCACCACTTTAACATGGTCCAACAATTACAACACAGCTACATGTTTTAACGCTGCACACTCTCACCAGGCTGCTCCATACCTTCTTGAAATTTTGTGTGAGATTAACAAGCTAGTCATAAGCGCTCACACAATGGAATGATATATTCCTTACTAGTAAACAGTAAAACATAAGCCATATGCTCCTCAAAATTAATACACAACTGTAATCTTACATGAAAATGATGTTATAAATAAAATATACCTTTGTGAAATCTGTCATTCCAGAAGTGGGAAGCACCAATGTAAAACATTCCTTACACACATACTGAATAATTCCAGACATTTTAATGCACTGTCAAGCATACAAAAATGGGTATGGCTGGTGGTCAGCATTAGAAACACTACTGATATATCATGTACTACGTTTTTGTGGATTACACACTGTATAATCAAATTAAATGTAGCTATTCTGAAACTGATCTAAAATATTTTAATTCTAAAACACAAGTTCCCAAAAGATCTAGGGAATTTGGATATGGGTCTGCTTATATTGTTCCTAAAGTCGTATGTATCTACATGTGGAAAATAAGTAGATTTCAAGTAAGAATCATTTTTATTCTATGTTAATTTTCATACCTCTTCAAGCCATTACTACTAGGCAGATTTTCTAAGGCACTTACCTTGCAAACATTCTCATATGTACTTAGCATTAAGCACGTGAATAAGCCCCATTGAATTCAATGGAACCTCTTAAATACTCAAAGATAAGCACCTACTATAATAGTGGATTGAAACAGAACGCACTGCATATTACAGTGTTGGTTCTTCAAGTCTAACCCAATCAAATGAAAATCAAAACAACATGAACATGTAAACATAAACGTTTCATAACTCTATGGATTCATATTTGGCTCTGTTATGTGATGCTGCTATTTCGATTTATACAATTTCAAAAAGTACTCCCCTAAAATAACTATTTCAAGGAGAGACCATAAAGTTGAACTGCACCAGCCAACCTGATGAAGTTTAAAGACCGTCTAATGTCAAGGGAAGCTTTGCTAAGGACACTTCATTTTTATGAAGATAGCTAGTGTTGCTTGATGTGCTTTCTAGACAGATTGTTAATACACACCTTAATTTTTCATACCTGTAAATGTTTAGGTTTTGAAGCTTCATTTCATAATGATCTTTGGAGCTAGACTGTGGGCTCAGTGTTTGACTAGTTTACTATTAAGCTTCTTAGGTGAAGACTTAGATTTATCAAAAAAGAGTGTTCTGTGGAATCATTTTACTCTTTTTTTTCTTTATGTGGGGAATTTGTTCTGAAAAAAACCACAGCATTCAGAGTAAGTACTGTAATGCTGTATTGTACTGAAAGACAAAGTATGTGTGTAGCGAAAGTTTTTAAAAAGTTTTCACTATTTCCAAATTTCTCATTATATGGGCTATTCCAGGCAAGGAAAACCAAAGTGGAAATGAATTCATCTGACTTCTGGTTAAAGGCTGAACTGCCTGGCTTCCTTCAGTTGGCTGAAAGGCTTCATTTGAAGGAGTTACTTTGCCTATTCCTCAGGATAATCTCATTCAATCTGTGCATTCAAAAGTATCCTGGTATGCTGGTTTTGGCTGGGGTAGAGTTAATTTTCTTCATAGTAGCTAGTATGGGGCTATGTTTTGGATTTGTGCTGAAAACAGTGTTGATAACTCAGGGATGTTTTTGTTATTGCTGAGCAGTGCTTACACAGAGTCAAGGCCTTTTCTGCTTCTCACACCACCCCACCAGCAAGTTTGCTGGGGGTGCCCAAGAAGCTGGGAGGGGACGCAGCCGGGACAGCTGACCCCAGCTGACCAAAGGGCTATCCCATACCATATGACATTATGCTCAGGACATAAAGCTGGGGGAAGAAGAAGGAAGAGGAGGACATTCGGAGTGATGGCATTCATCTTCCCAAGTAACCATTAGGCGTGATGGAGCCCTGCTTTCCTGGATACAGCTGAACACCTGCCTGCCGATGGGAAGCAGTGAATGAATTCCTTGTTTTGCTTTGCTTGCGTGCACAGCTTTTGCTTTACCTATTAAACTGTCTTTATCTCAACCCATGAGTTTTCTCACTTTTACTCTTCCGACTCTCTCCCCCATCCCACCAGGGGGGAGTGAGCGAGCGGCTGTGTGGGGCTTAGTTGCTGGCTGGGGTTAAACCATGACACCTGGAAATGATGAAACACAAAGGAATGAGGAAGTGGGTGCTAAGGCAGAATAAATGGAGAAACTGTGGCCAGAAGACAGCATCGCAACCCAATGGGGAGATTCTGGAGCATTATGCATCCTTGAAAAGCTCCTTTCACATTGCTTTTTTTCCACGTGCTGTTGTATTGTCTAGTATAAACTCAGAAGAGCTCTTTGGAAGGTGTAAATTGAACAGAAAAAGAGCATATGAAGTGAAAGTGAATTTCCCTTCCTGAATCTTGTAGATAAGTTGGATTGTCTTCTTTTGACTCAAGAAAACTAGAAACGCGTACAGAGAAAATGTTCTGAAGGAAGTTTAATTGCCAGCTCCTTACAATTTTTCTTCAAATAGAGGATTACCTCTACTTAATGCCTGCAAAAATTAACCTCTGTTTACTCACAGTGCTAAGACCATTATCGAAAAGCCATACAAACCTAAATTTGGCTCTTTCTGAAACAGAACTAACTGTATAACATAACAAGCAACTGCTACTACCAGCATGCTATATATACACAACAATACCCTTTCAAGTTTTATGCAGTCTGAAATAGTGGCAGCAGGCCAGCACATTATCTTCTAATCCATTCCAAACCCAGGTTTCTAAATGTTATAAATATTCATATATGCCATAGAAAACTACTAAGGGCTTTAGTCACACACTTTTTGCATAATCTTTATGTTCCAAAAATGAAAGAATGTTTGCCCTTTTTTTGCATAAGGATCAGAGTGTGAATTCCCTTTTGTTCATCTCCACAAAACCCGAAAACCAATATGCACAGATTCTCTAATCCTCATTTCACACCTGAAGGGTGAAGAAGCTTGACAAAAAGAAGCATCAGTGGCCAGCATCATGGCACTGTCTTGTGCTGCCATGGCAGGTCAGCACTTTCAGAGCTCTTTCGTGACTTCTGCTCCCTCTACAGGTGCCGTTTCTGAGACATGCTGGGTAGTGTGACATGGAGGTGGTGCCACAGAAAGTGATCTTTGTTCAGGCTGTCTGATGATTTGAGAAATGGCACTGATAAAGTTCCCAAATAATTGCATCTTCTCTCTGTCTATGAATACAAAATTCTGTACTGGCAGTCAGAGTGCAGGATTATGCAGCTGAGGTTTGAAAAAAGCAGAAATCAGTAAGTGGTCAAGACTATGAAATATTGCCTGTCCTTAAGGAGAGTCACGCTCAGTACTTTCCTCACTTTCCTCTCTCTTCTTTCCCTGGCAAGATATAATTCTAGGAAAGGCCTTTTAAATTTTTTTCTAAATATATAACCATAAAAGCAGTGTCACTTGAATGTTTTATCTTGCCACGTACTGCACTGCAGGTTGTAGGTTGTCCTGTATCTGCTAAATCATACAGAGTTTATAGGAACTAATAGTACTGACAGCTTTGGGGGCTCTCCTTCACCTGAAAAGAGGGTAAAGACAAATGTGTAATTCTGTTTGCTGTCTACTGCCATCTTTTTACCTGTTACCTACTTGCAGCTCTCAAAATGTCCTCAACCTGCCAAACACAATTACAGCATTTTAAAAACTTTACAAGCCTATTTCGTGTTCCTCTATGACATAGATCCTTGTTCCTCCTTTTACATAGATGGGTCTTCTAAAGCAACACTTGCAACTAACATATACTGTCAACTCACTAGTGGAGAAAAGATGCAGGTAGTTTTTACCACACAAGGTCATGGAGTATATGCCAACCTAGAAGGTACAGCTGAGCAACACCATGGTGGAAACAGCTTGTACCTTGTCTCCATCAGCTTCTTACAGTGAGATAAGTAAAAGACCTTCAATACTTCTCTAAAACCATGTCTTGTTTGGTATTGAAGCCTTTTACTAAAGACGTACTACTAATACCAGTAATTTAGTTCTGTCTACTTACTGACAAAAGTATAAATAACATGTTCCAGGATGGATTTTAAGGCCAAATACTTGTTTCCTCCATCTGCCCTCCTTGCTTCATGCAATAAATGGCATAGTAAAGAGCGCAAGTACAGTGCAAATACAAAGTGTATACCTATTTCTGACACATTCAATATTGTTTGCCCACATCTTGTACAAACCAAATGGGTCTGCTTTACAAACTTCCCTCTTTACACATAGCTGTGACTCTACCACACATGGCATCCTCTTCCTTGGCTAGCTGTCCCTGCCCTCCCACTCCTCACAGCCTCCTCCAAATACGAGGCATCCAGGGGGACCAGGAGATGCAGAAGGGGAAGAAGGAGCAGGCAGCTGCAAAGGCAGCAGCAGGTAAAGCTCAGCAATGCTGTGCAGGGTGATGTCCCTCCGCTACTGCCAATACCACAGTTCTGTCACTACACCTCTGAAAAGACTGATTTATAGGAAAGTGTAGCAAGAAAAAACTCAGTCCCTTTCCTTTTTAGCTTGATTTGCTAAAAAAAAAAACTAGGCTAATGTGGTTTAACACCATCTGCCTGTTTTTCCCTTCTTCTCTAGAAAATTTTGTCAAATTTGAAAAAAGAATGCAGAGTTTTCAAATATAAAAAAGCTCCTACTGATTTTCTGTGAAAATAGATTGCTTTGGACAAGAGAAGGATCGTGTAAGCACCCTCTTCTCCTGTCTCCTTCAGGGAAAAGGCTGTAGTGCAAGTTCCTGTGTTATGACAAAAGCCTATTCACACAGAATTCCCCAGCCATGAAGAAACGACACATGCCCCGGCCACGAGGAAAGCTCTGAGCAGAGCTCAGGCAGCCATGAAACACAAATGTTTAGGAAACCAGGCCTCGCAGTTTCTGGCACTCAGGGAACTCCTGGCTCAGACACTGTCTGACAGCTCCTGCATGTTTTAAGATGCATCGTTTAATATAAATAATCACAGAAACATCAGAAAACATAAAAGATTTAAAGGAAGCTGTTTCAGCTAAAGAGATGCCACTAGATCAAACTTCTACTTTTGGCTGCCAGTTACAGGAATAAAGTTGTCAGCAGCACATCAGCTGTCGGGATCAGAGCTCTGCGGTGAGAATGCAGACACGATGCCAGAGGCTGTTCTTGGTTTCATCACTGTGCTTACACGAGAGTCAGAGGGACCCACCTCCTCTGGTGGCAAATGGCACCACCAGTGGCAACTACCCAGATATTTTTATTCATAAACTTCAGCAAGCGTCAAAGTTAGGATGGATCAAGGGAAATCATTTTCCAAAGAATGAAGATGTTTTAGACAGATCAGTAAGAGTGGCTCTCAGCAATATTCTGAGGTATCTCCATCTGCTTGTGACAGAATATCATGCAGCAGAACAAAGAGGCAGAAACAATAAATGGCAGGACATGATTGCTGTGAGGAAATCTGGTTTCTGCTTTTCTCCTGAAAATGGCAGAATAACATCACCTTGAGTTTATGCTTATGTAAAAGAGAGCTGAATTTATCTGAGAGTTATCTGGCTGAGTGGTCTTGTCTTCACTAGTTAATATCTGGCAATTATGTGTGGATATGACAGTTGCAAGCTTAACACAAGTAGGCGGTAGCGACTGAGGTTTAACAGTAGGCTTTTCTTCTTTGCTTGACCTGATGACACATGCAAAAAGCTAAAAACTGCCAGGTCCACATTAGGATTTGAATGAATTATGTGGGTGGAATCTGAATACATGTTGCTTTGAAGAGCTATGGGTTGAGAGAAGCAGTAAAAACACCACAGAAGCGTGCAGAATAGCTAGTGAAGAACATTAAAAACACAAAAGATATACTTGTAGTAAGGCCTAGAGAAAAAGCAGAGTGAGCAGGTAGAGCACTAACTGAAGAAAGGTTTAGAATACTGAGAAAGGAGAACGTTTCCCTTTCTGTTGCATGGAGGAACATAAGACATTATATTGATGCTTTGAAAAATATATAGCATCAAAAATACATTAATTGATCTTCACTTTCCCTTCCTAAAGGAAATGGTCAAAGCTCAGATTACTGATCAAAATGGGTGATACTACATTCATGCAGTATAAAATTTTATTTAGAACTTTTGGCTGCTACTAGTAAATCCATGTTCTGGAGATAACATACTTCTGAAGATAAGGCAATGTGCAGACTAGGGTGAAAAGGGCAGACCTGCAGCAGCCTAGATATAGATCAGTTTAAGCTGCTGTTAAATTCATTCTTGGCCTTAGGAGTGCCAAACTGTGGTATAGAGTGGTGCAGAACCATTTCTAAGTAACAAGCCTGGGTTGAACTTCAGTCTATGGGCAAGTGCTCACAGGAGAGCTCCTGCCTCCTGTAATGGCTTTTACACATAAACAGGCATAAAGAAGAGCCTGAGGCATACAGCTCTGAGGCCTGTGAATGTACCAGCTCTTCTGGCTCAGGAGGTCTAAGTAGGCCAAGTGAGGTGGAGAACATGGAGCCAGCCACATAGCCATTGCTATAGCAATGCAGCTGCCATCCCTCCTGGTTTGGAGGTACTCCAGCCAAGTCCGAGATCCCTTTGCGTTCCCCCAAATATTTACAATCTACACAAATATATATATATTTATCTATCTAATTAGAACAGGCAGTCCAGAAAAAAGTCCTTTTCTGCAGGTAGAAGGCTCAAGGCCTTTGGAAGGAAATGGCAACACAGTCTGCGTATGCAATTACCGAATGTCATTATTGCAAAGTGATGTCAGGCTCTTACTCAGGCACTAGCACTACCATTTACCCACA
This sequence comes from Platalea leucorodia, assembly GCF_965183815.1. Classification (NCBI taxonomy): domain Eukaryota; kingdom Metazoa; phylum Chordata; class Aves; order Pelecaniformes; family Threskiornithidae; genus Platalea; species Platalea leucorodia. Next base: position 78,782,185 of record NC_138827.1, read on the forward strand.
GAAAAGTCTCAGCTTAGTAGAGAGGTATTTTCACCCTAGAACAGAGGCTGTCCTGGAGCTACAGACTAAAATCTAAGAGAAGAATTCACTCAGAGTCATGATCCCTTTTCTGTGAAGTTTTCTAAAGAGCTGAAAGTCCTCCTTTTTTTCCCCTCTGCGGTATCAGTGCTCAGAAGGTAAGACAAGCTCCTCTGTAGTGCAGTGCAAATAACCATGGAGTGGGTCTGGTTACTGTAGTACTAAGAACAAGCAGATATAGGTGCCAGAGTAGATATGCTCTAGCATGGCTACTGAATGGAGCTTTACTGCCAGAACAGTAAGTCAGGTTGGTATTGTAGTGTAGCTACTCATAGCTGGGCTTGGCTAACCCTGCTTTTCGGATGCAGGTGTCATTAACCACATTAAGAACATGGCCTTAGCAACCAAGAAAATGGCTTCTCACTGCTGAGAAACTTGAGTTTCAGTTGAAATTTCTGCCATGGGAAGTTGCCTGCCTGCAGTTTTTGACAAAGGTGTTTGAAATGATGAGAGCTTAGGTACAGGATTTAAAATAAATCAAATGTGAGCATAGTCTAGCCTTCTATCATCATTGATCCCCCTTTCCAATATGAAAGCAATCAAGTCACAGAAGTCTCCTTTCACTTGTTAAAGGAAAGAAGAAAATAAGATGTTGTGCATGTTCTGTATTAAAGCCCCTTTCATTTTCTGAGGAGCAATGCAGAACTATCCCAGCCTGAGGCAGTTCAGTCCTGTTTGAAGGAACAGCAGTTAAAATCACAGCTTGGTCCCAAACTGGCTGTTAAAAATTGTCTCTAACAGCTCTGCTTCCTGTCACTGCTGCTGCCTCTCCTAGGAAACATTTTGGCTGTGCATGGCTCAGTGGGCAGTTTCTTCTCCACCTCTGTGAGGTTTTCCAGAAACCCAGAGGTCCCAGGTGCTGTGCACAACACAGACTATTTTTGCTAGCTCTTGGTCGTGCCTTCACCTTCTCTAGCCTTGGAAGTCATTGTTGAGAAGTTCACTCTTGAAGAGATGCATAGGGAGGTCTTTTTAAATTTTCATATCAAATATGTCATACATACCATTTTTTCGAAGTTTACTAGATTGTCAGTGAATGTCTTGTTTCCCTCATGAGTAAATGTCATGTCTGTATAGAAAGAAAAGCCACATAAAAGCCCATTACTGAATCATGGCCATACAAAACAGCAGAACACTTTATCTATCCCTTACAAAAATCAAAGCAGCTATAAAAGTAAAACATTTGGTTTTTAATTTGCAGCATTTCTGAGACTAGTAAAATTGAGGTATGATATTCAGATGTACTAAAGCAGTTTTTCTTGTCTCTGTGTCATGCTTTTTATAATGGGAAAAGATCATACCTCACACAGATTGATTTTTGCTTTTTCTTGTTGCTACTCTTATTCTTCAAATATTTGACAAATAGCTTCCAAGTTGATAATTCTGGTAACATCCAAGCTTACCTTTTATAAGTAGTGGCATGAAAGGAATTATTGGAGGGTCCAATTTAGCTACAGTTAGTCTGTAGGCCCTGTGGTTTCTTGATGGATCCTTGAGAAGAAAAGAGAAATCAAATAATTACTAATATGTATTATTACATGTATTGAGACACTGTATGCACTCATTTAGATGTCATGGCATTTATTAAAATCATTATTTTCTCCCGTGGCTTTAAAAGCGCATCTGCAAACTAAGACACCTTTTATCATTCTCCCATACAGCTCACATGATGAGAATGCAGCCGCTAAACACAAACATTTTTCATGCCAAATAGCAAGGTAAGATATGATTACAAAAAAATTGTTCATAAAAGGAACCACACATTTTTCCTCCCTCCTTGCAGCTGCAGATCCAGTTTTGCATATGTTGTAACACTAAAATGTATTGCCTGGAAAAATCCAGGTTGAAAAATATAATTTCCCATATGTACTATCAGAAAACATGCGATAAAGCTTTTCTGAGTTCCCAGATTAACTTTGAGTGGTACATAAGTTCTCTCAGAGTAGGTTCCTAAGAGTATAATTTATTAGTCATACATACTTGTTTTAGCAGCTCTAAAATGGGATCATAAACTTCTTAAAGTCAAACAAGGACATATAAAATGTTCTGAATCAAGGAATTCAAATCAGTTACTCAGAAACTGAATTAGCTCAGATTGTGCATAGAATAAGGGATCTATTGCTATTCACCATTAAGCTTTCAAACTCTGCATAGATCTTCTTGAACTTGCTTGGAAGTTTCTGTTAATAAAAACAAAAATAGCAGACCTTAATTAAATCCAATTTGTGTGGCAATTTTACTGTAAATGCTAGTTCCTTCTACAACGCCCTAAGTCAGGAAAGTGCTCTTTTTGCCAGATATTTCTAACAATGTGCTAATCTAAAATACAACACGTTTCCTAGCAACCAGATTATAAATAGAGACGGGACCAGCCATGAAACCTGGATCCTGATTTAAACCCCAACTTGAATTTACTCCTTTGGGATGTTTAGATTCAGATTTTTGTTTGGCTCACATCGCAATCACTGAATTCAGAATGTAAGTGAAAGTTCAAGTCCATGGTTTCAGGACATTCCTGATAATAGCCTATCTGAAAATATAATTTACACACAGCTTGCATAGGGGTAGCTCAGCTTAATTATTTGTACCTATGATGAACTGCCCTTGCAACATTCAAATCCATGCCTGGGCATTTCCAGGAGGTTTTTTTGTTCATGCTGATGTATCACCAACTATAGCTCAAATTCTTGACATGCCCAACAGCCAAGGGCCTCTACTGCTTTCTGGGGTATAAATTAATGAATAGTTTTTCAGTCCACAATACCTACACAAATAAATCGTGATCAGTTGATCATGCAGTGATTGGAATGAGATAAGCTTTACTAAATATTTTCTTTCCCCCTCATGTTATGTTATACGTGTTAAATAATTTTACTATAAAGACTGTAAGATACGTTATAAATTAGTTGCAGAGATCACAGTAATGTTTTATGCACACTCAGAATGTGTCAGCTTTCCAGTTTTAACAAGAAATTTCTCTATATTTGCTGATTAAATCAGACTACTACTGGCAGTGGGTAACATTAAAAATTAATAGATACTTTATAGTGCAGAAATGATTTTTTGCAATACTTTCTACATTTGGAGTGTGTACCCTAGCAAGATATTTACACTGTGCCACAGCAAGGGCCTAATTTTTAATGATGTGTGTCAACAACTGTGTGCCTAGTTTGCATATGCATGCAGATTAGGTATTTGTGAAATAAGTGGTATAATTGGACATTTGCACCTGCAAATATCTAATTTGTTCATGCAACTAATGTAAATGCATGATAATATAACAAAAATCAGGTCTTGATATGTTTGGTTTTAAGTATATTCTGTATATATATCTGGCTAAAAATCAAGCTGCAGAGATTCTGTTGATAAACTGAATGCCGTGCAGAACCAGAGCGTGATAACATTTCCCTGAACTCAAGTTCATACCCCACACTTACAAATGATCTGTGCCCCTCCAGCTCAGACCTGTGCCCATTTCAGATTGCTGTATGTAGTATATACATTCAATTCCCTCTTCTCTCTTCATACTGCTCCTGCACTGTCTCAGCTCTCCCAACTATTCCTCTCAGTAGCCACAAATGAAGGGTCATTATTTTGAGAAACCGCCCTGCAAATCTTTGCCTTTAGCACTGATTGTATATGCCACTTGCAACATGTACTTTTGAAAACTGGGCTGGTGTCCTCTCAGATGTGTTAGTCTGATCTCCTATTTCAGAGCACTTTTTTGAAGGTGTTCAAATTTTGGTCTCAGCTGCATCAGTGACCTCGATCATGCTAACTATTTTGAATTTCTAATGAACAAAATACATGCACATTCAAAACTGCACTGCTTTTGACAACCAGTATGTTCTTAGTGGTTACATGTGCTTACTACCTCACCCTGCTGGATACTGCACCCTTTTGATATACTCACATACAAAAGAGCAAAGCCACAGAAAAAGGTGGAAGCTCTGAGAATGAAGACCAAACTGATAGTAAGCAGGGAAATGCATGTCAGAGAGAAAACCAGAAAAGGTTAGGACAAACCCACATTTTAATAGGGCAACAGAGTCCATATGGAGATCAGAAAATAATATATATAAACAGAGGATGGATTTTATAGAAGTATCTATGGAGTGATCTCACTAAATGATCAATAAAGTCAAACAGAGGATGGGCTGATGTAAGAGGTTAACTGGCTAACTCACTCATCCTGTTGGGCAGTTTAGCTCATCAATAGAAGCTGCTGTTGTCACTCTTGCTAACTGCTTGTGAGTATTCAACACATCTATGGGTATACTGCCTTACTAATAAAAATTGTCAGCCTTAGCTAAAGACTTATGCTCAGGAGCTGAATAAGTAGATCTAATTTTATCAATAATAAAGGCCCAAGACATGTTTTTGCTAACTAAAAGCACAAATCCCAGTCAAACTTCTTGGAATTGGATTTTAGCACAGACTTACCTCCCATGTTAACGAGAGACGGCTCACAGCAACATTACTCAGTCCCATAATAATTGCAAAAAAGGAATTCAGATTCTTGTATTCTTTACAGCTGAAACACAAAGGGCCAGGTTTTAAGTTGTATGTATCAGTCAGGGCAGAAGTACACATGACGAGCTTAAGAGAGCTGAACCCTGGCATCTAGCATAGATGTGACTGATTTTGGGCAGCCCTGGCCAGCACACCTGTGGGACACCACTTCACCAATGTGTGAATAATTCACCACACTCTGGAGGATCCTTTTCCCTCCCTCCTAAAATGACCTGCTGCTTCCACTTCACTGGGTGCCAGCTTCTGCAAGGACATTAAATGAGTCTTTGAAGCTCCTTCCCACCCAGAAACACAGTCCTGAAACAGGCCTCAATTCAGTCCCAGGGAATACCAGAAACAGTGGAAGCAACTGGTTTACAACCTCATTTGCTGCAGAACTTGCTCACAGCTTCTGAACAGCTACTGAATGCTGGAAGCTGTCCCTAGACGATCTTCATCGCAGTTTACAGGGGCACTGAGTCTTTTTAAAGGGAGAAGACCAGCTGTCTAGAGATGCCTGTGTGCCAGTGACCTCTCTCGCTGTATATGATTTCTAACTAGTCCTTGTAGATTCTGGAACTCTTTAGGATGTTTCAAGCAAAGAACTGCCATTTGTTACCAGCATCATTAAAGAGGTCCTGGCTGCTAGGAGCTCTAGGTGACGCTTCATCCCTAATGCAAAGGAGAACCTTTGTTACCAATCAGGAAAAACTGGGACATGTAACTGAGTATTATGGGAGATCCAATACACCATATGCAGGAGCAGACACAATCTGACAGGAACAGCCCACACACTGCTCCGCTGTGGCTGCATCAGGTGGCTCCCTGACTCAATGGGAAGAGAAGAAAGAGAACAAAGCCTATATCTCATAAATCTATGTCTCACTAGGTTCCTGCAAATAATTTGCTATTTTTCACAACTGATTTGCCAACATCTGATTTCAGCACCTCAGTCTCTGCTTCTTTAGCTGTTTACCAAGAAAACTTTCACAAGATTCATGCTATGATTCTCAGACAGATTTTTTAATTCATTGCTGAAGCTCTTAGCTCCTCTGAGGTATCCTCAGCTCCAGGGGAAATTAGTACAATCATCACATCTTACTGTCCGACTCCATAATTGCCACATCACCCTATTGTTACTCTGTTCTTCCTGTCCCTCCATTTCACCAGACTCGATGTACTGAGCGGGTGGGTCCTTTAGATCTGGACCTCACTTGTGTCTGCACTGTATGAACACGGAGCGGGCAAAAAAACAATCTCTCCCATCTGATGATCTGTCTGTTGGAGACTGCTGCCCCCTCAGATCTTCTGGCAGAGCTGCTCATACAAATTCTCCTACATCAGATTAGGGACAGTGAGCAAGGTTAGCAAAGGTAAGATGAAATGCTAAAGCCACCCCAACTTATTCTGACTAGAGCAGGTCAGGGCGTGCCTCGTTAGTGGATCTGAGGGGAGATAAGGATGAAAAGCAGCCAGGATAGGCTGTCAGTGATAACCTCTTCCCCAGGCACAACTAAATCCAGAAAGGGATATCTGTCACAGCCTGTGACATTGAGAATAAATTGTGGCATGGTAAAAATAATTAGCACCATACAGCAGTAGTGCTCAAACATAGTACGCAGCTGCAAAGGTATCTATCTGGAATACGTAACTTGAATCTTTCATTTTAAAAAGGAAAAGTTTTGCCAAATACCCTGTTAAGCAATGTAATTTGACAAAGTCCTTGTTAAAATCCATCTAGATGTATGACATTCTATACCAAATATTCTGTAAATTCTACAGGCTCTACACTGCATATATGGTGCCTGTAAAATGTCAGAAAGTGGATCCTCCAAAGCACCACAGTGTGCTCAGAGCAGAGGTCCCTCTGTCTCCCAAAACAGACTGTACTGGAAAAATCTTCCTGTTAGTATGAATTGTGAATGCACACATATGTATGTATCAGGGCAGAAGTACATGTGACAACCTATCCACAAACTGGGTTTGTGGATATCCGTAAGAGTATGTGCAAGTACATCCTAGAAAGCCTTTCCAGTACAATTAATAAGGGAAGAACTCACTGTAGGAAATATAGTTCACTTCTCCCCTTTGTTTGAAAGTTTAATCCTACAATGGCTGGAGAAAAGAGATGAACCTGGTAACCTCTACATCCTTTCCCAGCAGATGCAAAGGCAACAACGGCTCCTGGAACTGAAAGCACACGTGCACAGCACTTGGAGCCAGCACTTGGCCTTGCGCTTGCCCGCACAGACAGGGAGCACACATCACAGGGTGTGTGGGGTGGCAGACACAAAATGATGTGCCTTCTGTGATGGCGTCTGAGCCCCCCATCACAGAATTGAAACAGGGTTCTCAGTAACAGTTATCTTTGAAAATCGGTACGTGCAAGGCATCTCGTTACCACCAGTCATGCCTAAGATTAATAGTGCAGCACTGAGCTGTTCTCCCCTAACACTTTTCTAATGAGTCTAGTACTTCTAGGTGGGGTAAAGTTCTCATTAGGTCTCAAGGATCTTCACAAGCAAAACTTCCTCAAAGATATTGCTTCAAGGCCTGGGCCCGCATCTTTTGATCCAATTCCTTGGCTTTTTCTCCCCTCTAACTTCGGTGCACTTTGTGTTTGTTTTACCGCATGCTGTAGCACCTGTTGCCATGGCAGCACTGTAGAGAGGGCAGCAGCCTGGCAAAACTTCCCAGCGCCTTTCCAGCGGCTGCAATTAAACCTGCCCGCTCGGTTTGCACAGAGGAAAATCTTGTGCTTCGGATTTCTCTGCTTTTAGGAGACAAAGAGGACTCAGCAGCGCAGACCGCTTTTAGCTATTTATTTTTAGCATTGTAGTGATACCAGAAACATGGAAGTAAACAGGAGGTTGTCAAGCTGTTGCAAATAGCATAGGATTAAACCCATGACACGGAGGAACCCACGGGCTAGGGCCGTTTATTAAGGAGATATTTAACTGTAATTTTCAGGATACATAATTTCAAGTGTTTATGGAAATTACTATTGTATCTTAATTTACCACATTTCAACATTTTCCCATTTCATGCCTTTCAGTTTAGCAAAGACCCTGACGCGTCTGTGTGTGGGTGCCACTGCCCTCTCCTGGGCACAGCCCGCCAGACTGGCGGCTTGCTTCCCAGTTTTGCTCTGCGCAATGAGATAATGGAATATGCGGTATATATATTTTTAGAAACAAAAGAGGTAAATTCCGTCCTCTGTTCTGAATATAAACCTGTTCCTGCATGCCCACCACTAGATTTTGAAAATCTTCTGCTTTGACCAACTGTAATCCGACCGGAGGGCCCAAACGAGTTCCCCGAAGGAAGTCGGTACTTGCAGAGCGGGGCCCTTCCTGGAGGAGGGAGGCATGCTGATGCAGAGTTTCGATGTGAACACTGATTTCAGCTATGTGGAATTATTAATTGGAAGGAGGGCAGCATCACAGCTGTAACAGTAATCTCTTCCTTCACACAACTAGGTTTAACGATGCAAAAAAGTTAAACCTCATGGTTTAACTGCAAGCAATAACTTCTTTGTTCGGTAAGACTGCCTAACAGCCTCTAGTCACAGTGCCCAAAGTTGTAGACAAACGCTTAAACAGGCAGTTCCTCACACCTCAGCAAACTGTTTGTTCGGACAGCGATGAATGTAATAAATACACCGCGAACTGGAAAGGAAGGAAGAGGGTAACAGTGATAAAAAACCGTAGCTATGCGGGGCAGGGGCATGTCCCTGCTCCCTCTGAAGTCAGTCACACCCTTGCCCTTGACTTCAGTGATAAGGAGTCAAGGCCGACATCTTTGGCGTGAAGGCTCCAAAGAGTTCAAGTTTTAACATGAATAAAAGAATAGAAGACAGCAAGAATTGCCTGCTATCCAACCTCAGACCCAGCAGTTAGTAACAAAAAAGGACATTCGTGTTGTTGCATTTTTAAGCAAAAGTATTAAAAAAATATACCAAGGAAACTGAAGGTAACATGAGCCTTGTCATCTCCATACTACATCTCTTTGCTCACCCCTCTTGGTTTTTGCACTTGGGGCAATTCTGAGAAGAGTCTTCCTGAACAGCACCAGACATATTTCTGTTCTCAGGAAAATTGAGGCTCAGGTTTGCCATTATTTACTAATTCACATATTAATATTTGCTAATGCATGTAAGGGTAAATGAAGTGTTCTCCTAATGAACTGAAATATATTTACTTACAAATTTGATGTGAAAACAAGGCCCTAAGAGATCACAGATCAAGGAGCAATAGAGAGTAGGACAGGAAAGGAGAATATATATTAACAAGGTTCTATACAGCCCTATAAGGAAATAGACAGAATTACCAGACAGAGAACATTTTAACCTCTACTGTGTGTGGCTGAAAATAAAAAAGAAAAATAACAACGAATTGACTATACTGAACCTCATTTCCAGCTCACAGATGATTGTATACTTACTGGGCTGCTATCTTAATGTACTTCTTTAACAGCTGAACACGCTTGCTGAGTTGAGAGCAAAGACAAATCTCAGTGACCACCCAGAACTGAATTTCATTAAATCTTCTTAAAAACAAGTCCAGATTTGCTGTGGTCTTTTTAAAATTGTGCCTTCCAAAAGTGTGATAGATCAGTTCCAGCTAGGAAAAAGAAAAGAGTTGGGGATTTTTTTTTTTAGAAATCTCATCTTTTGGACAGAGAAAAGAGGCTAAGAATGACCAGGTAAGTATCTAGCCTGAAACTTGCTCTGCAGTTTACATTTATTGCTGTACAGATCACAATGATTCAGGCTGCAAATCCAGGAGACAATAGCTGAGGCATACTAAAAGCATAACTACAGACTATGTATAAATAGCTTAATGCCTTAAAACATACAAAAGTAATTCAATAAACAGCACATGTTCAGGAGAAGTTTAACTTGTATTTTTGCATTTTGCCTATAAAATTAAGAATGCCTTATACTTTCAAAACTTGTAGGTGGCTTTATTGTAGTATTTTTGAAAATTGAGCTTAGAGAAAGTTTTGCAAATAACGCACAAACCTACAACGTACAACTAAACATTTTCCAGCAGGTTCTAATCTGCTGAATAGACAGATCCTCATACCTCATGCACACAGTTGAAGAGCTCCCAGTCATAAATTGTCATCTGATGTGCTAAGTCTTTGGAGCTCATCAGTTCGAACGTTCCCACTGTACCAGTAGATGGTCCTTCTTGTTCTGGTAATGGTGCCTACAAATGGAAAAATGGTATAAAAATATTTTAGAAATACTAAATTGCATGATTGGTGCTTTTCTTCCATAATGTTTCTAATTTTTTTTCTTCAGTATGACCACTTTCCTAAGCATGTTTGTCATAGTAAAACTGAAATTTGCTTTTAACCACAGGCTGGCATTAGGAAATGAGAAGCCCTGTGCAAAATCAGTATCCACTATGCACAGGATAGTCAGGAAAATTCTGAAAGCTCTTCAGAGGCACTGTAAGGAAATAAAACAGACTGTTCTCAGTGTGTTATTTTTAGCATTGTTCTAAAATCTGAAGCCAGAAATAAATACTTCAATACACGTTGTGCTAAGTAAAGCATGTCTGTTTGTTTAGGAGCATAGGTCTTTCCACAAAGCTTTTGTTATCAGTTTCCTTTTTCACATACACGAATAACTAGGCCACAAAGCACAAGCCAAATACTTTTGCAAATTACTGATTCTAATGATGAGAATTATTACATCTGCCATACTTCAGAAATCTGCAGTGATTGCAAGATCTTCTGATCATTTATAAAATAAGCTTCATACTTTCTCTTTGACAGTACAGGGATGCACTATTTGTGATTGCAAAACTCCTGGCTATGCTAATTAAAATTATATGCACACAGTCTTATGAGAAAGAATCCTTTAAATCATTCAAGTATAAAACATTTTTGGAAGACACTCCCATACCACCCAACAGATGTGATCTACAGGTTTGCACACAAGTAAATCTTATATTAAAGAGAGATTTAAAACATGGCTTGAGATCTAGTCAGATTTGAAGTAGTCTGTTGTATATAGTAGGGTCAAAGTGTTTGAACCAGCGCTGCTAAAATACTAACAAACAACCCTCTTGCAAATTCAAATGCATTACATCAGTATAGCTTCCTGGGAACCCGCGTTTTAATTGCTTTGTTTCCAGGAGAGGGCAGTAGAGTTCAATTACAAGTTTCTCAATTTCTCATAGGGTCTTTGTTAGACAATTACAGAGCAGTTTCCGAGTACTAACTCAACAGAGTCTACAAGATTAACAGACCATATTTACATACTGCAATATAAAAAAAGAGCTTACTAAATGAATGACCTTTTATATAAGAATATTATATTACCAACAGAAAAAGGACTGACTGGATTAATATATCAAATCACTTTCTCAATAACACAGAGTATGTAGGAGCTTTATTTCTGTATGAGTTCTTGCTTTGTACTCTAGGGAAAACTTGTCTTTCAACTATCATCATAATACAAACTATTTAAAAATTATTAAACTAAACCACAGGCATTATTACCTTAAAAGCTCCATCCACAATTTTTAAAAATAGTGTATATAAGCAAAGTATTATCTAAAAAAAATCAGGACAGCCATCAATCTTATAACAGCCTGCAGATTGCCCTGAATTGGGATTTGCACAAAGACAAATTTTCTTTAGTTTAAGACAGAGTATGAATTAAATGTACAGCAGTTTTCTGTAGAAAATCATCATCTGTGGAAATCTGTGGAAAGAGAATTGCCCACAGACCGAAAGAGGGCTTTTTTCCCCTATTTGGAGACAAACACAACATAGCTGTTACCATAACAAACACATATTTTCCAAGGCTAGGAAAGAAGCACATAGATGTAAACTCATTGCATATTTGAAAATTCATCTAACCCAGAACAGTTTTCACATGGGAATTGCCAAATGTAATATGAATAAATGTACATGCACAGGCAGCAGCCAGAAATTGGAACGTGAAAGGATTAAACTGGGAGGCAGGAAAGGTTGTAACATTTTTCAATTTGTTTATACCTCTTTCTTTGAAAAAATGCAGCTGATAAGAGGATGTATTCTGTTATGCAGTGTTGAGAACCTTTTTTAAGGTGCTAAGTGTTCCTCCCTAATTCCTACTGAAGTCAGCCCAGTTGATGAAAGCTAGCATATTGCAGCCCTGTATCTTTAAAGCTCCCTGTAGCATTTCCAGTACTTGATCCATGGTAAATAGCACAGAGGGAAAGGCACAGAAAGTCATGACAATTTGCTGCCAAAGCTATGTCTACACAGACAATGCAGAGCCACGTAAAAGTACCCAGCGTAGTTGTACTGATGCAACACCCCTGCTTTAGACTAGCATGCCCCATGAGGGTATCTACTTGGCAGGATTAATTAACCTCAAGGGAACATCAGAATTTAATAAACTGAACAAGAGGTATCTCTGCATGGAACTACAGTATGCTGGATGTGCATTCCCTGGTTACTAAATTGAAAGCAGCAGCAAAGCATAGATTTTACCATATCTATAAAAGAAATCAGGCATACATACTAAGTGCCTTGTTAAAAGCATACAGGAGGCTGAAACAAGGCTAGGAGTAATAAGAGTTCATGCTGACATGACTTGGCAATGACATTTGTTTTTAATGAAATAAAAGGAACAAAAAGTACAGTCAAATCAAACTCTATAAAAGCAGACCCCATGGAGATTGTTAGAATTACTGTATAAACTGTAAGTACTTATGAACAATTCTACCTAGAGAAAAATCAGACTTTCTACCAGGAATATTTTCCATGATTCTACTTAGAATCATCTGAGATTTTGACACAGTATTTTGTGGGGCTGAGAAATAAAAGATTTTAAGGAATTTACTGTTGGAATCAAGTCTCCAGAATGCTTTAATTGGTAACATCTATCTTTCAGAATACATCCCTGTGGCCTTGAGGAGATAGTTCTGTAATCAGGAATTACTGCATGTCTTAGTGACAATATTCAACTCTTCCTAAATGCTCAGTGTGACACAGAGAATACTGGGATCAAGTGCTGTCATGTGGATCAGATGGATTTCTGCTCTAGTTTAGGAAATTACAATATTACCTTGTTTTAATTTCAGGGCTCATCCCATAGCACTGTGACAAGCCCTTTCTTGTGAATGTTTCCACTAGTTTTTACCTAAACCATTGATAATGCAAAAAGGGCCAAGTGTTCAAATAAACTGAAGAACTGAACTTCCTGAGAACTGCATACATACATACCAATGAATCGAACTGATCACGTGGGCAGGCAAACAGCCGTCCATTAACACTGAGAGTTGTAAACACTGAAACATCATGAGGTTTGAGCACCACCTTTTCTGTAAACATGAAGCAAAAGATTGTTTATTATAAATATGTAGAATTTACAGCAGGACTGATCCAACAGCTGCACAGATCACCCTTCTGGGAACAAATTTTGCACAGTAAACCAATGTCCAGGATACAAAATAGATGACAACAAGCTCCTCTTTATTGAAGAAATGCAACAACAAGCTCAGCCCAAACCAGTCTCCTACAGAACTGGCATACAGAAGTGGAATCCCAGCCCCACAGTGTGCAGACAGGTCAAGAAGCTTGTGCTGCCATCTCTAGAAACTATCTGCAAAAATTCAGCCATAATTAGGGACTCCATTCATTCTTCTCTGAGCTGTAAGCATTTGGAGAGCTGTTCTTAATAGAAATTGCCTTGGAAGACAGTAACTGCATAAGGAGGTGATGAAATGCAACTGTATTCAAATCTCAGTTCTAAAAGAGCATCACGTCACAGGTAAAGAAAAGATAATGAAGTAACTTACAAAACAGTCTCTTCCAGCATGCGCTGGCTGTCAGCAAATCTGACAATAAAAAATTGCTGCAACTGCAAAAAGTAGAGCCGCCTGGTGTCAGTTCTCAGGAAGTGAGCCGTTTTTGGCAGGCATCACTGTTTGCAAAAATGCCTTCCAACACAGCTCTCATTAGCTCTGTGTGTGTCCACACAGTCATACTCAACCAGAGCACTTCAGCAACACCAATTCTCCAGCAGAATTCACTTTCCAGTTACTCTTCCATTTCCACAGCCTATAGTGGGGGGCTGACTCCTGACCCTTTGTGAACACTAGGTCAGTGGGCTTGGCACTAAGTTGCTCAGTAGTGTTTTGCACAGATAGAGTGGCCAGAATGGTAGTGACCACTACCGGAATGTTGGCACTGCAGTGTTTTCTGCTGTTGCTGATTCACATGTCTAGCCTGACATTATCCATGCTTACCTCTTATTTCTGTTGTTAAAAAACTCTTACAAGTCTTACAGTGAAGGAAACTTGGGGTAGCTCTGCTCTGTAACATGCAGATACACAAGCTTCTCCATTTTTCCTGTCTCCCCTATGAGCTCCAGTCTGTGCCTGCAGTAGGGAAAGGACTTGACTCTAAGACAGAACCTGTGTACCAGCCAAACATGCACATGGATGTAAAAGCCTTGGCTGAATTAGTCTTTCAATCCCTCCCAACATTCTGCTTCACCATAAGTGAGAAGTGTTTAAGATGATGCATATACAGTACCTCCTCCTGAGCTCATCTTTACTATGATGAGGCCTTCTCCAGAACCCAGCTTATCTGCTACTGCGCTGATCACTTCCTTCACAGAGGAAGACACCGGCACCCGGATAGTGGTATAGGTTTGATCTATGCAGTACACCTTAAACAGAACTAAAGAAGAAAAGATTGCACTGTGTATGCCATGCATAAGAACCACAGAAACTTTACTGTACAAATTACTTCCACCTCAGTAACCACTCTTCAAAAATGAAACAAATAAAGCAACAATAAATCAGTACAGTTTTGATAGCTCCCCATTCCTCAGATGTTCTACAATTCTAGTATAGAAATCTCTGATTTCCCAGAGGTTTTAGTAAACCATGAAGTACTAGTGTTTTAGTATTGCTACATTATTTATGGACGCCAATTTAATCTGGCACTTTGTTATATTCCAGACATTACAATATTTTAAGTCAACACTTCTTTTCAAGAGTCAGGAAAATTGGCTGCAAACTCTCTTAATTACAGAAAAATAATTTTCATATTTCCAAAATAGATTTGAAAATACTTTTGGTTACAATCAGAACTTAAATCAAACTGTGCTGCAACCTGTTTTTTACAAGCAAGTATATAATTGCTGAATCAAGAATGTTGTGGATGATGAAGAAAAATACCCTAACAATAAGAATACACTTGAGTGTACAGTACAAATTGGCTCAGAGAGTAATATATGAACCCAGGCCTCTGGCTGCCTAGAAATCAATATGATAGTACACTAGCCTGCAAAAAGCAAGGCAGCCCAAAGTGACATGAATTCAAGAAAGAAGTTAGCAAAATACTCCTGCAGCTCAGCTGTCAAGCCAAGCCAAGCCAAGCAGCCCCTGGGGTTATAGCTGTCCATGTATTTTCAATGTTCAGTGTGCTGCCTGCCCTATGAATGAGAAAGGTGCACCCATACAAAAGGGGCAGTTACTGCCTGTCCACACAGACACAAAAAGTAGTACTTCCCTGGGAGCAGCAACTGTTTCGCTCTTCATAGACCTAGAAGAAACACTGATATAGACAACAGAAGCTGCATGCATGGCAGGATGTCTGCTGTTCATACACAGTTACTTCCAGCTTTTGAAATGGCTCTTCCGTTGGTTTGATTTATGCCACCAGCTTTCTCAGCTATATGACCTTGCATTTTGTTCCCTTATTTTTACTGTTGTTCACTAGCAAGAGCTATCCTTTAATATCAAATACCTTGAAGCAGAAGCCATTTTCTGTGATGAAGATTGACCATTGAGAGACTGGCCCTAGCAGTTGTAAAGAAATCCTCAGATTTATGAGTTTTAAGGGGCATGTATCTTTGTTTACAATGAACACGTCCCATCAGCAGAGCTCAGGATTTTGTTCACATAGCAGTGCTTTAACCTGCCTGAAGTGAAGGACAATATGAAAACCCAGTACAACCGAAAATGATATTCTGATACACTGCTCTAAGTTTTACCTTAATCTCTTCAGACAATCAAACAATAGCAATAGGGCAAACCAGCAGATTTTGTTTTCTAGGCTGTGTGCCACAGGGCAGAGATCCACGCCATGATTATCTGCTCCACTCCTATCTCGCAAAGGAACAGCTGTAAATGTTAGCTGAAACTATGCAGGGGAGACAGAGGCTCTAACATGACCTTCAGCACCCACTATTTATTGAACTGCCATTACTTGCATGGACACTGTCTGTACTGGTTCTTACCTGTTTTGTTCATTCCCTATTTTAAAGGTCTTTACTTCTTCCTCTGAGGAAGCACAATGTTTGATAGCACAAGTAACTAAGGGAGAAGACCAGGAGCACTTCAAATCAATGACAGAGAATGTTGGGCTAGCAAAAGCAAACAGAGCTTTCTTCAGGCCAGGCTTCAAAACTGTAGGTAAGTACTTTTGTTTATTTTTAGACCATTTTTTTGAGAGAGACAAATTTACTCCAAATCTCAGTGACACAAGAAAACTTTGAGGAGAAGGAACTCACCTTCATCGCTGCCCCTGATAGGCTGGCGTTTCTGTGCTCTGTCATCACTTGTGTTGAACAGCTGCAGAAGAACTTTGTGCTGAAAATAAATCATCGGAATTCACATTAATGCAAAAAGAAACATTATGGTGTAAACATGAACTACAATAGATCTCATATCAATGGCAGGAAAAAGACTAGCAATGCAAAATTTGACACAATGTTAAAAGCTATTTCTCAATGTGTTGTTTTAATATATCCATGATTACTAAAGAGATGATGTTTATCGATTTGCTGTGCTAAAGCTTTTACTTTAGAAAATGGACAAATAAATTATCTTACCTTCTTTTGTGGTGCTTTAGGTTCTTCAGAACTATAAAAAGGTAAAGCATAGAATATATAATTAAACATTACCTGCAAGATTTTGTGTACAAAATCACCTATAGAACATGGACCACTAGTCAAACTACAATGCCAACATATTCATGTTTGCATATATGAAAAGACTAGATGATACCATAGTTAATCTATGACCAAGGCAGGGAAAATACTATACAAAGTCCATGTAAGCATGAAATAAGCACCCAGTTTAATTTCAATGGTGTGTACATAATTTCTTATTCCTTCTCTCAACCTTTTAATGAGAGTTCAGTGTTTGCAAGAATGATGTGCAAAGAGACGGCCACAGACATTCATCCAAACAAGCTTGCATGCAAACATTCATTCTTGTATGACTGAGTGCCATTCATAGAATGGATTTTTAATAGATATAAACTATACATTTTCTTCATTTGTTTACTGAGAAAAAGGGCAGGAGGAGGAAAGAAGCAAAAACTGTGCTTACACTTGCTTTACAATTTTCTCTAACTCTGGAAGTTGCTCCTTTAGTGCTGCAATCATTCTAGTATCATCTGATACAGATACATAAAATTCCTGTAAATGATACAGAATAGTCTTTAAATAACTATAGGGGTAAATGAGCAGTACTCAGGATAGAGGATTATGAGATGACATCTGATAGCTTAATGATTATAAAGAATGATAATTTACATAGAGGAACACATGCTGGGCCCAACCCTCTATTACTTCTACTTGTTTATCTCCAGCTGATTTAAAGCAAGAGTTACACATGCAGAAGGGAAGCCTGATGAGGCTCCTTAGCTCGCTATGTAACCACTGACTGCTTGTGCAAAAACTGCATTTTCAGATTACCAAGGATAAAGACCATAAAATTCACAAACAATCTGGCATGATAGTTTTTTTTTTTTTTTACCCACTGCTGTTGTAGTCCTTAGTGGTTCCTTTGCTACTGAGTTGTTGACTCTCAGCTACTCCAGTCTGCTACAATATTACCCTCTTTTAAACCCTACTCAAACCTGTTCCTGCCACACCTACATAAAATTCACCCAAAGAAGGATCTATGTGCTTGCAACTTGTAATTGTTCTTTAATTTCTGGACTAATGAAAGACATTATGTCTGTCTCCAAAGCTTGTCTATTATGAAAAGCTTTCCCATGTGGGTTTGCTATATGTCTGTCATCCTTAAGGCCCCTCTCTACTCCCCTCTGCTAACTCTTATCTTAGATTCAGTTTTAAGCCCTTTGGGGCAAGAACTTCCATTCAGCCAGTAACATACGGGATTGTGTTCCATAAACACAATATATAATAATAATGGTAATCACGATGACTTAACATGACATTGGCAGTGCATCTTATCAATACAAGGATATGGCACCTACCACAAAGACCTTACAACCAATGTCTGAGGAATTAAATTATTTTAAGGGATTTTAAGGGATCAGAAGGCAAAGATCTTAAGTTCCAATAGCTGCAGTACAGCTTTCATTCAAATGGAAAGGATTTTTGGTTTCGTAGAGTGAGAACCCGCCAGCTCCTTCCTGGGACACCTCAAGCAGGCATATACAGCCCCACCAGTTCAACCTGTAGAGCCTCTGAACTATTCACAGGAAAATATTTTAAAAAAGCAAATTCATCTATTGCTATAAAGCAATCTACCCATGTAGTGCTTTGAACGGGGTCTGCAACTCTGACAGATATTTTCAGAGGTCCAGAGGCTGTCAATGGTTCAAGCACTGTTGTAGTGCGTATACTGTCTGCAGCTAAAAGTGAGAAAACAGAGTTATGAGTTTGCACTTTGAAATGACCTACTTCTCTTTAATTCGTAACAGAATTCTACAGACCAGGAACAGGTTTTCAGCTTCCTTGGTAGGTACTTCTCAGTACAATGATACAACGATTCCTTTATACCTCCAAAAAGGCCATTGCTGCTTCATCTTCTTGTAGTAAATCTCCATATAAAGCAGCCCACTGCAGAACCAGTCGAATGACTCGCCTTTTATTGTTGAGGGCATAATCCATTTTCTCCTGCTCTGTACCCTGGGAAGGCTGGGCATGATAGGTGCCACGGTGTCAAGGAAAACACTCAGTGATTGAAAAACATCAAAACTGGTATGAATTCACAAACAAGTGACCTCCAACAAACCATTTTCAGGGTGTTCAAACACAACTTTCCAATATATACTTTTGATTTCTGACTGCCACTGGCATAAAGACTTGCAAACTTTTCACGTTCATACTAAAGAGACAGTGAATTCTCTAAAGAATCATAGAATCGTTAAGGTTGGAAAAGACCCTTAAGATCATCGAGTCCAACCATTAACCTAGCACTGCCAAGTCCACCACCAAACCATGTCCTCAAGCACCACGTCTACCCGTCTTTTAAATGCTCTTTTTAAAGAGCACAGGAATGATCACAATCCTACTGTAGAAAAAGTTGCTGTAGGGGAGCAGAACAGAAATGACACTTGGAACAATAGAGAAGAGGATTAACCGTGGAGACTGAAGGAGGCTATTTCTCCTTGTTCTTTTTTGGAGACAGTTGAAGAAAAAGAAAAAGAAAAATGTCACTTTGTGTTTATTAACAATTCCAGTCTTCCATTTGTGAGGAAGAGTACTGGAATGAACGACCAGTGTTATTCCTTTTATTTTTAGAAGTTACTGTAACTCAAGGTGAACCTCAGTCCCATTATGGTAGGGGGACCTGGAAGTTTACAGCCTAGACTGACTATAGAGACATGGGGTAATATAATAAATTCTGTAGTAGCCTCATTTTACATATGAGGAAATCAGAAGTTTCCACTTTATCAAATAAAACATATTTGGGTCACAATACTTTGTGATAAACAATAAGAAAAAATGGGAAACACTTCATTGACCTTTTTCATGATGAAGTGTCAACATTACTGAAACATGCAAATAGCAAAAAGGCCAAAAGTAACATTTATTGAAAGGAAGAAACCAAGAAAAAAGTAACGGCACAATGGGCAATCAACTGAGATAATTTCAGCCTTTACCTTATGCAAAAATGAAGAAGAATCCCCAGCAGAAACAGGATATGACAATTTGTTTGCCTACCTCTCACTGCTCAGAAGTTAACAATATATATTTAAACTGTTTCCCAATAAAGTGATGGCGGAATGTGAAGGCAGCACAGAATGAGTGCAGTTACATCTTCAACTTTTCTTCCCAAATACCAAAATTCTGATTCTGGATTGTCATGAATAATACTATTCCCAATTATAGAGCAACGTTTAATATTAAAATACTGACACTCTTTCACTCACAGTGAAGTCCAGCATCCTTTCAAGGTGCACTTTCAGTTGCTCTAACAAAAGATTTTAAAATATTAATTAGAAAATTAAAATATTAATTAGAAATCAAAATTATCCAAGATATTTATTTTAAGCTTCTCATTTAGAAGCAGTTCTTTAACAAATACTAGTAAACTATAATGGGAAAAAGTATCTATTAACTCACACTTTTCAAATGATCCTCCTGCCCAAAACCCCTGCAGAGATTTCACATGCTACCAGGGTTACTGGGGTGCTCATTTGACTGACAAACTTTTAGAAATCTGCATTTTAATTTCATTCAGAAAGGTTTAAAATTACTAGAGAATTAAACATGTCAGTACATTTATAGGAGTAAATAAGTCAAAGGGTCATAAGAAGTAAATAATATATTGTAGGCTATGTGCTCTAATGTCTCAGGGAGCAAGTGTAGTATTCTACTGAGTCATTTTTCTCATGCCATTTTTACCTTTCAAACACTGTAATTATTTCATGTATTTTTACCTTCTTATTAACTGACTCACCACAGGAACTGGTAATTTTTCTGTATTTTTACTGCTCATTTATATTAATTGCTCTTTTATTAACATTATCACAGGGAAAGTCAATGAAGGGTTCTCCCATTTTTACAGGACCTACAGGATGCAGCTTCACTGCAAACTGCAATCAGAAGTAAAATATCATGTATACTTGCAACAAGTGTCAGATAATTGTAAAATATTTATCAACACCAATATGGTTAGAGTTCAATTTCTAATTACGTGTAGCACATAATACTTAACCACGTTAGGAGCTGTGCAAAATCAGCACCCATAGCCACAGTAGAATGCAAACTGTTTTCCTGTTATGATGGTAAAGGAGGTTCACAAAACATTCATACAGAAACATGCTAAAGGACTATCATCTACAGACAGCAAAAGAGGAGTTTATACTTCATAAGTATTTAGACAGTGGTCCTTTAAAGATGCACACCTGCATAAATGCTCACACACTTGCATTACCCCAAGTGCATTTTTGGAGGTGCTACTGTACTTTGAGTTTTCTTTTGGGCTTTGTCCTGCCTCCCTCTGACAAGCTGTAGCTCTGAGAATTTGTCCATTTCCATCTCTGTGAAGAAGAGAGGGAAACAGGGGCCTTGGTCCAACACACAGGACTGATGTCCTGACCCAGGACAGGGGAGCATGCCCTTTGCTTCCCTATAAAAAAGAAGTATGTGATTTTTTTTAATATTGCAGGATCCATATACATTAATGACTGAAAAAAAGTGGTGTGCCAAGGGACAACACAGTATAAGCACTGAATCCGCAACAAGCAATAATGTTACTTAGCCAAAATGGTGCACCCATCCATTCCTCTCAGGATTAAAGAACTTACAGATGACAAAACGCTGCTGTAGAAAAAGTGAAAACCCAAATAATTTATACCCTGTACTATGCTTGAAAGCACTACAGTGGTCTAGCTCTACTTATACTTGCATGCTGCCAGCTAAAATAGTATCCTAAGTGGGTGTAAGAAAATAGACTTGTATTGATTCAAAATGGGGAGCTGGAGCAAAAACAGAGTCTCTGACTGAATCACCTTTCTTCTTTTTCTGTTTTCATTTCCTTACTGAGCATAACTAATCTCTCCTTAGTCTTATAGCACCAGCAAACATTTTTGTAAAGTGATTTTGCTCAAAAAAAGATGAGCTTTGTTAGCAACCTTTCAACTCTAACAATGAATTTCAATGGTACAATCAACAGAGCACAGTTTGATTTTCCATATTCAGAATGGACCACATAAACAATAATTCAGCTCTAGGAAAAGCTGACACTAAAACAGTGGGATACCAGTTACTTCCAGCCCTCCTCCTCCTCTCTGAAAAAAATTAGCACGATGCCTGCCACGACCCACTTCAGACCATGGTCTTAGACTCCTCTCCAGAATGGATTTCATCACAAGTGAATACGTATACATAAGTGACACTATCACTGTGATCTTCAGAAAAGCTTTTCCCCTATGAGGTACGTTTTGCTTATGCGTCTGATTTTCCCAGTTATTGGATATCAGAGGTATACCATTATAACTGAGAACAGACAAGCCTGAGTCTCAAATGGACTGATTGAATAATATGAGCTAGATAAACCAGAAAAAAAAAACAGAAGAAGTGCTGCCCTTTTCTTCCCCTCTCAAAGCTGTCAGCAACAGCATTTCATAATACTTTTGATATCCAAAACTATGTGGTTTTGGAAAATGTGTTTGTTACAGGTGTATGAACAATTTTCTACAGACCAGTTTTATGGGTCCAAAGGTTTTCAAAACAATTACTGTCCTTTCTAGGAGTAACACAAATGGATTCTCAAGCTTGCCAGACAAGGACATGATGCTCCTATTTTGTGGTTTCAGGGTGTTAGCTTTCCCAGATGTCACTCGCCCCACTGAGCTTCAAGGAAAGCACACTTTCACACCGATCTGATTCTAAAAAAATAAATAGGGAATTGAAGTTATTATACCCCTGTCAGAATTCTATAAAACAGAAAACATTATATGTTTATTTAATGCTCCCAGTCACTTGATAGCTTCAAGTCACTGTGCACAAGGAAAACTCAGTGCCCAACAGCTCCCCAAACTAAATGACCTGCCAGTAACTGACTGATGGACATTTCACAGACTCCTGTAAAACATGCAGACAGTATGAAAATCACCTCCCGCTCTCGATGCGATCCACTGTAAGCTTTCATCTCCTAGGTATTCGCACGCAATTGAAGCTTCTTGCAGTTTGTTAACATTTGCTATAGACTATTATTATAGATTATTATTTTTATTCCTAACTGTTAGGACAGCACCTAGGAACAACTTACTCATTATTCTACTAGTTTAGGCACCCTTTTGGCAGTTTGCACCTTGCACCCCTTGAGGCAGTTTGCAGCTTGTAATCTGGACCATTGAAATCACCAAAACATAACGATCTTAGTTAAAAGCTAGATGCTGTAGTTCAGCAAAAAACAAGAAAGGCAGAAAGGATACAGGAAGAGTAATCCAAACATTTATGTAATTTCACTTATCTGGTGGAGGGACAGTACATTTCTTTCCCTTGGAACAGTAATCAGCACAGGAAAGATACATTTTTCACGCTCCGGGTCTGTCTCATCATGGGTATACACTATCCCTTTCAGAGCTGTTGAGCTATGGACAGCTGTTAGTCAGACACTGAGAACCTACCCACAAGGCACAGCTTCCATGAAACATGATGTACTTGACAGAGAGAAACTTCAGTCTCATCACTAACAGGGATAGCTGCTAAAGGGATGTAACTTTTCCCTTACAAAAGGATATTGTGCCATCAAGGCTGGGCAGAGCTGACTATTTGGCATAAAAACACAGTGCATCATAATAAAATCATTTAAAACAGAATCTGTGAAAAGAGAAGAAAGAAAACAGTCAATTAAGCTCCTGCAAACAGCTTGGGGATCACAAGGATGAGTTTTCTTTCAGCTAAAATATCTTATTAGCCCTTTGCAGATAATAAAGGGGTCTTTTTGCACTTTGTAGGCATTAAGTATGAAAACGGGGAATGAACAAATATGAGCCGCAATATTAAGCTTTTATTCTTGTCTGCATGAATTTTATTGCACTTACGTTAACAGGCATTTGCCTGTGTCAAAGCGAAATTTGGCACAGCGAAAAAGAAAACATCTGTGCTGAAGTGAAATATTTGGATATGCTTCTCTACAAGTCTTCTTAGCATAAGCAGAATCAGGCCTGCCACACCTGGGTACCTAAGAAGTGCTGCTGCATTTGGCTTTAGGGAACTACAATACCAGACAGCACATTTAGTATATACTACACAGAAGAAGGCAAATAATTTAATTCTTTGCTGATTTCCGAGCAATGAGCAGAAGGCCTAAAAGAGGTAAATGGACAGTCAAATTTATGGTTTTATTTTGATTCACAAGTATCACAGTTGTTACATTTACATTAAAACGTATATGAACAATACGATTGCCATTTTCTCTGGCAAAAAACAGCAAGCTATTTTTTGTGTTAAAATGATCTGTGGTAGCGCTGGTGTAAATCCCAGTTTGCCTTATCTTTGTATTTGTGACAAGGATTTATAAAGCCTGGCTGCAGAGGCCAAAATAAGTTTGGCAGTGAGAATAAACTTTATTTTACTTTTAAACTATGTGAGTCTTATATGGAATCACTGAGAAACCATGAACACAGTACCCTGGGGTATCATTTCTACAGTGCAACTTTTGAGATAAGAGAAACATTTAAAAACCCTGTAAGTAAGGGATATCAGAAAAAATATGGTGAGAGAACCGTGTAATGTAATATTACATCATTGCTTCCACTGTAATTCATATATGAAAATATCTCTCCGTTGACAAAAATGATCTCCAGAAGGGTGGGACTTTTTCTTTGCGTAATATCCAGAGCACAGTGAATTTTAACTGTTCTTAAATTAAAGGAATGCATAAACTAAAAAATCAATTTTCCAGCACTCTGAGCTTCTGTTTCTTAAAAATAGCTTTGTTTGTGAATTGTGACATTTTGTATCCCATTAAGATATAGGTATAATCTTGTCATTGGATGTTTTGGGGAAAAGTTTTAAAAGATTTAAAAAATAATTTGTTTTAGAAAAATGTATAATACATGCATACTGTGAATAGTAAACTTGTGATTATATACTTGCAGGCTTAAAGAACAATGTTCTGCTTGTAATCCTAATAAACAGGTATCTATGAAAAGGATAATTTTTATTCTTAAAAGTGGTTAAAACACACACTGTAAAAGGATTTCTGTAATCTTTCAATTCTTCCACCATTTATGGACCACTATACAGGTTTCTCGAATACTATGAGGTCAGTAACAGATTAATTGGATGGAAGAACATCTTTGAATATATACTTTAGACATCTGCAATGTAAAAAGAACTTGCTAAAGCCATATTATGTAGCTTAATATAAAAGTCCCTGCATTACTTTATCATAATTAGGAGGAATTTTTTGTGCCTGACTCTTTTTAAAAATTAAAATACTTATTAATAGTAAGTCAGCAAGTATCTATATCCCTAGATGCAAATTCTCTGTTCTCTTTACACTAATGAAAAGCAGCCTATTAACTGCAGCTGCAGCAGCTTGCTTTCTTGGGACTTGGCCCATGGTGTGCTAAGTTCTTCTCTTTTGAGTAACAATTCTTTCCCTGCACATGGGAAAGTATCACAAACAAGTAATTTAAATTGTGATACTTTAAATGTGATATGGATATGAAAATTTGGAAACACTTATACTAGCATAACACAATGGATGGAGGTATCAAGCTATTTCACAGTATTAAGTGACATCCAGAACAAGAAGTATGAGTACCATTATCATCAGGTGGTAACGCATGCTCTGTCCTGGCCTTACAGTTGTGCCTAATTAAAGTCATGACTAGTGGTCTGGCACCTTTTGAGATTTTGCTGTTCTACTCTGAACCAAAAGTACAAATACAATAGAGCGGGCTAGGAGGAGTGGATTGTTATCTTTAAATCTGAATTGCCTAGATTTTCTCAGGGTTGTTTCAGAGCAGTGTATAGTTCTTATTCTGGGAAAAAAACTACCACTAGCTGCTTGTCAAAGCATCACATCATGGTGTTCCCCCAGCAAGACCATCTTATGCAGTAATAATAACACAGCCTTTGCCATGTAGATACCTGTTGCTTCATTTAAAGTTGCTTCAGGGCGCATAGTTTCTAGAAAGTGCTCTAAAATTTTCTCTGGGGTTCCTGACATCACAATATACCTGAGGGAAGGAAAGGAGTAGTTAGCATCTCATAGGCAAAACAGCTAATCAAGAAACAGTTGTGTACCAGTGAGAAGACCAGGACTGACAAGAGCCAGAGTACAAATACCTGCTCTGACCAGAACCTCTGTGTGACTTGGGACAAATTCACTCACAATCTTTGTTGGCTTTCCCCATGTAAAATGGGAGCAATAACTCTCTCCACCCTACACAGGGAGTGTGATATGTCAGACAGCCCCCTCCCTGCACAAGTACTCCAGTATAACACCACAGTTACACCACAATCAGCAGAGCTGCACTGGTGCAAACCTGGGAAAGTGCAATCAGAAGTGCTTCTCCACTGAGAATAAATATCTCAGTAACGATAACAATTCACAGTCATTAGAGGGTCTTAAGAGACTTACTATGAGCATGAAATGAGAACTGGTATGTATTGGTGTCAGAGCAAGGAAACAATTTCTTTCAGCATCTCTGACGGGCTGGTCTGAGAAGATGGGGGCAGATAATGAAACAGCACACTGTATCTTCAGATTTGTGCAATGCCTTAGATAGCCGAAGTAAGTAAGTTTTTCAAGTGGATAAACTTAGGATTGTACGATTTCCTGGAGTACATTTAGGAAGGTGAGAGAACTAGTGCAATAGTCAGGTTTTTCTGCTTCATGCAAAAACACTGGCAAGATTTTAAGTACCAGCAGAATATCACAGGTTATTGCTAAACTTGTCCTGTTGTCTTTTTTTTCTTTCCTTGCAGATCGGATTTTTCTGTCTTTCCCTCCATTCTTTCAATCTTTGCATCTTTTTTTTCCTCTTTTTGGAATCCAACTGATAAAGTATGAAACTTAAAAAAAAAAAAAAAAAAGAGAGAGAGAAAGAAAAAACCCCGAGAAGTGAAGATACTCTGCTCCTGCTGAGAAATAAGTGGTGGAGCAGAGCTCCTGGGAGCTCCTCCTCACTTTGAGCGCTGACCGTCACAGTTCTTTTACCTGCCAACCCCTTTGGAAGAACTGTATTGATGTCCCAAGAACACAAACACTTGTTAAGCCAGTGCACATTCTCGCAGAGATACTAACCAAGTATCTAAGCGAGTGAAGCAGAGAAATCACAGGTTGCTGTACTCTGAATATGAAAGTGAAAATGAACAGTGAAGTGACTTGCAAGGCTGCTGAATTCACCCTGCATGAGTGTGATCACCCATAAAGAGTTAGATCTTGGGAGTGAGAACTTCAGAGCTAGTCCTTCGAAGTGAAACTGTCACTGTTTGAAAGCATGGCTCAGGGAGCTATGTAGGAGCTATGCCTCCTCAGTAAAGGAGGCAGTAGAATCCAAACTGCAAACTGAGAGGATCTGCTCCCAAAGTGAAGTTTTCCCCACGACTAAGATGAAGAAAATGAGTTTCTTGGTTGACTGGATATCTCAGGGAACAACTTTGGGATGCAGAACACTTCTCTAGTGCGAATGGAAAAAAGTACTACTGGAAATCAGAATACATCAGTAACTTTGATTTGGACTCTCAAGCATAAATGTAGCCACTTACTCTATTTACTAACAAAAGAAGCAAAAGAAATGTCATCTTGAAAACCAGTGAACTCACTTTGAAAGATTTTAAACAAAAAGACACTTCCAACACACTATTAACAAAGTAATCTGACTGCTGAAAAGCAGACAGTGAACTTTCAAGGTAGCTTCCTCTTTTGTGTAGCTTATGTCTATTTTTCATTGTTACCAGCAAAAGCTCCCTTGCTGGCACACTGATAGTACCCAAACGCTGACCAAATGCATAAAATATTTACAGAAATGAAGTTCTGAGCTTTACCTGAAAATATTCCTGGAATGTAAACTCTAAAATACAGCCTAACTTAACCAGGCACCATAAATGTCTCTAGCTATTTTTATCAAATTCTGAACATGTTAAATAATACAAATAATGCTGGTGCAAAGAGTTTGCAAGGAAGTTAGTGTTTGAAATATGTTTAAACGAAGCTTTCACTTTTGAAAGCATGAAAAATATATCAGAACAAAGAAAATGGATTTAAATCTATGACCAAGTTGCTGTGCATTGCAGCTGCTGTTGCAAATCCACTGGCTGCAGTCAAGTTCCCCTCATTTAGACAAAGAAAAATTTGTTGTAAGAGTACATGTTTCCCTGGTAGCATAGTTTGTTTTTCTAATAGATCAAGTGAAAGATGAAATGGCAGTTTCTGAAATATGTGAAATGTGTACATAAAATACAAGGCATGGTTTACTCAACCCTTCACAGATCTTTACGAATCTTTATATTCAGTTATGCAGATAAAATAGGTATATGAAATCCCAGATCAGATAAAAACTGTACCCAAAATATCTCACAGTAAATTAGCTCTTTCTTTGAGAAAAAGTAAGGTCCAGGATAAAGGATTCAAAACTTCTTAGTGCTTATTTTGTTGGAGCTGTTCGAGCATTTCTGAAGAAAATTGTGCATCCATTTGCAAATAACACATTTACAAAGCCTTTAGGGGTTTTACCAACATTTGGAATGATAATAGCCTCACTCTACTCTTATCACAGTAGTATCCAAACAGAATTGTACTTTTTCCCTTTCAGTAAGAAAGTAAAGAAAATATGATGAATATTGTTATTACAGTGCAAACCTATTCTGTAAGATAAGCTGTGCGACTTTCATTGCATGAGATCTTTGTTTTGTATATAAATTGTACCTAGCAAACTCTTATTAGAATCCAGAGCTCAAAATCCAAAATGAAAATATCTGTACTTAACAATAAAACAATGTATTTTCCTTATGTCTTTTACACAGTAGCTCAGATTAATAGGGTTTCAGCATTCTCCATGTGCAGTCTATTTAGAAGCTATTACATGAGATAAGTATTTACAGTGAGATCTTTAGAGAATTATTGTGTAAAGACATAGAACTGGTGTGCTGCTGGAAATGGATATATTATCCAGTATGGGGCATGTGATCTGCTGATGATTAAAAAAAAACTTTATATGCACTGCATTCTTCCATAGAAAGGGGGAATATGCTATTGTTTGGATAATAATACCATATGAAAAGGTTAATCATTGTCTGACATTTGCACTATTGAATGAAAACATACTTGTGCTGAGGCTGTGAATTTCCTTGATTAGAAACTCTGTTTCCTGCTGGGATCTTCTCCAACACCAAGACATCTTGGTCATGTTCTTTGAGTCTTACTGTATTTGCTTCCACATCCTGCAAGACAAATTACATTTAATAAAGTAATTCCACCCGATTTGGCTGATTAGTTACTCTGAAAAAGTGCACGACTTTCAAACACAAAAGACTGGGGTTGGTTCTTTTCCCCTGTATTTATCTATCTTTATTCTGCTTTTCTCACAGGCAGAATCAAGAGGGAAGCACTGGCACTGGGGGAAGAGGCAGAGAATTATGGGAGGGACTAGAGCAAGACCGACACGAAAAATCTCTGGCTATGGCAAAGGAAAAAAAGTTTGTCAAAAACCAAAGTCCCCTCCCAAACTTTCCATATGTAATGTAATCTCTATCCCCACTTTTATATGAACATTATTATCTATAATCTGACTTTTCTCTTTTTAAAAAAAAAAGGCACTTAAAAATGGTAAGTCTTAGCTCAGTAAACTGTCAGTAAACTTTTCATTTTCTACTACCAGATCATAGTAGAAAAAGAAAAAAATAAGAATTAAATATAATGTGCATTCAAATAACATAGATGAAAATCAGTAAGACTATGGACTTTGATCTTCTTTAAAGTATCAACCAAAGCTAAATTAGTTGGAAGTCTCCATGGCCAACGCAACCTTACTGCCAATGGGATCCTTGCTCCCTTTCGTACAGTAAACACAATCTTACCGCATTTTTTGAGCACAGTACTCTGTCTGGACTGGCTTTATTGCTGCAATACTGGGCATGTATACATTCGAATACAGGATGATACTGGGTTTGACTTCCTACACTACGAATGATCGCAAAACAGCCTGTATTTACAGAATTACAGCTGGACTTTGGAACACATTTGCCCTAACGTGAATAACTGTAAAATTAGTCTGGGAGTATCCTTCTAGAGCTCTCTGATAAAGACATCTGTGTCTTATTTAATTTGCCACTAGCTTATTTAATTTGCCCATAGCTTATTTAATTTGCCACTTGATTCTGCCTTGAATCTATTGAGTTTAAGGTACCTGACACTGACCTATCTGGGAGAATGGGTGATCTTGTTTTATTCAATATTTGAATGGAAGATCACCCAGAAATCCTGGACAGCATAAGGCAAAACCGAGCACTTCTAGGCAATTCTAGGCAACAGAAATGCGAGAGACAAAATATCCCATTTGATCCCATTATCGTGGCTGAGCTAGGAACAGAAAAAGAGGAAAGATGATTAATATATTCTTTACTTGATCTTCTAGACTGTCACACCTCTGTTCTGCAATTAAGGACACTTCAAACAAGATTATCAATATCAATACATCCATAGAAATAAGACAGACTCTAGGAAAATTTGCAAGTTCTGATACCATGCTGTTGGGTTGGCCCTTCCCACTCTTACCCTAAGGATCCTGTTGAAGTCCTCCTTGTCTACTCTCAAGAAGTGGCAGTTGTCTTCACGCAGAACAATGGATGCTGCTCTGGGAGCATCATTCACAAGCGCTAACTTGCCAAAATCATCTCCTTCGTGTAGAGTACATACCACACCCTGCACAGAGCAAAACATTTACATGCAGAAACCCATCATTACACTGGATTCTATTGAAAGTCCTTGTACAAACACCGGACTTCACAATCAAATACCAAAACAAATCTATTTGGCAGGGAATCAACAGCCAAAATAATGACTAGGAAACAATACTTGATAGCTGGTTATTACTATTACTAAAGAAAGGCAAGAATAGAAAAGAATTGTCTTGTTCTCTGAAATTACATTCAGCTTGAAGGACTCTTCTAGCCCTGCTGAAGACAGAAAGTTGTTGAGTTGTTTGTTTTTTATTTATAGAGGCCCTAAAAAATAAAATCAAGTTTGCAGAAATAACATATAACACCACATCCTCAGCTGGTGTACATCAGCTGTGCTCCACTGACTCAAATTTGTAGTAACAGAGGATCTGGCCCACCCAGTGATGTAAAAAATGTAGCTGAATATGGGTTACTTAGGAACAGACTTAGCACCAGGGCCTCTATGCTAGATTTTGGTGAAACGCCTGGTGTTCAGAATGGAGGATTCTCAGACACTGAATGAGAAATCAAGAGGGAAGCAGGGATTTTTAAAGATTCAAGGGATGGCTGTACACTAAAGTCCCATTTTTTGCCTTGAAAAATCTCTCTCATAAACAGGAAATTTAATAGAGATGCTTTTCAGTCTATAGCTTAACTAAAACAAAGAGCTGGCATAAATCTGGGAGGAGTTCATCCAAGCTGAGAACCACTAGTCACAAAGCAGTACTTCTGTCAGACATGCCTGACATGCATGAGAAAAGTTAGTCATACAAATGCAAGAGAATATGGTGGTAAAGGGACAGGGCAAAAACCCCTAGGAGACAGAAGTCTGGCAATTCACCAAATTCCAGCAAATGACTTTGTCCTAAAGATACTGATGTAATTCTGCTGCATTATATTCAGAAGGTGTGTAATATATCCCGAAATTACACAGCAATCAACTGGAAGTATAATCAGTGAAGCCACTGGATCATTTCTTAATAAAATTACATTCAATTTGTTTCCTCAGACAAAGCAATTTTGCTCTAAATTAAACTGTATTCCTTCAAAGTTTACCCTTACAATTTCAATAATAAGAATCATATAAAAAGGCTTCTGAAAAAAATACCTTGCCATAAATGACTACGTTTACTGATCCCTTTAGGATAATGTACCAAGAAGTACCTTCTTCTCCCTGATTAAATACTACAAGAGAGAGAAAACATTTTATGGTGAGAATATAGTTATTCAAAATATAAATGGGCCAGATTCTGCACTCAATAAAATTCAAGGTAACTCTACTGCAGTCATATTAATGTCTACCTTGAAAAAGGGCATACTATGATTTTAAAAGCAATTGCCTTCAGATTTTAGAAAAAAACCCCCACACCCACATAGTAGTTATTTTATTACACTGACGTGAAAGTTGCTTTTGTTTTCCACGACAATTGTAACAACGACTTTATCGATACATGTCAGGTTATCAATTACTAATCAGCACACAGATTTGGATCCCACCAGTAGCCCCATGTTCTAACCCAATTCTCTAGTGGCTGTGTATTTGAAATTCATTTGCTAAAACTTCTCAGTATAAACACATCTGAGTAATTTAACATTTTAAATCCCTTATTTTGTGCAGCAAGTTTTCTTTTAATACAAGGATATTATTAAAATATATTTTAAATAGAGATTGGTGCAACCCAAAATTCTAGATAAAAACACACCCAAATTGTACGTGATACATACATCCAAACAAGGATATAGAATTAATTTTGATACTGTCCCTGCAATCAGCAACAGACTAAGCCAACACCTATTACCCCAGGTTTTAAACACTGAGTGCCAGTCAAGTTTGAAGAGTGCATCCAAGTTTTGCTCTTGTCATTTAAACATTAAGAATTTAAATGTTCATGCCACAGATGAGAAAGAAGATCTGACAGGACTCCATTTACTTACAGACCGTTCCTGCTTTGGGATGTGACTCAAAAATGAGGACACCTGCTAATTCTCGCTTTACCTTAAAATAAAGAGAGAAAAATTACAGTTTTTATACGTATCTTATTCTTCCTGGTGAGAGGAAGCCGCGTAATATATCCCAGTCACTGCTTTCCTTCCCTCTGTATCATTTAGCACTCATTCAGAGTCACACAGCCAGACAATGGTCTGCTTCACTTGATGTCCTATTTCCTACTGATTGATCGGTTTTACAGAACATGAGCCTCTACATTTCCTGGTTCCAAATGGCTCAGACAAGGGCATCTTTAAGATACAGGTCTCCACATCTTTCTTCATACACACACAGGTGAAACCATCATTAACAATTAACATGATGGAAAATTTCAAATGGTAAGAGCTGATCTATTACAGGAGATAGCTAGCAATTGTCAATTACTTCATGGGGCTCTGCAGTACTCCTGTTCTTCCCTGAGAAATCAGTACCCTTCCCCTTACTGATGTAAGTCTGGCGACTTCTGCTGTGTCGAGCTGTGAGTCACAGCCATCTGGACCTGCTGAGGCCCCTCTCCACCTGACAGCTTCCTAGGCAAAACATCCAGCTCACTACCTCTTCCAGGAACTGGAGAATGTGACACTGCCCTTGGTGTCAGCCTGCTCCTCACTGGGTTCGTATTTCTCTGGTTTGATTAGCTCTTATGACTGACTGGGCAGTTGCCTCTAGTGAGACACTGCTTACAACTGCTTTTTCTCGCTCTAAACACTGTTAGCGTTACTTCACAAAATAGCAGCAGCACTGAGAACCTCATATTATCCTGTGTTTTCCTATGTGCTACATGTCTTTCCTCATACAACCGCCAGTCTCCAAGGGCTTGGAGGCCCATTTCCAAGCAGTGGGATTCTTGTTCTCAGAGAATGTCAGCTGGTCACAATCCATGTTTCAGAGTTACTACCGTGTAACTTAACCGTGCCAAATAGAGACCAAAAGCTGGCTCCAACATATATTTAGCAGTAGTATTTTCACCCCGTTCTCACTGTTTAAACTGAAAAAAATTTTAGGTCACGAATTAAAACTTGGGGAGGAACTCTCAAATTCTGGACACAATCCAGATGAGAGTCTGGAGGCTGCATCTCCCAAGATGGGAGGACAAATTCAGGCTCTGATGTCCTAAAGGCACCCACCAAACCTTTGCTCAGGCACCAAGCATGAATGTACCACACCAGCCACCTCTGCCAGAACTCCTTCCTGAGAGCCAGTGCAAAGCACTCCCTGTTTGCATTCTGGAGAAGAAGAGGGATAAACAGAGGTGTTTGGACAGGGTTTTTTAGTATACCGACCAGTGATCGCACCCACAGGCCTGTGATTCCTATAACAATAAGCTCACCAAACTCTTTTATAACCTCTGCCTGAAGGCAATGATGCTGTCATAAGTACAGGAAATACAACCCCACTAGCACTGTTCTGCACATTGTAGAGAGCGTTCCTATCCATGTACACCCTCAGATGTCTTCTCAGTTGTTTCAGTCATTTCCTTTGCAGTGAATGAATCCCCTTGATGAAGTCAAGAATTTGATTTGTTTTTAACACGGTATTATATAATTGGTTTTCATTCATACATTAACTTCACAGGCTTCTCTAGCAGGGATTAGTTCACCACCATGCAACTTGAATTTTACCCATTTTACTTCCTGCTGCTTGTGGCATATCTAGAAAACTTATTACTTTAGGAATTATGCCTTGCTTAAAATGAATAAACATTCCATTTGCTTTCAAGTCGATTGACCATTAATCTTCTGGTTCATAGGAGCAATGCTGTCTGTTGCTCCTCTGAAGATTTCCTCTAAGCTAGTCATGGTTTCTGTCCTCTGCTTTAGTTCATGCTGCATGCAATAGGCTGCCATTTCCAAGTTCTTACTAAAAACGTGGAATCACCTGCACTTATTCAAAATGCCAAGTATTTCTTGCAGTTTGTATCATTTGCCATACTTGTTCTATATGCCACTTGCTGTGGATTCTGACCTCAAGTCTGAAATTCTTCTGAGCTAGAAATATTTTGTGCTTCGGATTTTTTTGTTCTGGGTTAAGTCTGTAGTATCAAGAGTATTCTCCACTCCCTCTCAGTATCTGTCTATCTTGGGTAGTTTCTTTTGTTTAATTTGAAAAGGGTCATTTCTGGATCTTACAGAAGTCTTTCTTTAAATACTTTTTTCATACATACCAGAGATGCTTAAGAATTTTTGCTGGCTGTTCCCTCTTAGTTCAGTTACCAACTCTGGATGCATATTCTTTTTGAGAACCATTGCTCAGGTGTTATATGTTTGCACAGCGTACTATCCTTCTGTAATGCAGTTTCATAATTAGCTGCATCTATCCAAGTTAGCTGAGAATTACTGAAAATACCAAGAGCTTCCAAAGAAGCTATTGTCAAACATAAATCTACTTTCTGACTGGCTTCTTGCTGCTACAAAGTAAAGTGCTATTTAGCTTGTTTCAGTTGCCTACAGTGTGTCAACGATGGTGAGACTTTGAACAGTTGCATTCTCTCCTCCAGGCATTTTCTCTAT
The DNA here is from genome assembly GCF_965183815.1 of Platalea leucorodia. Classification (NCBI taxonomy): domain Eukaryota; kingdom Metazoa; phylum Chordata; class Aves; order Pelecaniformes; family Threskiornithidae; genus Platalea; species Platalea leucorodia. The sequence goes on from NC_138827.1 coordinate 78,816,905, forward strand.
TTATTTCATTTATTCTTGGTTCTCTGCACTGTTCTTGCCCACTCAGAGAGAGTATGTCTGATGAGGTTTCCTTCACTCAATGACCAAACTCCAAGCAGCCAGCACTGCACAGTACACCTTTCTGCACTGTGTAATTCTTCCTCCTAACTGGTTCAAGACAAGAGTTCTTATAGCACATAAATCAGACATCTATTCTGCAAAATTCAGTAGCACCACAGTCCCAGGTGGCAGGTCAGATTACATGCATCTTAATTTAAACTCAGATATGGACCGAGACGGAGGCACCTGTGCCAAGTGAGTGAGGTAGGGGCTGTGCAGAAAAACGTGAAGAGAATTATATCTGATATCCAAAAGACAACCTACATCTGCATAGTGCTTGGGCGGTCCTCACAGGTGGGAATAACTTCTTTGCATGGAAAGTATAAATGCAAAGGGTTGTAGGCGCTCCAATAAAGCACCAGAAGTCAAAATTCAACCTCCCTTTTGGTGATGAGTTATATTTTTAAAAATACTTACTGTGGTAGAAAGATGAGATAAGGCCTTAATGTGAAGAAGTTCTTCATATATAATTTCTAAGTCATCTACAGTTCTCTGGCCAGGCCTATAGAGAAAAGATAAAAAGGACAGCAAAATGCAATAAATGCCCAAAATAAATGCTTCAGAGAAGTACAAAACAACACAAAATGCTGTTGTAGTGTCTACTGAAGGGTACATCCTCACTAAACAGGGACTGAATGATGGTTCTGGCCGGAGGACTGAAACACACAAAGGATGGAAGTGCTATGAACCACCTGAATGACATCGAGCAGCATCCATGGCAACAACCTTAGAGAGATCCTGATCAGGTAGCTTTCCTGATGAAATCAAGTGTTCTATATGTAAAATGGTCAGATAAATCAGAAATGGTACATAAAGATCTGTTCCTTTCAGAAGGACTCCCATGTGTGGGACCTGCACTATTTTCACATGCGGCACTAATTAGTTGTAGCAAACAGACAACAGTAGTGGTTTGTAAAGGAGTGCGTGAATTTCTGCTGAACAAACTGGAAGAGGCAGAAGTGCATCTTGGAGGACAGTAAATGACTGCTATAGAGTTAATGGTGAGTACTGTTGTTTAGCCACAAAGGTAAGTAAGAACCACTCAGTGGTTTCAACTTCTCTCACTGAAAAATACAAGAAGCTGCCATTAATAAAAAGCATGCATTGATGAAGGAATAATCCTCCTATAGCACAATGAGGAATGAGACTGCCACTGTGACTGAAATAATTGCATTTCTGTAGCCTACACATTGGAAAATTTTCTGATTGCTAAAAAAGGGCACAAATACTCTGAGGACTGCAGTGTGTCAGAGATGCTTTGGAGGATCTAATAAATGGTACCCATGAGAAGGAGTTGTAGGAGCTTGTGAGTAACTCCTAATCTTTTTCCCACTCACAAGATTCTCTTCAGTTAAAGTGTCTAATACAACTTTATTTTCTAAAAGGAAAAATTCTCATGTGATATAATTTCAGACAGTGCATTGGAGTTACATACACACACAGAGAAGAAAGCCTCTAAAGCATTATCCCAAGTTACTTTTATAGGACTAAGTCCTTTCAAACAGTACGTTTTAGATTTGTGAAAAGCAGAATATAAGCAATTAAATTAATGGGCCAAAAACAGAAGAAAAGAGCCACCTAGTCATAAGAAGGGAGAGAGGATAAATTTAAGATGTGAGGAAATGGGATACAGGAAGTCCAGTGCAGGGGCAGGAGTTTCCAAGGAGAAGGTTTACATGCTCGCATTAAGAACAGGCTAGTGCGCAGTTCCAAACGCCGCTGCCTGCAATGCATGGCGTCAAAAGAATTAACAGCACAGTTGAAACTCTGGACAGCCCTAAAAGAAATGTCACAATGAACCTTTCTGATAGAAGTTTTCCTCCTAAAATGTCAATATTACAGGAGATTCTAGCATCTAGAGGATCAGGAAAGTCATATAAAGAAATATAGCGCTCTACAGGTTTTCTGCCTAATCACCTCTTGGTTCAACAGTCTGTCTAAATCATGTGTGAGGCAGAGGGAGTACCCAGCAATCATGTCACTCTGGAGTTATATTGCATCTTTTTGCAAAAGAAGTTTGATGACGGAAGTACTGAAGAAGTCATAGAAAACATAAGGACAACTGGCATCTTCTTTGCTAAGCAAGCTATATTTTTCATCTGTTCTTCACTTACCAATGACATGCATTTATTGTTACCCAGATTAAAGACCAATTTAGACAAAAAACATTTTGGATGAAATTATTCTGTTCTCATACAGAATGGAATAAACTGTTAAGGGAGAAACAGAAACTGGTTTGGTACTGCTATGCCCTCTAGTGACTCAAAATACTCTTCACTATTTCTAAATTTAGCTTGAAATTATAAGGCTGCCACTCCTAGTGATTTATGTGGGGCAGTAGCAGCTTAATTAAGTACAGAATAAAGCTAAGCCAGCACTAGCTACCTTTCACTGGAGGTTTAAGAAACACAAGGTAAGGATTTTAACAAATAATACTTCCCATAGGAAGTAACAACTTTAATTTTATTACATGCTTGCAAAACCAGCATGTCTTGGAAAACGGAAAACATAGTGTAACAACAAATTTCTACATGAAATTAAAATATAAAAGGATGATGTCTTACTACATCAGACCTCTATCAAGACAAAAGGGTACACTCTTCTTTCAGTATGTCCATTTGCCTCCTGTGTTAGCACACCGGGGGGACTGACAATCTATCGTGGACGTAGCCAGTCCTTACTTCTGCTTCTGCAGATGTCACGTGGAGAGATATTAGGCATCACTGCTTCTGTAAAACCTGTGTGGTGACCCACTGATGTTGATTTGTAGGATCCTGCTGTGTAAAGACCTAGTTTCTGAAGGGGACACATTCTAACAGCAATAGCTGGTTATAGACAGGATAATAAATGGAATAGGTAGAGAACGAGGCCACACATTAATGGACAGGAGAACTCAGGTGATACTAAGTGATCAATAAAAACTGTTCAGAGTTTGGAGAATTTATCAAGGTCAGCGACATTGAGCTTCTCTGTGACTAGGATGTTGACAATAACATAGGACTTTGCCATTGATAAACCATGTATGTACAAGCAATATAATGGGTTATTTTTCTTACACAGCTAACCAGAAAATTCTCAGATAATAAGAACAAGGGAAAAGATCAGAGACCCCATAACATTGTGATTATACATCAAATAAGCATATATTTCCAGAGTGCAAATTTTGTCTTCAAGTACCATAAAGAATATATAGGAGACATGAATAATTTTACCCACTACCTGTGTCTGAATGTGAAAGTGAATGCATGTTCACTTACTCTAGCAAGGAAGCTAATTACATAATCTTTGTACTTGAATCAGTGCTCCTTGATTAACTCCATAAATACCATTTACCACATACAATATCTGTAAACCTCAGTGAACTGATATGTGGAAAGATAATCTATATTCCCTGTCCCAGGAATAACACTTGGTTTATTAAATGTCGTTGGCAGGAAACGCCACCAAGGACTATGTAACTTAATACAGTCTTTATGGAGAAATCCAGTATGGTTCTTACTACTAACAGCTGGGTGGGATATCTAAATAAAGAATTTTAAGAACAAGAGAATAAATGTATCTTGCTTAATTTTTACAAGACCTTAAAGAAGCTATACATTCTTAGCAATAATTAAGTTGTTATTTTATTATATACATTTTTTGTGCTGTTTACCATCTTTAGATTTGTTTTAACTTCCTCTCCCTAGCATACTGTCGAGCTTACTTCTGCAAGTGACATTAAAATTTGATTACTGATCACATGTGGAATCAAACACTCTTTGTACTGAGAAAAAGATTTGCTGAGTGAAGTCACCAAGAGTATATAACACAGATTTATTGTTTCAGTCATACTGCTAAGTTACTGTAGTCTAGAGTATTAAAAAAGAATATAATCTATAACATCCTGTGAGTTAAATACTGTTGTCTGATGAATATCATTCTTCCTTTAAAGACTCCTGTTATTATTGTGTTTAGCTTTGTATTATAGCATCCTATTCAATTAGGGTTTACCATCAAGTTAGCTGTACCTGAACACCATTAAAATAAAATAAAAATAACTGGAAAAATGTTTTCCCGATGTATTTTCATACTGAAAGATTGAAAAGCTTGTAAGGAAGAGCTGTGTTAATTCTATAATATTTTTTCCAGGCACTTGCTCAAGGTCTGCACCTGTGCTCCAGGCATTATGAGAGGCAGAGAGCTGTGTTTGCTACTTCACAAAAAGCTATTTTCACATTCACAGTGTATGTGTTTCCAAAGAAAAAAAGCCCACCCAATAGCAACAAGAGCCTGCCAAAAATTTCCGTGAGCTCTATTCTGTTTTTTAAACTATAGAACATTCTTTCACAGTTTGACAGTTAAAATGCTGCAGTTAATGTAATAAACAGAGAATTTTTTAAGTCGGCTGTCAAAACAAGTGACACTTTTTGCTAGAGATTTTCAGATTTTGAACAATAGAAAGTACCTTTCAAAGCAACAGCTTCATTATACAATCAAATTCTCAAAGTAATCTTCTCATCAAAGAATATTGTCTTATTTCTTTCAGGGTAATTATCTGAGTTCTGCAACCTCTCCGGAAATGGTGACTATAATAAAATGCAGCTGTGTTGGTTTGAAAATTGTGGGTCCTGCTCAGGTCAGCTCGAGCCAGTGTCTCCGAAGCCCTGACAATTCCTTGAACTTTTGGCAGCTGTAATCGTGCCTAGGCAAAACTAGCAGGACTCTGAGGATTCATGGAGATTTTAACAGCTTTGATACAGCACAGCCCAGGGTGGATTTTCAACTAACAAAATCATAACGCATGTAAACTGAATACTAGAACAGTAGTTAATATGGTGCCTGACAGTACAAGCATGCTTCCATGAGCAAAGGGCAGCAAAAATAAGCACCTTCAGGGATAGGGAAAGATGTCAGACGGCTGTCAGTCTTGAGAAAACCTCTTTCCTCTCACTATGTTGCATGAAAAATCTCCTATGAATATTCTTTCGGGTGATGCTGTGCAAGTGATGACACAGAATGGAGAGCAATACTTTCCACAGCATCATTCCAGCCTTTCAGCTCTCTGCAAGGAGTGTGGATGATAATCAACATTCATCCTGACAGGGTAAACTTACACTGGCTGCTCTGAAAGTCATGATGGAAAGCAAATGTAGCAGGCAGCCAAAAACCATGATAACCTAAGGGGACAATTCTCCAAGAGCCAACCTGCTCAGTCAGCCTGAGGCAAAGGAGATAGCGCAGAGGTATAGGGTCACAGCACACATAGCACTGCTCACAGTCTCCTAATGACCGGCATCTGCTCATGGGTGCAAGAAGCCCTCTTTCACTCCTCAGTAGAGAATGCACAGGACATCTCTGTGAGGAGAAAACACCTCACTTCCCTGACACCATAAGGGTTTATGGAAGCACCATGCTCCCAGTCTGGTTTGTCTATCTGTTTTGTGCAACAGGGAGCGAGTGCTCCTTTGGTTGTGTTTGACTAGACCTCTAATAAACAGAGGAAAGAGAACTTAGACTTTTAAAACTATTGCTGCCTGGCAGTGTTACCTGTTCTTACAAGCACAAGTATCTGATGGCCCTTTTTGAAATTCAATGCTTTTAGCAAGTTTTTGGAAAATTGCCATCTAAATGAGCTTATGATCTAAAGAGACAACACAGGGACAAGAATGGAGCAGGGAAAGGATACAAATGGAAACAGAACAGGAGCAAGCACTTGTGTTAAGTGGATTCAAAACATTTTTAGTATAAAAATTGTTCTCACGCTGTAGGCAAGGCCCAATCCTATCCCATAGCAAAGACAAGCTTTGCCAATAGCCTCAAAGGAGCAGGATCCAGCTTTGTGTACTTATCTTTCTTGAACTGACCCTTACAAGTTCAGTGAAGATGACCTTAAGTAATCCATTATTCTCAGTGTGCTTAATTAGCAGTAAAATATGTCTTCAGTGGCCCCTAAACACTATCTGCATAATGAAGAGGTTGCCTTCAATGGAGGGTCAAACCGAGTTTATTCCGGTTGCTTTAAAGTCACTACAAAGCTGCCTGTAAAAAAGGTCTTTAGCACAGTTTTCAGTGTGATCAGAATGTATTGCTGAAAGGATGGTTAGCCAACCGATGAGTGAGAGGACATGATCTGACAGCTATGAAAAGGTTAGGCAGACGTCCTCTGTGGCCTAGGTACAGAAAGCATTTTTTTTTAATGTATTGATTTTATAACAATAAGAATGGATAAATAAACCCACAGAGCCACATTTCACACGTTGCTAGCAAACTACAACAGGCCAAGTCCAGCCTATCTTAATTCAATAAAGTTCTACCAAGGATGAATCCAATCAATGGCTGCCACTGACAACTGTAATTGAAAGGTACCTGCTGTGCTGCCATCCCACCACCCTACTCACTCACAATAACTGAAAGCAGCATAGTTAATTGAATGGCATGTCTACACAGAAAGTGTTAACGGAGCAGGACTCTTCTGTTATCTGCAACTTACTTTTGGGGAGACTCAGAAATGAAATAAAAACTCATAATGCAGCATTTTCCCCAAGGTGAGTATGATGGCATTCATAGCCTTTGGTGGTTATTCTCAACATACAGTTCAACTTATAAGCATTAGTATGGACTGGAAATGACTTAATATGGACTTTAAACCTTTAGAGGTTGAACAAACTGGCACTGAAGTAAAATAACTGGCCAAAGGACGCCTGATAATAAATGTAGATTTCTCTTGATTCCATGTCAGAAGGAAGGCCCATGTGTAATATTAACTCATTAATCTGCTTACGGTTTTCTGAGAATCATCCTCATATGAGCATCCGGCCCAATCTGAGACAGAAGAAGCATAGTGTCCTGTAGCTCCTCATCACACTCCTTTTTCTCTTCGTCGGTTGGCAAAGGGGCATCTTCATGCTCATCATCCAAAAATCGATAAAACAAGTATTTGTCTTGAAAGTGGTGTTCCTGATCCACTGAAAACAACATAACATATCAAACACTAAGCTCTCCTCATTAAAGTTAACCTTGTAGAAATCTGTGTAGCATCTTATATGTCACAGATATATTAGTTAAGAAGGCAAAGAAAGCTACAGAAAAACTGCTGGAGTGTGAAACACTTTATTTCTCACATATGTCCAAACTATGTAGCTTGGAGGGTATACTTTTAAATAGGGTACTACAAATGCTTTCCAAAAGGCTTCTGTATATGTGGGCTGTGGGTGTGTATACATACATGTGTGCGTGCGCGCATGCGTGTGTTTTATTAGATCTGGCTTTGTTCTTATTGTTTCAAACCATTTCATTTATGAAAACAATTCACACTGGGGAAATGGTTACATCATGAATTTCTAAGAGGTGTTCTCTAGCAAGAACACCTTGCCCTACATGTTTCAGACAGGGCTAAAAGGTAACAAAAGCATCTAAACTCTTTCCGATGTACCAGAAATGTACATCATACAATGTACAAGATAGATACAATCCCAGGGGCAAGTTCATTGACCTGTGTCCTGGTGGAAGAACTTAATGGAAAAACTACCAAGAGAAGACTTCTAAAGAGAGGCTATGATTGGCGAAGGACAAAACCTTGGTCTTCCAAGCAAGTCAGAATGATGTGTTGAGTTGGATACTGTGATGCAGCTTGCAACAGTCTGCACCTGGGAGTTCAAGGGAATATTTGGCAGGAATTAAAGCTAGAGCCCTTAGGGTAAGGAATTGGTGGAAACAATCTGTCTTCTCAGCGTGGAAATTTCTCCCTGGGATATGGGAAGCACAACAGAGGATAAATGGAAGTGTATTGTAATAGAGCGGCTCTTCTGAATTTAATAAAACTACATGCAAAGCTTCAAATACGAATATTGCTTTAGAAAGCTACCCTTTTGAGGGCTATAATGTCCTGTTACCAAGTAAATACTGCCAAATGGGAACTAAGAAAGTCAATGTAAAATACAGTCAGAAAACTAACATAAAATCCCAGATCGCTGCACTGGAATATTTGGAGTGCTGAATTTGGGAACCATCCAAAACTACTGAAAATCATTCCAAAATTATGGATCTGAGCAAACACAAATGCTCACATTCACTTCCAAATGCTGCAAATCTGTGATGAAGATCAGTTTTGTGTATGGCAATCCATCTCTTGGTTTTAGCCTGAGTGCTATACAGCTCTTGCAGTATAATCACAAGCCAATGTACTCCTAAGTATAATTAGAGTTATCATTATAAATTGTTCATTTACTTTTCAATATTCTCATAAGTTAAAAAGCTATATTGGTAGCAAGATTCATGTAATACTGTCCGTGTGTTGCACTTGCACTTATGAATGAACAGGTTGCTCTTTTTCATT